>NC_082678.1:45439519-45742549 GCF_025265405.1 Mesoplodon densirostris | reverse complement strand
TTCTGATAGCCTCACACGCACCGTGGGATAGGGATTACGCATTATAGAAAAACCAGGATCTAGGACGTGTGAGCACCTGCTGTATACCCAGCACTGGACCAGGAGCCCCAGCTCACTCATCTGACTGTGTCAGTTTCCCATTGTGTTTTTTCACAAAGCTGAATTCCTACAGGATGGAGGTCGTGTCTCACACGGCCTACAGCAGCTGCTCAGGAATCCCTCTGTTGTAGAATGAATGTTAAATGAACAAGCAGAAAACTGCATGCTTGGGTAACTGAGCCAGGAGACATAGGCACTCAAGGTGGGCTGCAGGCTGACCCTGATGACCCCGCTCTGAAGCTGGGACAAAATGACATAGGGGTAGGCAGCAGCGTGACTGGAGCTGGGGCATAGCTCCACATGCTCTGGTGGTGGTGGTCATGGTGGTACCATCATCCTCCTGTGCTGTTATCCACCTCTGTGCTCCTACTGTGTGCTAATCATGCTTGTACTCGCTTTACCTTCATTATCTCATTATCTGATTTAATCCTCACAGTAGTTCTATGACGTGGGCATTACTATGATGTCATTTTATAGATGAGGCAATGGAGGCTCATAAAGCATAAGTTACTGTCCAAGGTCAGATAGCTAGCAGATGGTGCATCCAGGATTGAAAAGAGTCAATCTAACACCAGAATGGAGCTCTTAACCCCCTGCTGATCCTGCTTTCCCCAGGAATAATACTACCTGATATTTGTTTACAGCATTTTGGCTTGTGTAGCCTTTTCACATTTACTATGTCAGTTGTCCTCATGAAAGTTTGCCAGAAAGAGTTGTGGAACCAGAGCTGTTATTCCCATTTAAGCAATAAGAAAATAGGAACAGTTGAGGGACATCTGTAAAGGTACAGGCTCACAGGTAGCAGCTCAGGACGGGAACCCAGTCAGGGCTCTGCCCAGAGCATGATGCTGCCTAGAGGTGTAAACCATGCCCAGATGGAACACACCGGGTTCAGGAAATTGTCTGGTTGTGTGTGGTGCTTGGGCAGCCAATACAGGATGTCCAGGGCAGGCAGGCCATCAGGAGGGCAGGATTTTAGGACTTTTGAAATAGTATATCTGGGTTTAAATCCCAGCTCTAGCCAGTGACCTTTGGCAAGTTACTGAACTATTCCATGCTTCAGTCTCCTTGTCTATACAATGGAGATAATAATAATTGTACATTTTTAGTATTGTTATGAGAATTAAATGAATTTGTATTTGTAAAACACTTATAGCAACCTCAGTGCGTACTAAGGATTTGATAAGTGGTGTTAAATAGATCACATAAAATAATCAAATAAGGCAGGAGGAGGTGACCCAGCCAGAAATGGGGTCTGGATTACTGAGCTTGAGTGATTCAGAACTCTGGACAGATCCCCAAGCTTTAGATTCACCATATTGGTTCCATCTGCTCTGTGAAGTTCTTTGGCAGTGAAATGGGTCTTATCTCTTTCTTCTCGGTTATGATGAATGTAAGGATTCTCCTCACGACCCTTTAATGTCTGTTCTATGAGAAAAGGCACAAAGCTCTTCACCAGGAAGGCCTGTCTCTTTAAAGAGAGAGAGGGGGCATTCCTGTGGGTTTGTTCTTGAGGAAATGTCCCTTCCTGGATGAGGGACTGCACCAGATATGTGTAATTGATGTGTGGGACCCAGGGGCTTGTGTTCAGCGTGTTAGGGAATATGACCTCACCAATTCCTCTGAGCTCAGACTGGGAAAGGGCAAGGATAGAGACAGGGTTGAGGGGAGGACTAAAGAGAGAATGGAAGCATTAAGGCTTCCATTAAGACTTCTTCCATAGAGGCAGAAGTCTTCTCTCTCAGTTACTCCAGAGCTGCTCCTACACCACTCAAATCCTGATCTGCTCAAACAAGGATGGCAACTCACTCCTCATGTGAAGAAGTAACCTTAATGTCTCCCATCTGTAAGCACCCCCTGTGCACCAAGACCTTTATATTCATTATCTCTCCTTTAATCCTTACAACAACTCTTTGATTAGACATTGCTAGTCCCATTTTACTGATAGGAAAACTGAGGCTCAGAGAAGCCAAGTAACTCACCCAAAGAAAAACTGCTACCTAGTGGTAAGGCTTTACTTTTTCTTCCCAAACACACTGCCTTTCAAGAAATACCACTCTTAGTGCTAGGAATGGAGCCTTCTATGAGTTTTCAGCCTCTCTCATGACTGTTCCCTTGTTACTTTTTTTTTGCTGTAACACGTGGAGACCCAGTAGGGTATAACAACAATGCCTTCTTGCAGTGAAAAATTCCTGGATGTCTTACACCTGTCTGTAACTATAGACACCTTCAATAGTTGACATCTTCCTCAACTCAAAGGAAGAAATAAATACTCCCTGAGATATAAGCTCCTGTTAGGGCTACCTCTACACAGCCCTGCCGGCTCATGCCCATCTTTACTTCTTTCCACAGAAGAGGTGGCTGAAGGGAAGAACGCCATCCTCATTGGGATGAGCCAGTGGAATTCAAATGACCTGGTGGAGCAGATGGAGACCATGGGGAAACTGGAGGAGCATCAAGGTAAGGTTCTGCTTCTCTCCTGGCTGGGTGTATACATATGTATGTTGCGGACAGTGCGCAGTTTGAAGTGATGGCAATTTGGGGCTAGAACCTGGGTTTTCTATGAAGAGTCATCTATCTGTCTGGGAACTTCGCCTACAACCCCTGAATTCTATGAGCTGCAGGAATCCTCATGGGGACTTCTGCAGGGTTTTCTGTGGCAGAAAAACTCTAGGATATTTCAACCAACAGAGCTTCCTGTGTTCATTGGATGACCACCCAGGAGCATGGGTAATTAAGGGCAGGCGGCAGGCTCCAAGCTCCTTGGAATCTGCTAGTTAATGTAGGGTAGCACCTGGAAAGCCTTTGGGAATGGGCAGGGGAGAGGGTCAGCAGTTGGGCTTGTAACTTCCTTTGGTTGAATTGTTGAAGAAGGTTATGGCTGGGGATTCGTCCAGAGGCTTTTGAAGGAGGGGAGTGTTGGCCAGGAGCTTAAACAGCAGACAAAGCAGGCCTATTCTTTTAGGCATCCATCCTTCTGTCCATCTGACCATTTCATATTATGAACAGAATGTTCGTTGAGCACCTACTATGTGTAAGTGCTTGGTAGGAGGGACCAAAGGTGATTTAACTAAGGCTTCTGCCTTGTGATGTGTCACAGAGTGTAAGTCAGAACATAAGGGGGTCAACCCTTAAGCTGAGGGTTGTTGGGCCCAGAGGGGAGAGGCAGGAAGTTTAGAAGGAGGCAAGAGAGGGGGTCTCAAGGAAGCGTTCTTGACAATGAACCCATGGACCCAGGCTTCACAAGGCAAGTGGAGGATGGAACCAAGGAGCTCATAAAATCTGAGATGGCATATGGGGAACCTGAGGCTCAGAGAGGGGCTGTAGTTGATTAAGGTCACACAGGAGTGAGAAGCAGAGCTGGGACTAGAACCCTATCCAGGGTCCAGGGTGCCTCTGCTTCTGTTAGCTTTTTCTATCCCTCCTCCCCACCCAATATATCACTCCTCCTACTTCCCCTCCTCCCCGTCTCCTCTTTTCCTTCCTCTCTTGGCCCCATCTTTCCCGTCATGGTCTGGGCCAGGCTACCTATCAGGAGACGCTCAGTGAGACGGTCCTGGCCTAGCCCAAGAGAATGACCATCTTGGTGTTGACCATCTTGGTGGTAGCCGTCTTACCCCAGCATCTGTTCCTTTTCTTACCCTCCCCCATCCCGGCCTCCTTGGTTCAGAGCCCGCCCCATACCAGCTTGCCCATCCTGAGAAATGGACAGGCCTGGGATGGCTGTTCCATTTTACAAATGAAGCACCCAAGGCTCAGAGGAGCTGCATCTTGCCCAGGGTCCTCCAAGTTGCGGGCAGCATCACACTTAGATCTCCAGGCTCCTGATTCCCAGACCAGGGCTTTGTGTCCCAAATTGGACCAAGGCTCAGCACAGTTCCGAGCCCCGGCAAAGTCAGGTCCGAGCAACCTGGAGTCTTAACGGCAAGGCCCTCCTGGGCCACTGTCACATTCACAGAATGAGTGGGCTCTGAGTCTGGTACCCAAGACCAGTCCAGAGGCAATTTCCCGGTCTTCCCTGCAACTCATCTGCAGACGGACCCTTTGTCTACTCTTTCCTTCACCCCAGGAACCCGGAGGGGGCCCAGAAGGGGTCATGGACTCCAAGTGCTTCCCTGGGACAATGCTTGGAGTGATGAAAAGACAAACCGAGACTTGTACTCACCACCCATCTGGCCATCCCCTCCCATCCCAACCCGCGCTTGTCTGCCAAGGAATGTGTGACTCAGACACAGTGTGAGCTAAGGAGGAGGTGAGTGAGAAGCAGTGTGAGCTGGGAGGGCAGGGGAGGAGGAAGCAGATGGAGGTCGATGGGCAAGGCTGAAACCGTAGCTTTGGGATCTAGGAGGTCTGGGTTTGAACCTTGGCCCTGCCACCCCATGGCTTTGTGGCCAGGAAAGTCACATCACCTCTCAGAGCCTCAGTTTCTTCATCTGCAGAATGGGGCTAGCACACAAATTGCACACATTAAATGAGCTGATACTTGCAAAGTGCCTTCAGTGCCTGGTCATTATAACGTGGGAAGGGGGAGAGGAGAGTGAAAGATCTTTCACAAATACAGTTCTAACAAATACATCATGGAGCTCATGAGAGGTTGGATTAGGGGCAGGGGCTTGCCTGAGTCCAAGAATTGATGTTGTTTCCTCCCAGTATGAAATGGGGAGCAAGAGGGAGAGAGAGAGAGAAGGAGGGGTGAGGAAGAGAAACCAGCCGTGTTTCTGGTTCCTTCTGAGTCCCATTCCCCTGTGGATTCATGATGTGAATTCCCACAACACGGCAGAGCACACACGCCAATTTCATTCATTCCAGCAGCCACTTCTGGAGCCGAGACATGGGCTCAGCCCAGGATGGTGGGGAAATAAAGACAAGCAGGCTGGCCTTGTTACCCCTGTAGGAGCTCACAGCAGAGAGGAAGAGGATCATGGCCACGGCTACAGTGCAATAAGACAGGCTGAGTCAGGGGCCTGAGGAGAGAGCCTCTGGGGACTCTTTTGGGGAGAGGAAGTTCTAAAAACACTTTCTGGAAAAGGCTGCAATCCAAATTGGTGTTATAGATAGAGCTCTACCCCTGCCTCCTTCTACATCCCTTCCCTTAAACGCAAGGCTCACTGCAGAGACAGCCCCCGCCATGGTTCAGGCCCTGACCAATCACAGCTACCCCTGGTGATGACCCCCAAGTTCATCTCTAGCCAAGACCTACCCCCTGGGCTCCAGACTCATATTCTCAGGAGGCTCCTACTTCCCGCTCCCTGGACATCTCAAAACCACTTAATGCTCTGCAAGTTCCAAATGGAGCCGAGCTTATTCCTTCTTAACCTTAATTATGTTCTATGGCCCATCTTTAATCTCAGTCATTTGGAGCCTGTGTTGCATAGGTATGTTCAGGCTGCTCTGGTATCTCCAGTTCTTGAGGGCGCTAATTCTGGTATGTGTGTGTGCGTGTGTGTGTACCTGCGCACATGCTACCTATATCTCATGGGTTTTGTTTCTTCATTTTTTATTGTGAACTCATCTTGGTCAACACCCCACCCTTTTCTTTTCTATGGGAATCTTGTGTCCCCCAGGTCTTGAAAACGTCCTTCTAGTGATTGGTCTTGTGTCTCTGCTGGGCCTGAGTGTTTCACTAATCGTGGACATTTTATATGCTAAATTTACAGCTTTGCGGTTCCATTCTACTTGAGTGGTGTAAATTTAGACCCTACACCCATAGGTGGCAAGGGCTTAGGGTTTTAATTACTCATGTGTGACTTTTTTCTTTCCCACTGTCTGTGAATGGTTTTTTGGCTGCTTCCCCAGAGGACTTTTTTTTTTAATGTTTCTTTATGGGTGGAGCAGCCCTTCATGGATCCCTACTACACAGGGGGCTCTGCTCTAGCTCCTCACCTTCCACAGGCTGAGGCCAAGTCTGTGGAGTTAACAGCAATACTGTTCTCAGCCTCTAGCCCTGGAGCCTTTATCCATCTGAATCTTCCAGGGGTCTTCTCTACATTAGCTTCTGCTTTTGTGTCTGGATTGTAGTTCCCTCTTGGTTTCTGGCACTTGTATATTATCCATTCTTTATTTTGAGCTTGGTTACATATTTACTTTTTTTTGTGGATATTTATTGCCCAGTATTTTTTTAAAAATATTTACTTATTTATTTGGTTGCACCGGGTCTTAGTTGTGGCGGGCGGGCTCCTTAATTGTGACATGCGAACTCTTAGTTGCAGCGTGCATGTGGGATCTAGTTCCCTGACCAGGGATTGAACCTGGGCCCCCTGCATTGGGAGAGTGGAGTCTTACCCACTGCGCCACCAGGGGAAGTCCCTATTGCCAGTATTTTCATGGAAAGGGATCCTTTGGCATCAGCTCAGTCCACCTTATTATTATTTTTACAATTGCTTGTCTTGTTATTTTTATTTAGTGTTTTAAAAAATTTGGTAAAATATATAAAACATACCATTTTAGCCATTTTCAAGTGTACAGCTTAGTGGCATTAATATATTCACACTGTTGTGCAGTCATCACCAGCAGGATGAAGAAGCTCCAGAACTTTCTCATCCTCTCAAACTGAAACTCTGTCCCCATTAAACAATAACTCCCCATTCCCCGCTTCCCCCAGCCCCTGGGAACTGCCATTCTACATTCTGTTCCTATGAATTTGACCACCCTAGGTGCCTCATATAAGTAGAATCAAGCAGAATTTGTCTTTTTATGTCTGGCTTGTTTCACTTAGCATGTCTTCAAGGGTCATTCATGTTGTAGCATGTGACAGGATTTTCTTCCTTTTTGAGGCTGAATAATATTCCATTGCATGTATCTACCATGTGTTGTTTATCCATTCATCTATTGATGGACATGTTTTCACCTTTTAGCTATTGTGAATAATGGTGCTATGAACATTGGTGTACAAATAACCATATTATTTCTTGAATACATTCTTCCTCTTGTTTTTTTGGCCGCGCCTTGCGGCGTACGGGATCTTAGTTCCCTGACCAGGGATTGAACCCGTGCCCTCGGCAGTGAAAACACAGAGTCCTAACCACTGGACCGCCAGGGAATTCCCACTTGAATACATTCTTGTTGTAAACAAACAAACAATACAAATAAACAATCAATACAAATAAACCAGTCTTCCTTATCTACTTTTTCAATTGCAGACCTCACTTCAAAGTTTATCAACGTGGAGGGTATCTCTCTAGAGATAGATATTAGATGTCATTGTTGCAAGTTAACTTATTTTTTCCATTTAATAGTAGATCTAGGAGAGCTTTTCCTATGAGTATTTATAGATTTGACTCATTATTTTTACCTGTACTATAGTATTGTCTACAATAGATGTACCATAATTTATCTAACCACTGTGTAGTGATAAACATTGGAATTTTTCATCATTAAAACAATGATACATGGGTTAAGAGTATAAGCATTGAAACTTGTAATAGATACTGCTAAACAGTTTTCCAAAAAGACTGTGCAAATTTATATTCACACCAGCTGTGGATTAGGTGAGCCATTTCCCCACAATGTCACCAGACTTGATATCATCAGCTTGACGGATGAAGACATTTTCTTGTTTTGCTTTGTCCTTACTTGATTGCTAGTGAGAGCGATCACCTTTCCATAAATGTGTTGCCCAGCTCTATTTTCTTTTTTTCTGAGTTTCTTAATCATGCTTTTTGTTCATCTTCTATTGAATTGTCTTTTTCTTATTGGTTTTTGGAGTTCTTTACTTGTATTTTGGATATAAATTATTTGTCTGCTATGTATTTGAAATCTTTGTGCCTTGAATTCCTGCCACTTGGCTGAATTTTCTTATTTTCTAATAGTTTGTCAGTTAATCTCTTGGGTTTATTTAGGTAGAGTGTCACATTGTTTACAAATCTCAACAGTTATATCCTTGCCAATATTTACCCAGCTTACTTATTTTTCTTATTAAATTGCATTGCATAGGATCTCCAGATAGATGCTGAGTGGTAAGAGTGATCCAGGCTTTCTTATTTGATCCTGACTGTAATGCTCTAATCCCCTCCCCCTTCTCCTCCCACCCTTCCCTCTCCCCTTTCCTCCTCCCCCTCCTCAGTTAAGTGTATTGAGGTATGATTTACATTAGGTAAACATTCACCCTGTTTTGTTTTGTTTTTTCCGGCTGGGCCTGCGGGATCTCAGTTCCCAGACCAGGGATTGAACCCACGCCCCCTGCAGTGGAAGCATGGAGTCTTAACCACTGGACTGCCAGGGAAGTGCCAGCATTCACCCTTTTTAGTGTATAGTTTTCACCGCTGCTTCTTAAATTCCATGACTTCCTCTTGGATTTACTTCCTCTGTTAATTAGAATATCTCCTCAAATAATTCTTTCAGGTAGGGACTGTCGTTAAGGATAGTCATTTTCCAAGCCCTTGCATTTCTCAGCATGTGTTCATTTTGCCTTTACACCTGAATGCAAGTTTGCCTGCATTCATAATAGTATTTCAAACTATCTTTGAAGACATTCCTCATGGCCTCACATTTAGTGTTGTTGGTGAGAAGTCTGAGGCAAATTTGTGGGTAATCTGTTTTTCCCTCTTGTTGAAGCTTTCAGGTTTTTTGTGTGTGTGTGTGATATGCGGGCCTCTCACTGTTGTGGCCTCTCCCGTTGCGGAGCACAGGCTCCGGATGCGCAGGCTCAGCCGCCATGGCTCACGGGCCCAACCGCTCCGCGGCATGTGGGATCTTCCCGGACCGGGGCACGAACCCATGTCCCCTGCATCGGCAGGCAGACTCTCAACCACTGCGCCACCAGGGAAGCCCTGAAGCTTTCAGTTTTTAAAAGCTTTATTCTTTGCATTCTGAAGTCACAGCCAAGTTTGCAGATGAGGTTTTGTTGTTTGTTGTGACTGAACCTAGTGTCCTCTTCATTACTGTGACATTTTCTTTTGATTATTTCTTCAAGTATTTCTTTCACTATGTTTTCTCCTTCCCAAACTTAGATAGTTGCTGGAACCATGTCTCAACTTGCCCTGCCTATTCTTATTTCTTGGTTCTTGCTGGGTTCTGGAAGTAGTCCTTTCTTCCAACTAATCAACAGCTCCCCAATTTTTCTCTTCTTTGGCTGTTTCCGTTCTTCTGATCAACTCTTTTTTTTTTTTTTTTAACAATCATCTTTTCATTTTCATGTGCTCTGGTTGGTTCTTTTTCATAACAATCTGATACGGATTCATAGATGTCATGGACTCATTCCATGCTTTTGAGAGTCTCTGTTTCCTTGTTCTTTTAAGTTTCAGTTTTCTGGTCTGTCAGAAGTGAATGGGAATTGACCACACACACTTCAGATTGGATTAATTAGCCAAAGATCCATAAGTGAGATTATAACACAGAGCAGGATTGAGCTTGGTTCTAATTGTCTAAGGAAACACACAGCTGTCATTAACATTGTCCAAGTAAAGCAGGTCTTGCCAAATTCTTTTTTAAATTGAGACATAATTCACATATCATAAAATTCATCCTTTTAAAGTGTACAATTTTATGGTTTTAATATATTATTGAAGTTGTGCAATTATCGCTATTATCTAGCGCTAAAACATTTTTGTCACTCCCCCCAAAAACACCCCATATCCATGAGCAGTCAATCCCCATTTTCCTCTCCCCAAACCCCTGGAATTTCATATACATGAAGTCAAACACTGTGGTCTTTTGTGGCTGCTGTCTTTGTCTAGCATAATGTTTTTGAGATTCATACATGTTGTAGCATGAATCAGGACTTCATTCCACTTTGTGTCTGAATACTATTCTATAGTATGGATATATCACATATTGGTTATCCATTCATCAGTCAATGGACATTTGGATTGTTTCCACTTTTTGACAACTATAAATAATGCTGTCAAAAATATCTGTGTACAGGTTTTTGTGTGGACATATTTTCTCTTGGGTGTATACGTCTATGAGTGGAATTGATGTGTATCGTATGGTAACTGTTTAACTTTTGGAAGAACTGACAAACTCTTTTGCAAGGGGGCTGCACCACTTTACATTCCTACCAGTACTTTATAAGGGTTCACATTTCTCTGCATTCTTGCCAACACCTGTTATTGTCTGTCTTTTTGGTTATAGCCATCCTAGAGGGTGTGAAGTGGTATATAATTGTGGTTTTGATTTGCATCTCCCTAATGACTAATTATGTTGAGCTACTTTTCATGTGCTTATTGGTCACTGTTCATCTTCTTTGAAGAAATGTCTATTCAAATCTTTTGCCCATTTAAAAATTGGGTTGTCTTGGGAATTCCCTGCAGGTTCAGTGGTTAGGATTCCAAGCTTCCACTGCAGAGGCCATGGGTTCAATCGCTGGTCAGGGAACTAAGATCTCACATGCTGTGCAGCACAGCCAAAAAAAAAATTGGGTTGTCTTTTTATTGTTGAGTTGTAAGGGTTCTGTATATATTCTGGATGCTAGACCCTTATCAGTTGTATAATTTACAAATATTGCTCCCATTCTGCAGATTGTCCTTTCACTTCCTTGATAATGTCCTTTGGAGCACAAATTTTTAAAAATTTTACAAAGTCCAATTTATCTATTTTTTATTTTATTGTATGTGCTTTTGGTGCCATATTTAAAACACCATTGCCTAATGCAAGGTCATGAAGGTTTACCCCTATGTTTTCTCTTAAGAGTTTTATAGTTTTAGCTTTTATATTTAGGTCTTGGATCCACTTCGGGTTAATTTTTGTATATGCTGTGAGGTAGGGACTCAAGTTCATTCTTTTGCATGTGGGTAACCAGTGGTACTAGTACCATTTATTGAAAAAAATTATTCTTTCCTCCATTGAATTATCTTGGTGCGCTTGTCAAAAATCAATTAATCATAAACATATGGGTTTATTTCTGGACATTCAATCCTGTTCCACTTATATATATGTCTATCTTTGTGCCAGTACCACAGAGTCTTTATAACTGTACACTTGTAGAAGTTTGAAATCAGGAAGTGGGAGTCCACCAACTTTTTTTTTTGCACGTTCTTTTCTTGCAAGTTTGGCTCTTCTGTGTTCCTTGCACTTCCACATGGATTTCAGAATCAGCTCATCAGTTTCTGCAAAAAATCCAGCTGGGATTTTTTTTTTTTTTTTTCTTTTTGCGGTACTCGGGCCTCTCACTGTTGTGGCCTCTCCCGCCACGGAGCACAGGCTCCGGATGCGCAGGCCCAGCGGCCATGGCTCACGGGCCCAGCCGCTCCGCGGCATGTGGGATCCCCCCAGACTGGGGCACGAACCCATGTCCCCTGCATCGGCAGGCGGACTCTCAACCACTGCACCACCAGGGAAGCCCCCAACTGGGATTTTGATAGGGATTGTTGTTGAATCTTACAGATCAATTTTGGAAGTATTGCTAGCTTAACAATATTAGTTTTCTAATGCATGAACATGCAATGTCTTTCCATTTATTTAGGTCTTCTTTAATTTCTTTTAATGACGTTTTATAGTTTTCAGTGTACAAGTCTTACACTTGTTTTGTTAAATTCATTCCTAAGCGTTTTATTCTTTTCGATGCTATTGTAACCAAAATTGTTTTCTTAATTTCATTTATAGATTGTTTATTGCAAGTGTGTAGAAATACAATTTATTTTTGTAAATTGATGTTGTATACCTCAACTTTGCTGAACTCATTTATTGGTTTTATTTTGGGGGGATTCATTAGGATTTTCTATATATACAATCTCCAAATAGAGGTAGTCCAATCTGTCCGAACTGGATGCCTTTTATTTCCTTTCATTGTCTAATTTTCCTGGTAGACTCTCCAGTATAATACTGAATAGAAATGATGAGAACCAACATCTTGTCTTGTTCCTGATCTTAGGGGAAAACTTTTCAGTCTTTCACCATTAAATATGATGTTAGCTGTGGGGTTTTTTTGTTGTAGTCCTTTCTGTGGTTGAAGAGATTCCCTCCAGTTTCTTGAGAGCTTTTATGAAAGGATGTCACATTTTGCCAAATGCTTTTTCTGCATCTATTGAGATGATCATGTGGTTTTTGTCCTTTATTGTATTAATATAGCGTATTACACTGATGGATTTTCATATATTGACCAATCTTTCATTCCTGGGATAATTTCCACTTGGATCTTGCCATGTCACTAATCTTTTTTGCTCAGGATTTACAAATCTCTTCCAGAATAATTTGTGCTAATAGTCTATGAGCTGTCACTTAAGAGACTCTTTACAATCAGGGCCCTTCTTGTTTTTGAAACAAACTTAGTGTCATCAAGGCTACATTCTCATAGAGACAAAGGGAGCAGTCACTGCCTAGGTGTCCCTGATCAATTTCTCTGCCTCGAGCTTTCCAGAGAGCTGTTTCTTCCTGCCACTCACCTTCTGACTCTAGTTTATACCCTTATTTCTAGATATGTGATTCTTAAAGAGTGGTCCCTGGACCAACACGATTAGCATCACTTGGAAACCATCAGAAATACGAATTGTGTGGGACTTGCCTGGTGGCGCAGTGGTTAAGAATCCTCCTGCCAATGCAGGGGACAGGGGTTCGAGCCCTGGTCCGGGAAGATCCCACATGCCACGGAGCAACTAAGCTGTGTGCCACAACTACTGAGCCTGCGCTCTAGAGTCCGCGAGCCACAACGACTGAGCCCGTGTGCCACAGCTACTGAAGCCCGCGCCTAGAGCCCATGCTCCGCAACAAGAGAAGCCACCGCAGTGAGAAGCCTGCGCACTGCAACGAAGAGTAGCCCCCGCTCACCGCAACTAGAGAAAGCCCGCACGCAGCAACGAAGACCCAACGCAGCCCCAAATAAATAAATAAATAATTAGAAATATGAATTGTGGACTTACTGAATCAGAAATCAGTAGGGCTCAGAATCTGTGTTTTAACTGGCCCTTTGGGAGATTCTGGTGCTTGCTAAATTTGAGAGCCATTCATAATTATGACACTAAGTTGGTTGAAGGAACCCACAGATCCATTTTCCTGTACTCTCCTTCAGGCATTGAGTTTGGTATCTTTCTTTCACATTGTTGGTTTTCCTCTTATATTTAGTAATATTTGGATACATACTGCACTTCGTGTTTGCAGTTAGCCTGTCTCTGAGTGATCTGATATGTCTATTGACTGCAAGCTGCTGTCATCTTATTATTGGGAAGCGTAGGAAATGCTGCCGGGTGACTTGAGCCATTAGCTTCTGCTTTGCCCCTCTTGGGTATTTTCAGCCCCGCAGGGTGTCCGGTCCCTCAAACTCAGCCCTTCTCACACCTGGGGACAGATGCCTCTGCTTGGTACAAGCAGGGGTTGGTGGGCAGGGTGAGCGGGGAGCCCAGTCACCTGGCTTCTCTACCATGGAAGCCCGGACAGTTGCAAAACCTTCCTTTGTTCCTGTGTTCTCCGCCCATGACCCTGACATTCCCTCTGAGCTGCCCCTACCTTTGGCTCCAGACCTTTCTTTACAGGGTTGAGGTTATGGTTTCCTCTCTCCTGGCCTGGTTTTCTGGGCATTTGACCTTAGCAGTCACACAAGTCTCCATGCATAGCAGAGTCTCACACTCGAGTTTATGCTCTGCTGTTACCATCTTGAAATTCTTAGTCATTTTGAACAAGGGGCCCCACAAACTATGTAGTCAGTCCTACCCCCCTCCATCAGATCTCTCTGCCTTCTGCCTTTTGAGGGTACCTCAGAATTTCTGATCTGCCAGGACATCCCTTCCTGTTTTACAATGCTACTAAAGATTACTTCATACAAAATAGTTAATGACGTTTTCTGGGGGTACGGGACAGGAGAAAAAGGCCGGATCTCGTTGCCAGTTGGCCAACTTTATCCAATCCTACTGTGATGGTTCTAAAATATAAATCCAGTAACATCATTCTGCTATGGAGTCGGCAACTAGGTGTTTGTTGGCTGCAGAAGGACGTATAGGGACTTCCCTGGTGGCACAGTGGTTAAGAATCCGCCTGCCAATGCAGGGGACACGGGTTCGAGCCCTGGTCCGGGAAGATCCCACATGCCATGGAGCAACTAAGCCCATGCGCCACAACTACTGAGCCTGCGCTCTAGAGCCCACAAGCCACAACTACTGAGCCCGCATGCCACAACTACTGAAGCATGCGCCTAGAGCCTGTGCTCCAGAACAAGAGAAGCCACAACAATGAGAAGCCTGCGCACCACAATGAAGAGTATCCCCCGCTCACCACAACTAGAGAAAGCCTGCAAGCAGCAACGAAGACCCAACGCAGCCAAAAAAAAAAAATAAGTGAATAAAAATTAAAAAAAAAAAAGAGGGAAGTATAACCCCCCCCAGCCTGGCATGTGAGGCCATCCTGGTTCTAGCCTTCCTTCTAACAATTATAATTGTCTAGGGTTAGTCTAGGGTTAGTACGTTCCCCATCCCTGCAGGAGTCAAACAGCCCTGGAATGACTACCATGAGGGAGGCTACACAGGGGCTGTCAGGTCATTGCTAAATCTGGCGATCTCAAGGTTATCTCTAATATTCATGACTTCTGGGCTATACCTCTTGCTTCCCTTCACGCTGTGTTCCAGCCAAATGCCCAGGGGCTGCTTGCTGACTCTCAAGCCCACTTGAGCTCTGCCTGCTTTTCCCCTTGCCTTTCCCCTGATTTCGTCTCCAGATCTCGTAATCCTGTGCTCTTCCCCAGGGGGCCTCCCCGATGGCCCAGCCTCTCCCAGAGCACTTCCCTCTTGCTCAGCACTGCTTACTTTGGCCGCCCCTGCAGCGCTGACCCGTCTGTTTGCAGCTGTGCCTTTCTGGGTGGTGATGCTTTGCCTCCTTTTCTGAACCCAAAGCAGTGAGGTGCTCATCACGCATTCGTGCCCTCTCTCCCTCACTTATGCATTCAGGACACACGTACTGGTACTTACTCTGTGTCAGACCCTGTGCCGGTCAATGCTGGGGACACATTGATGACTCAGAAATGGACTCAGAATTGACTGGCTCCCAGACTTGGGGGTGGGGCGGTTCCAGGCTGAGCTAATTACTCTAACGAGAGTGGGAACAAGGTCCAGAGGGATCAGAGAAGGACACAGAGCTGGAGCTGAGATGTGAGGCATGAAGGAGGCCTTTCGGGGCTCTGGACAGACCCGTGAGGGTGCAGCAGGCAGAGGGAACAGCAGGTGCAAAGGTCCGGAGGGAGGTATGAGAAGGCAAGGACATTTGGGGAGCTACTCAGAGTTCGTCTTGACTGAAGTTGGGATGCTAGGCATTGGGCTGGGGGGGTGGCCAGAGGGATGGCGGGGTCTCGGAGAAGAGGTAGGAGCGGGGAAGCTGAAGGGAAGGCCTTGAACATCAGGAGTGCCCCTGGGGACCCACGGAATAGTTTCTGTGGGAGGGACAAGCTACATTTTAGAGAGATCATTCTGGAAGCCAATGCAGAAGATAATAAATAGGAGGGACCAGGGAATGAGTGTAGAGGGGGTTGTGATGGGCCGGGTGAGAGGTGATCAGGGTGAATCTTGACCTTGCAGCTCAGCAGAGGCTCAGTGTCTGGGGAGCACCCCGAGCAGGGGGGAGCTTGTGGGTCTTTCCTTCTCAGCCCCACTGCATGAGCTGAGTTAGCAGGCTGGCCAGAGCCTGGTTTGGGCCCCCAAGGCCTGGCAGATCACAGGGCTTCAGTTGCCCCCATTCCTGCTCCATGGGGCCTGCTCAGACCCTTTCTGGCATATCAGGAGGAGAATTCCCGATTCCTTCTTCCCTGAGGCCCAGTCTGCCTGAATTGCTCCCTCAGCGGCCACCAGATCCTCCTGTTTCAGGTGTTTGGTGAGAGCGTTTCTGTTCTTGGCCACACATTTTGCTTCTCTTGCTCTCAGGGAGCTCACAGTTTGTTGGAAGGGGATTGGAAAGAGGAAATATAAAATCACTCAGGAAACCACGGGCGGGATATGGAAGCATCTTCTTGGAGGAAATGATGGGGCTCAGATGCGCGGGCGTGTGAGGTTGGGACACGCAGGATTAGTGGGCGACAGAGGCCCTGCCCTCCCTGTGTAGCCTGTCGTGTTTGCGGGAGTTGCTGGCAGCTTCTGCATTTGAAGAAAGCTCCAGCCGAGGCGAGCCTATTGGGCCCAGGGGCCCTGGAAAGCTTAGGCCAAGTCGGGTCTCATTTAGACAGTGGCTGAAGCAGCGGCACATCTGGTTAATCACCCTCGTCCTGGGAGCCTGCTAATCAGGAGGCCGGCTTCACCGCGCTCGCCTGCTGGTGGCTGGGAGGGACGGCGGAGCTGGATGCTTTTCCCCAGCAGCCCTTACAAACAATCCCTTCTCCATTCCCCCTGCTCCCCACTCCTCAGCCCCTGACCCCCCCCCCCCGCCCCGACTTCAGGAAGCACTGCCCACACTGCCTGCCTGAGCCATTCCAGGAAGCCCCAGCTCTAGAAAGCCCCTCCCCCGATAGGGGGCAGAGGTCACGGGAAGAGCCCCCAGCAGATGTGAGGGTGTTGAAAGGGACCAGATATAAAATTGGGTAAGTGACTTTATCCTTCTGAGCCTCAGCTTCCTCTTCTGTGAAGGCACCCTTCTCCGCACAGGTGTGAGATCTTAGTGATCGAACAGGTGGGAAAGCACTGGGCAAACCACAAGCTCTGCAGCCCAGGGACAGCCTTTCTGGTTTCCACAACTGAGCCCGCACTGCTGGGGCCGGCCCTGACCTCCCCAACATTCTTCCTTCTACCCATGTGACACCAGTGTGAATCCTATGTACCAGCTTCTCAGTGACATTCCCTCCTGGCTTCTTTCCGCCTCTGCACCCCTGCTTCCCCGCTACCCCCAGCTTTAATGACCCAGCTCCACTCCCCCAGCAGGCATTATTGCCCACTGAAATCCTGCCTGGGCTACAAATCCTATTTCCTTTATGATAATGAAGTATTGCTTGGTAGCAGCATCTTGTAAGCCATCTAGGTGAGTTGCTCTAAGGGCCTGGCCTGAGAACAGTGAGGTGATGAGCTAGACCTGGCCTATTGCCTCCCCTTCCCCCAGGGTCTGGCACAGAGTAGGTACTAGAGAAACACCAGAGGTGTATGTGTTGTAGTCAGGGCTGTGACCAGTGCTCTGAAAGGACTGGGGCTTGGGGTTTAATTGTCTCAATTCTGAATGATTTTGTCTTCAGATCTGTGTTTTGTAAGTGCCGCTTGATGGGACAGTGGAGCGTGTGCTGGGGCTGGGAGCTTGGTCCATGCGTCGGGCCGCCTCCCACCCCCTCCCTGCCTCCGAGGATGGGCTCTTGGCCTCCCGCTCTCCTGCCCTCTGCCACCCAGCTTCCTCCTCCCTGCACCTGCCCAGAGACAGCTACTGTCCTCCCCGGCCTAGGTGCCGGGACGGTTGGGGTCAGAGGCATGGGGCCCAGTGTCAGTACAGAGCAGCCGTCCCCACCCTGGGCTGGCAGAGCTGTGGTGCCTTCAGCGGGTGACTCAGAGAGGGCAGGTCTTTCACCCACCCCGTCCAGGATCCCAGAGTGTTTTGATGTGGAGGCCGCAGTACCCTTGGGGGCCACCTGCCTGCCCGGGGGGTTGGGGCAGCAGGCAGTGGGAAGGGTGGACGCATGGCCCAGCTTTCCTGCTCTCGGTCACGGCACGGTGCCAGGGTCCAGCAGCTGGCGGGAGGGGGACTCTGGTAGCTGATGGCCCATGTGCCTGGGTGCCATGCTGAGAAGCAGGCGCCCCCGGGCACCTGTGAGGGTCTACACTCACCCCTCAGGTATCCCTGTGCACGAGGGAGCACACATTAAGTAGCAAATAAAAAACACCAGGACAGGTCAGGAAAGGACAAAGGGAAAAACAGTATTTTAGTACCTTTAACAGTTATTTTTTTTCTTCTTTCCTTTTTTTTTTTTTTTGGCTGGGCCTCATGGCTCGTGGGATCTTAGTTCCCGACTCGGGATTAAACCTGTGTGCCCTTGGCAGTGAAAGCGCGGGTCCTACCTACTGGACCGCCAGGGAATCCCCAGGTTTTTTTATTTTTTTGCTTTTTGAACGAGGGCCCCTGCCTTTTCATTTTGCACTGGGCCCTGCTCATTATGTAGTTGGTTTGGGGCACAGTAGAAATGGCAGGAGACTTGGGTTTGGAAGAGCTAGTGAATCCCTCCGCCTCTCCAAGCTGCAGTTTTCTTATCTGCCCCCGGCCCCGCTCCCCTACACCTGCCTTTCCTTGGTTCCGCGTGCTGCGGACGCGGTCTCGCTGGCTGCTTGCAGTGTCCTGCTCGGTCCTCTCCCGGTCAAAGCTGTGTTTGCCCCGAGGCTCTCAAGTCGTGGCTCTGCCGCACCTTCCCCAGGGTCGCTGGATCAGAGCGAGTCTCTCCCTCCTCCTCTCTCATCTCACCTTGACTTTTTCATCTCCGCGTCCCCCACAGCCCCTGGCACAGTGCTTGGCAGATAGATAAATAGAAGGGGTTTTATAAGTGAGCGTCTTCATCTCAATGGGAGGCATCTGTCCTGCTGGGTGACGGGAGCCGGCTTTTCCCCTGGATTCAGCTGGTGCTCAGACAGGATGCTTGTGTTCCGTCCTGACCTACACATCTGACATCTGATGTGGGATCTCCCTTGCTCTGTCTGCATCAGTGCTGCTCTGGCACCCGGGGAAGCGGTCTGCGCGCACCTTGTCATGCTGTCAGGGGGCTACTCTACGAGGGTGCCCAGGCCTCTGTTCTCCACCTGGGCCTCTGTGGAGCACGGGCTCTGCCATGACCCCTGGGCCCGGGGAGCACTGTGAGCTGGCACCCAGCACTAACCATTGAGTCTCTCTACCTGACTCCACCTGGAGTAGTGATGGTGACAAAAGAGATGAGGTCTTGAGCCAGTTGTTAAAAGTAAATAAGTAAATGAAGCAACACTAAGACCACTCCTCACACCTTGAATGGCTACTGTGTGCTGGGCTGTGTGCTAAGGGCTTTACACACATTAATCATTTGATATTCACAATAACCCTCTGAGGTAGGTAGCACTCCTGTCCCCATTTTATAGATTAGAAGACTGAGGCAGGCAGAGGTTAAGTAACTTGTCCAAGGGTACACGGTTACCAAGATGTGAGTCCAGGTGTTTAACCGAAATGCAGTACAACCAAGGACTTTCAGTACTTGTAGGGTCCTTAGAGAGCACTGGACCCACACTGGATTGTGGGAATGAGGCCCAGAGAGGGAAAGTGACTTGCCTCAGGTCACACAGTGAGTCTGAGTCCATGGGAACCTGGAAAGGAATCTCAGCCTCCTGACTCCAAGTCTATGCTCTTTCCATTCCCTACTCCTGCCTTTGAGAATGCCCAGAGGCCCTGATCCCATGGAGGAGGGAGACAGATTAGGATTCAGGTGACATGAGCCATGAAGGCAGCCCTAGCAGGCAGAGGCTGCAGAGACAGGGCGATGGATGCCAGTGCATGGCATCTGGGATGGTTTATTCCCTTGGAAGGGAGTCGCCCATCAGCCCCTGGACCGTTGGCGGGGAGGTGGTGGCATTTCCTACACTGAAGTCGTCCTTGAGTCTGCAGGGGAGGGACCGGCAGCTTTGCACGAGGAAGGGCATTCAAGGCCCCTGGCAGAGGCCTGGAGCTGGCTTCTCTTTGTGCCCTGGAACCTTCCTTGGAGAACTGGGGAAGGTTCTCCAAGGAAGAACCTTCTTCTTCTTGGGGAAGCTGTGGACACATTTTTGGGGGGGACTTCAGACTTGCTCAGGAAGCCGGGGATGCCAGACCTGGTATCTGTAGGTTCTGCCGGCATGGTCAGGGTCAGGAGAGAGGGTCCCACCTGGGCAGCAGGATCCTGCCTCTAGCTAGAGTTTTCAGGCTGGAGGCATGACTTCTACATTGCTTGGCCCATGCCCTAGACTCCAGTCTGGCCACTTTTGTGCCGTCCCCCTGGCCCTGGACCCCTGTCCTGGCAGAGCTGGAGGACCCTTCAGCAGAGTGGAGTGAGACCGTCCATTGAACAGGTGTGTATAATCGAGGCCCAAAACATGGTGCCACAGAACCAGGGCTAGGTCTCCTGATGCCAAGGGGCTCCCCTGGCTGAAGATCTCTGGGGGCCTCAGACAGAACTGCTGACTGACTGGGCTCTCAGTGGGCTGAGGTCAGCTGAGGGCCGGGGATTCCACTTCTCAGATTCCAGCCTCACTCTGGCCACAGAGAATTTTCTAGCTCCTGGGGTTTGGCTTGGGTCCCTTTCTGAGCCTTCCAGTTAGGTGGGGTGGGCTCGAGGGGAGCATTCGCGATGGAAGGGAACTGGCCTTTGCTGAACCTGACCCTGTGAGTCCCTTGGGATGCAGAGCTGACCTTTGAGGACAAAGGTCCTGAGAATTGAGCCCTTTGAGGAAGGATCAAAGTCTTCGTGGAAGAGGTGGCCTTGGGTTGGTTCTCCACCCAGCCCGCAGGATACAGCGTGTTCGACAGAGAAAGATGGAAGAGCCCCAATGGTGTGCAGGTCCTTTGGCTGATGGAGATGAGGCAGGAAGGGGTGGGCAGAGGCTGGGGACATGGGCAGGGGCCACTTTACAGAGAGGCTTGCTTGCCAGGCTGAGAATTTGATGACGGCGAGTCACTGGAGGTCTTGGAGCAAGAGAGTGGCCTGGGCAGGCCAGTTTCCGAAAGATTAATCTGGTGAAACTAGAGGCAGAGAAATTTGACAGACCAATGTAAATGCTGGGGAGGTGAGTGTCTGTTAAGAGCAGCCCTTACTTCTGCTGCGACTGGGTGTGTAAATCAGAACATACGCCTCTCTGGAAAGCAATCAGGCAATAAACATCGGGAGCCTTAAAAATGTTCTTACCCCTTTTTTTTTCTTGCAGTACGCGGGCCTCTCACTGTTGTGGCCTCTCCCGTTGCGGAGCACAGGCTCCGGACGCGCGGGCTCAGTGGCCATGGCTCTCGGGCCCAGCCACTCCGTGGCATGTGGGATCCTCCCAGACCGGGGCACGAACCCGTGTCCCCTGCATCAGCAGGCGGACTGTCAGCCACTGCGCCACCAGGGAAGCCCTGTTCTTACCTTTTGACCCAAAATTTTCCTTCTGTGGCTGTATTTTAAGGAAATCATAAAACAGGCAGAAAGAGCTTCAGCCACAAAGATGTTCCTTGCAGCAGTAATTATAATGGTGAAATTTTGAAACTTTCTGCCAATAGGATAATTTAAAAGTCAACCATGATGTATCGAATGTTCTATAGCTGTTGGAGTGATGTTTACAGAGGTTTCGTAGCTTTATTTATTCATGCTTCAACTTGAAGTACAGAAAGTGTATTTTGTGCTTCTTTATCATCTATGATACCTTCCACGAGCCAACCATTGATCTATTTGTTGGGGATACAGAGATAAATGACATAATCCTTGCCCACAGAGAGATGATATGATCTCAGTTGGCCCCAAAAAAATGTTTATGGAAAGAAGCCTGGAAGGAATGACATAGAACGGGGACCAGCAGTTTTCCTTCAGTCATGGGATTATAAGGAATCTTTTCCCTTTTGTCTGATGGTTGGTGTTTTTCAAAATATCCATAAGGATCTTGTGTTACTTTCATAATTGTAGAAAAAAAGCTTCTCATCAAACGGAGGAGCTACTGCAATAGTCCAGGGAGACGGGATGGAGTTCTGTATTTGGGGAGTGGTGTGTGTGTGTGTGTGTGTGTTTGTGTTTGTGGGTGTTTGTGTGTATGTATTTGTGTGTGTGTGTATGTGTTTGTGTGTGTGTTTCATTTATTCATCCAACAGATATTGACTGAGACGCACTGTTTTAGGCCTGGAAACACACCAGTGAACAGCACAGAAACCCCTTCCACTGGGGAGTCCAAATCCGGTGGAGAAGGAGAGAGTAAGGAGGAGAGAATGAGGCAGATGGCCCCAGCACTCTGTGACTGAAAGTGGGGACGAGGCAGGGAAAGGGGTCACGGGTGATTCCCAGGCTTGGGGAGAAGGTGGTGCCTTCACTGAGGTGGGGACTTGGGAACAGGGGCAGTTCCAGGACTCTGTCTGTGGTCGTGGTGCACATGCGCTACCTGCTGAGCTGAGGTCCAGGAGGTGGTGGGGGACATGGGTCAAGGACTTAGGAGACTAGAGGCTGGCCTAGAGGCAGAGATTTCCAGTTGTCTGCAGGGCGGCGGTGACCCTCAGAGATGAGAGTAAGTGTAGGAAAGGGCCACCCCAGACAAGCAGCTGCTTTATGCAGGTGGGCGGAGGTGGCCAGGACACGCCTCCCCAGGCAGTGGCGTCAGGGCTCGGGCTTTGTCGTGTAGAAAAGGTCTGAAGAGCGGAGAGCTGAGTGTGGCAGGGGCCGGGCAGGGCATGAGGGGCTGGGGGTTCCCTGGTGCCCACCTCCGGCTCTTGGCTCCGGGAGGGGGCAGCTGGACAGGAGGGGCCAGTGGGGCCACAGTGGCCTCGCAGGGTCTGGCCGACAGTGAGGCGGAGTCTGCTCACCTCTCTTCTCTTCTTCTGCAGGAGAAGGGAACGTGCCGTGCACATCCAGCATCCTCCAGGAGAAGCAACGTGAGTTAAACCTGGCCTCCAGGAGTCTTTTCTTCACCTTGGATGGGTCCAAGCTCCTTGGGCCGGGGGCTCCCTCATCCACTCAGCTGGTAGGGTCTTCACTGCTGTGCGGGCTCGGAGGGCCGGGGCCACTCTCTGCCCCAGGAGCTGAGCTCCACGGGCTCCCAACTTCCTACACGCTGGGCAGCTCAGGGGTCAGGGCCAGAGAGAGGGGCCTGAGGGGACTCCGGGGGTGTCCTGGAATCCTCCCTCCTCTGCCAGGCAGCCCAGCCTTCATCCTGCAGCTGCACAGGTGCGCTGGCAACCTGCTGCCTCTGGCCTGTGCTTGCAGTTTGGAACCAGACCTGAGGAAGCCTAGGGAACCAGTGCGGAGGGGCCGGTGGCGGCAGAGGGGAGAGAGGGTCTCGGACCAGGGTGCAGGAGACCTGGGCCCCCCACCCCTCCAGCTAACCCGCTGGGCAGTCTCAGCGCCTGCCTGTGGCCGATCTCCTGGCCCGTCTGTACGTAGAGCCCTTTCTAGCTCTGACGTTCTAGCGCTCTCTGATTTTCCGTCGCTGCCTCTGTCTCCTGGTTTCCTTTGCTTGCACGTCTGGCTGTTCTGCCGTGTTCACGCTACTCCACAGCAGAGCCGACGTTTACCGAGCACTTCTGGCACCTGACGTGGCGCTGGGTGTAAGGACTCGGGGAGCTTAGTACCTGCTCATTGAACCGCACTCCTGTTCTTCTGTACACAATGAATGGCGCCATTTTCCGCAAACTCACGCCAGACACCTGGGCGTCCTTCTAAACTTCCCCTTCTCTGCCACCTTCCAGAGTCAGATCAGACCCCTGAGAGCATCCATTCTACCCGCAGCAGATCTCTCGTGCCTCCACCCGCTCCATCCCCCATCCCTTCTCCAGCTGAGGCCACCATCTTCTCTCTTCTGGATGGATCCATCCTCCCACGCTGGCCTCCCTGCCTCCGATCTCTCCCACTTTGGTTCTTCCTCCAGAGTGTGAGAGAGACCTTCGCAGGAGGCAGACCTGTCCTCATGGGCTCCTGATGCCCTCTAGTGAGTCCTGTCCGATAAAGGATGAGACCGGCCTCCACATGACCCACCTGCCCACCTTCCCCACCAGCCCTCCCGTTCCTTTCCAGACGGACTTCTAGAAGGAGCATGCAGACTCCAAGCACAGGTTTCTCTTAAGCTGGTTGGCAAACTCGAGCAGTGCATCCAGCCCCGTGGAGGGGACAATAGCAGCCCCCTCCGCAGCAGATGGTAGGAAGGACCTGGGGCGCCAGAGCGGTTCCCTTGGGACCCAGCCCTGTTGGCCTCTGCCCTCTACTCCATTCATCGCTTCCTGGGTCAGGGAGCTGGGTCCGCCCCTTCCTGCCAGAACCTACTGTCATCACAGAGGAGGCTGAGGGCACAGCTGTCGGCCCAGTGGGCCCTCTGTCCCCCGGCTCATCTCCAGGGAGGAGCAGCCTCTCCCAGGAGAGCCGTGGCTGCTTCACTCTCTCATCCCCCCCGCTCCCTTCCCCTCTCAGCAGCTTCGCAGTGTGCAGGGCGCTGCACACTGATCTTCATGGCCACCTGGATGCTGGGAAAGGTTACCATCATTACAACCGGGTCACATTGAGAAGATAAAGACTAGGGGTCAATAACCTTCCAAGGAAGGTGCTCAAACACAGACCTCCATGCCCCTCCCTCTCCAGAGCTCAGTCCCATGTCTGGTCTGAGCTCCCATTTTCCTGAAGTTTCTCCTTTCTGGTCACCCCAGGTACCCGGGGAGGTGCCCCATTGTCCCCTGTGTCACACAGGTACCCCCTTCAAGAGCCAGCTCCACGAGCCCCCCAAAAAACTTGGGGTCCAGGATGTGCACAGTAAAGTGCAAGCTGGAGAGACTTTCTCTACCTCATGTCCACCTGTGTGGGTCGGGGGGGTGGGAGGAGGGTGAAGATTCCAGGACAGGAGGACTTGCTGTTGGGCCCTCTGAGTTGGACCCAGTCTGTGTGGAGTACAGCTTGACCTGCACATGTGACTTACACTTGTGGTCGTCAGATAGCTTTCTCAGGGCCAGTGCCAGGCTTCAGATGCAGGGGTGGGGGCAGCAGGTGGTGCCCCCAGTGTGGGGAGGGTCTGCCCGTGGCCATGCCTGTTTGTTAGAGCGGGCTGAGCAGTGGGTCTCTGAACTTTCTCTCGTCCTTGACAATTGTCCAGACTGAGTCCCAGTCCTGGCCCCAGAAGGACCCTTGATCTTCATCCCAGACTGAGCCTCTACCCTAGGCACCAGCAGAGCCCCGATTTGTCCCAGGCTGTATCCTGGCTCCAGTCCCTGGTCCTGGACTGAGCTTGGTTCCTTGACCCCAATAACTGTCAGAAAAACCTGTGTGGTTGTCCCACAGAGGCAGAGGGGGAAGATGAGGATGCTCTCATGGGGGTGTGGCTTGACCTCACGTCCCACTGTCTGGGATTAGGGACCAGAGGAGCAGCTCTGAACCTCCAGACCAGCCACCAAGGGGCAACCCCTCCTGCATACCCTCAGCCCCATGGCCTCCCCAGCAGCCCTACACAGGCGTGGTGCACGAAGCCCCCTGCCCACGGCTGGCCTCCCCACTCCTCTGCCTGGTAACTGGTGTCTTTTCCTGGCCTGTGTGGGCAGCTTGCTGAGCACAGCTGCAGACGGGCTATATTTAGCAGCTTTAATGAGCTCAGGGTGGCAGACGTCCGCCTTGGGAGCACTTTTCTTGCGTGCGTGTGCGTATGCCTATGTTTGGCACGGTCCGTTCGTGTGTGTGTGTGCGCGCACAGGGAAACGTGCGCCTGTGCATTTGTGTGTGTGCGTTAGCATGTGTGTCCCAGCATCAATGCAGTCATCTACACAAGGCTCCGTGTGCATCTGTGTGAGTCTGTGCCGCATCTGCATTGCCAGGGACGTGTGCAGCTTCTGACACGTGTAGGGGCACAAAATAGGAACAAATTATTAGTTCATTCGCTTGTTTGAAAAATATTTAATGAGTCTCTTTTATATGCCAGCACCTTAATAGTCTCTGGGGATAAAATGGAACAAAAACAAATCCAGTTCCAGCCTTTAAGGATCTTACAATCTGGGGGTTGGAGGAGGGGAAGACAAATGAAATAACCACAAAACTAAAAGTATAAGGATTAGTCCTAGGACACAGAAAGCCACGGTGCTTTCGGGAGGAGGACAGTAAGAAGGGAAGGCCCCCAGGAGTAAGGAACACTGAGGTTTCTGTAGGGACTATTCTGTAGGGACTATCCAGGCATAGGGAACAGGATGTACAAAGGCCCTGTGGCGAGGGGAACATGGGATCCTTGACAACTGTCAAAAAGGCCGACGTGGTTGAGCTCAGAGAGGGTGGGGCAAGTGGTGGGAGAGGTGAGTGGAGAGTCGGGCCTGTGGGCAGACCACACGGGCCTTGGTCAGGATGGGGAAGCCGCAGGAAAGGACAGTGTAGGCTGACATGATAAGATTTTTGTAGGGCAGTTAGAGTCTAGTCATGATTCGGTCGGGGGTTCTAGCAGGAAAAGGAAGGCTCTCGAGCAGCATGACTGGAGGAGAGTCCAGTAGGGGTTTCTTCAATCTCAGGTAAAGGAAACCCGCCAGGCACAGGACGATGCCCTGGGCCACTCCCAGCCCTGAAGGTCGCTGCGTGGAGAGCTCCCCCTCTGTCCCTGCCCCACCTGTGCAGGAGCTTGGCCTTCAGGAGGGACAGGAGAGGGACAGCCTGTGGTGAGCGGGCAGGGAGGGAGCCTCACTGGGGATGGTGGAGGTGGATCTGGAAGGGCGAATGGAGACCATACTGCACAGTCCACTGACTTATACATGAACAAACCACCTTTTCCTTTATTTTTCTCTAAGCCCCTTTGTAATTTTGACTCTGCATACCCATCCGGCTGGACTCGTGACAGAGCCCCTCTGTGATTCCAGGGGTTTCCCTCTTCCTCATTTTCCTGCCCTTGTTCCAAAGCCCCCAGGGGTCTTCCCCGCCACCCTGGTGGGGAAACAGCGTGTGCACGTGCGAATGTATGCAGGAAGCTCTCCATCCACGCTCATGGATGCTGCTGGGCTCCGGGCCCCAGCCTGGTACTCCCTTCCGTCCTGGTCTGCCTAGAGGCCAGGCTCCTTGGGGCACAGGGTGGCCAGACCGTGAAAATCATTCTTTCTCCTCCTGGACTTGTGAGAGTCTCCCCAAGCTGTGAGGGCACCGCACCTAGTTCTGTCTCTTCCCCTCAGCCTGGGGCAGGGGGTGGGGATCTCTTTTTAGTCTCAGGGAACCTCTGTCTCCTCAAATCCCTTTCTCCTGGGGACAAAAGGGCTTTTAATCACCCTGCTACATGCCCTTTGAAAAAATTCTTACTTTTAATCTGTCTCTTGAGTAGACCATAGGTAGCACATGTACATGGTATAAAATTCTAAAGGAATGAAGGTGATGAGGGTTCCTCCCTCTCCCCAGAAGCCATGATTGTGACTAGGTTCTTCTAGAACATTCCAGAGATATTCTCTGCATATATGAGCATCTCCCTAAATATTCATTTATATATATATATCTTTATATATACCCCACACAGATGGGAGCATTCGGTGCCTTCCACTCTGTACCTTGCTCTTCTCAGATAACAATATATCCGGAGTATTTTACTATCTAACACATTCAGAAGGGCATCATTCTCTGCAACGGGTGTGTCATATTTCACGGTGGCCTAGTTTATTGAACCAGGCCCCTATTTATGGGCACATAGGTTGCTTTCTGTCTCTTGTCTATATCTTAGAAAGTGTGGCAGTGGTTAGTGTTGTACCCATGTCATTTTGCACATGGACTTGGAATTGCTGGGTCAAGGGCATTCTGTATGTGGAATGACCTTGCCAGACTGCCCTCCACAAAGGCTGTACTGGTTTTTGCTTTCACCCGCAATGAATGAGGAGAGGCTGCTTTCCCACACCCTGGGCGGCTGGGTGTTGATAACTGCTAAGGTGAAAAAAAGGCGTTTTAGAGTGATTTCAATGAGCGTTCCTGCGGTTTAGGGTTCTAAGGTTGAGCACCTTTTCACATGTTTAAGGGCCCTGCCCCTCTCCTTTTCTGGAGCCCATGTTCATTTTGAGGGGATTACCGTCAGGGAGTGTGCTTTGGGGTTCCTTTGTGTGCTGACTTCCAAGCTGGGCCAGGGCAGGCTTGACAGGGGTTCCTTAGGGGGTAGGACCCAAAGGTTCAGGCAGGCTTCTGCTCCTGATAACCACCTCTCTTCCCATTTCCTTCCCTGCCAGGGATGGCTATTTAAAAGACTGACAAGAACACCCCTTTCTTAACCCCTGCCTTTGTGGGATGATGCTTCAAGAGGATGAAAGAGCCCTTGCCGGGTGACCTGGGTTCAAATCCCCACCCCTTCACTTAACCTGTCTGAGCCTCGGTTTTCTCATCTGTAAAATGGGCAGAGCACCCCCGTCCTCCCAGGATGAATGTGAAGTTTGCCTGAGACGCTGGGCGAGGACTAGAAACTCAAGACCCATCTGAGAAAGACTGCATTTATTACAGAGAGTCACCAGATAGGGGACGCCAAGCCCTTCTAGCATCACTGTGTAGTGGCAGGAGAGGTTCTTATGGTTGTATATCTGAAAACTTCCCTGGGCCTGATTCAAGATGGGGACACTGGGTTCCCCCAAGGGGAGTGGCTCCTCAGAGCTATCCCCAAGCTCCCTTGGGGTGGCCAAAAGTGTGTTTTCAAGAGGCAGGATCTGGGGCCCAGATCCTAGCAAGGGACAGGACTTAGTGGGGACAAGCAACTCTGGGGGGGGGCTAATTGGCCCCTGGGGTTTGGCCTCATTAGCCAGATGAATGCAGGCTGACTTGATGGGCTTCTGACCCTGAAAGGCTTAAGGAGTCATAGGAGGGGCCTCAGCCTCTAGATCCCACAGCCCTGGGTAAACATCCCCTGCCAGCATCCCTGCCAAGTGACCACTTGCACTCCTTGCTTGTACAACCTCCTGAAGGGGAGAGAACGCCCTGCCACTGGGCCAGCACGGGTCACTCTTGTACTATTGTAAACATTTCCTTAGTTGTGCTGAAATTCAGAACTCTTCAGAAACTATCCGCTCCCCCACTCATCCCGACTCTGTCTTCTGCTCCTGTGACCCAAACACAGCTCAGCTGGGATTTGCAGGCAGCAAATGTCCCATAGAGCCTGCTATTCCCCAGGCTGGGCCCCCTTCCACAGCTTTCCTGCCCAGTTATTGGGCTCCAGATGTGCCCTCAAAGTGACCTGAGCTGCAGGGAGCAGGACGGGGACGTCCCCTCCTCATTCCATAGTCTCTAGTGTGCGCAGCCTCAGAGGCTGACTACCTTTGGGGGTCCCATTACCCTGGCTCAGGCTGTTTGCAGCCTTTGGTCATGTGACTGGGGTGGGTCACATGACATAGGCCTTGATCATGTGACCCTAGGGGCTTGAGAGATCCTTGAAGGCACCTGCTATATATCTGATTCATCTTGGTACTTCCAGCCCCGACACAAGTTTGGGCAATAACCAATGGAGGAGGAATTGGCAAGTCATTTCAAGTTGGATTTTTAACCCAAATGCAGGATGGTGATTCACTCATCGTGTTTCACATTCGTTCTTTCCTTCCATAAGCATGTCATTTCCTTTTGCATTCCGTCATTTGCTGTCAGCTCCCAGAGGGCAGGGCATTTCACTTTGTTTTGTCTGTAGTGTTTGCATTTAGCAGAGTCAGGAGTAGTAGCTTGTTGACAATATTCTTATCGTAAACACGACACAAGCTTGTAGTGCATTCAATCGATGTATTCATAAATAGTTGTAAACTAAAAGAAATATGAGTTTGCTAGAGAAAAATTGGAAAATAGAGAAAAGCAGAAAGTTAAAAAAAATCACCCATGGTTCCACCATCCAGAGAAGACCACTTATAAACATTTTGGTGTGCTTTCTTCCAATATCAGGCCTCCAACCCATCCTCCACCCCCTCCACCTAGATTGCTGGGGGTTTTTTTTGTTTTTTTTTTTTGCGGTACGCGGGCCTCTCACTGTTGTGGCCTCTCCCGTTGTGGAGCACAGGCTCCGGACGCGCAGGCTCAGTGGCCATGGCTCACGGGCCCAGCCGCTCTGCGGCATGTGGGATCTTCCCGGACTGGGGCACGAACCCGTGTCCCCTGCATCGGCAGGCGGACTCTCAACCACTGTGCCACCAGGGAAGCCCTAGATTGCTGTTTTTGCATAAAGCCAGGGGCTGGGGCACCGTGGAGGAGGGTGGCCTGGAGTCTGGCTGGTGAACAAAGTTGGTGGCTTTTTAATTGTTCTCTGGAGCCCTCAGTGGCTGCCTAGGTCAAGGGTGGGGGGGGAGTAAGGAAGCAGGGCTCTGGGCCCCCCAATCTTTTTCAGTCAGAGCCGTCCACTTTCACCTGTTCTGCAAATTGGGTTTCTAAGGAAAATTTCACTGGGCAAAAGATTTCACTACTTTAAAAAAGTTTTAAAACCATCCAGCACGGGCCCATTCTTTCCCTTGCTTCACACTGTCCCATCTGCATCGTGGCCCCATTCATGAACCTGCACTCCTTGAGCCACTATGAGAGCTGCGGGTTCCAACCTGGTTTGTCTTTCTGCCAGTGTCCCCTCCTCCCCAGATGCCCTAAGCCCTTGGCACTACCTTGGGCTCCCAGCCCAGTGACCCTACCCAACAAGCAATGAGGTGGGGTTGGCCAGAGATGTCTGAGTGAGCCTATCAGGGCTCTGGGGGACCATTGCTTCCTTTTCTAAGGGTCCCCAAACACTTGTTTGTTAATTTGCAACAGGTCTTGCCTGGAAATTGACATGAAGCTCCCTAGATAGACTCAACCACTTTGAAAATCCAGGTGACATTTGCCACCTGCCATTTCTTGGTTCCTCTTCCTTCCTCTGGCATCCCTCAAAGCAACTCGCGCATCATGCCTGCAGGTCCCATTAGGGTCTAAGAGTCTAATTCTGCTGGGCGTGGAGGCTTGAGCTCACACAGCATGCTTGGACTCAGGGAATCTCCGACTGCCTGACTCCTAAGAGGGAATGAGGTCTGACCCCCTCATTTTGTGGTCGCGGGGAGGGTGCCCGAGGTCACCCTCTGACTAGGGTACTCATTTCTCATCCCAGGACTTGTCCATGCCTGTCTCCCGTGTGTGTGTCCTTCTCCATGTGGGTCTACCTGGGGGATTGGGGCCGTGATCTGAGCCTCCTGCTTGCAGCTGAATGAAGCTCTAGATCTTCCCAGACATTTGTAGGTATATGCCGTGCATCTCACACAGAGCAAGATAGCCAAGCCATTGGGTTTATGCAAACACACACGTGTGTGTGTGTTTGCCCATGCATGTGCTTCCATGTGCTCTAAAGGATTAGATACTTTTGCAGATACGTCTCAGGACGTGCCATGTGGCCTCAGGCTGGGCCCAGCTCTGCTCAGTTGACCCCAGGAGTGACTAAGAGAGGTGGGGCGACTGCCAGGGCTGGTAGAATGGAGGGTAAAATTGAGGGGTCAGCTTTAGCCCGGGGGCACCCCCAGCACCCACTCCTTGTGGGTGCCAGTGGCGGGTGGCGAGGGAGATGGAGTCTTTGGGCGAACTGGGTGATGCTTTGCTTAGGGTGCTGAGTGCATGGGTGACGACCTTGGCTTTTGTCTTGAGAGGAGTGTAGCACATCAGTGATTAGAGGGATGATCATGATTTGTGCCTTTCCAAGGATGTGATTAAGCAAAAATAGCCTCTATTCTTCAGGCGGCAGGAGGCGCCACGGTGAGCTGGGGGGGGGGGGGGCACTGGTCCTGGTGCCAGGGCTGGCAGGGGTGCTGGGAGCAGGCGTTGTAGTAGCTGGCCCGCCTCAGAGCTTGTCACAAAAGATTGTCACAAAAACAGTTGTGGGCTCACCCCGCCCCAGATCTGGGCACGGCAGGGACCCAGCCTGAATAGCGCCATGCAAACAGAAATGAACAGGAAGTGGGAAGAAACAGGCAGCCTGCTAATGAGGTCCTGGGGCCCCTGGAATGTGGCTCCCCACCACCCAGGAACCCCTGCCAGCAGCTCTTGTCACCAGAGGCTCTGGGGAAGCCTCTAGGGGCAGAGTGATAAGGCCCCTGCCAGGAAGCTCTAGAATTCCCAGAGGTTCCCTGATACCACTTCCCTGGGGACTTTCAAGCAATGTGCCTCCTGGTGGATGATGCTCCCCTGATCCCAATTTCTCCTGGGGGTTTGACAGCATAGAGATGTCTCACAGGTCATGTGTACCCTGGGATCTTCACTTGCAGTAAGTTTTCACAAAAATGTCATGCTAGGTCCTGACCACTGGTAAACCTTGCTCTCAAGGGGTCCACAGTCTGATGAGGAAATTAGACAAATAATCTCACAGCAGCAAGCCAGGCCCAGCCAGGCACCCTGTGAGATAACCATCTCTGCCTGAGTAGATCTGAGAAAGCTTTCCAGAGGTGGTGACAATTGAGCAGGTTCGTAGGTTAGGTAGGAGTTTGCTGGTCTGCAGAGGGAGGAAGGGCTTCCCAGGCAGAGGGCTCAGCATGAGCAAAGGCATGGAAGAGTGAAAGAGTTGTGTTTCGTGGGTGAGTCAGAGCCAGTGGCCTCAGTCACTGTGGTGGGAATGTCTGGTTCTTAGAAGAGCAGAACCCTTGTGGGCAAGGTACTGGCAGGTGGGTTCTAGGCTGCCTTTCTGTTGGTCTACAGAGACCTCTTCTAAGACTGAAGATGGGGAAGCTCTGGTCCTGTTAGTCAGCTCTCAAGGGGCCAGAATCCAGATCTGGCAGGCGAGGTCCCCCCACCTCCATCTTCCAGAGCAAAGTATTTCTGGCTTTTGTGCATTAAAAGGAAGCCAGTCTCCATCTTCAAACAGCATGGGAGGCCAGACTCTTCCCCTTGGCTAGGGAAGGGGTGAGGGATGCTGAAGACAACCCTGCTGGTCTCCCATCTCCACTGAGCCAGGAACTGCCTCAGCATCATTCGTGGCCAGGACGCAGCACAGATTTGATGCCCAGGGCATCACATGGGCCCCAAGGGAGCTGGCCACAGGAAGATCAAGGATGCGGGTGCTCTCGGTCTGTGTAATCAGTGAGGGTGCAGGATGCAGTCCCCACATACTGGAGGACATGGTGCCCAGGAGATGGCAGGACCCTCATGTCTTCCCTGCAACTTATTTATAGCCTCGCTATGGTAATTTGTGGCAATCACAGCATTTAATTCTGTAATCACACTGCAAGCAGGCATCCAGCCCAGTGAGGCTGGGGAGCCTGCCAGGGCTCAGGGAGGAACTTGGGGGCAGGGCAGGAGTGTGGAGGCGGTGATGTCCCCATCAGCCTCCGGCCCCATTGTGTCAGCTGTGGCTCTGGCTGGGTGCCCCCCGATGCACCCTGGATAATAGTAATAATAATAATAATAAACTATTAACATTTATATAGCACCTACCATGTTCCAGGCCCTGTCCTAAGCACGTTGTATGTATGGGCTCATTTATCCTCATCACCGCTCTGTGAGGTAGCTACTATTATTATGTCCATATTCCAGATGAGGAAACTGAGACCCAGGGCACACAGCTGGTAAGAGCCTAGATTTGTACTCAGGCATTCTGGCTCCAAAGTCCATGGTCCCAACTAGGTTTCTCCCGGCCCCAGAAGTGAGGGGTCTCCCAGGCTCCCCGCCCATGACCTCAGCTCTGCCCAGCTCCTGGTTCCTCCTGGTCCAGCTGCCCCAGGGCTGCACACATGAGGCTGCACACGCCACGAAGTAGGGTTGCTTCATCCTGGGGAAGCGACACTCAGCTTCCCTCCTGGACACTCTCGGGGTTTCCTACTAGCAAACTTTCCCGTGCGGTGGGAAGAAGTCTCGGGGGCTTTAGTCTTCGGGGGTCACATCGATTTGCGCTCCTGTTTCTTCTCCTGCAGAATGGGGATTGTCGTGTCTACCTCACTGGGAAGCTGTGGAGATCAGTGGGGATGGGAGGGGAGCCACTTTGTCAAGCATCGTCTTCTGCTGAGTGTGGGGCAGCTCGCTCAGTCTTCAATTAGTTGTGTGGTTTGGGGCAAGTGACCTTGGTTGTTCGAGCCTCAGTTTTCTCATCTGTAAAATGGGGCTAATAATAAGAGGACCACAGCTCAGAGTCTAACTGTGGGGACTAGATGAGATGGTACCTGTAAAGCTCATTGTGCCTGGGACGTAACAAGTGCTCAACAAAACGGAGCCATTTACTGGTGTCTTTTAGCATAATCCTGTCCTGAAGGCAGGACCCAGACCTCTTCTAGCCAAGCCCAGGGCAAGGTCTACAGGATGTTCCGAATTAAGGCAGAAGAGTCTGAGCCACTGAAGGCGTCTCAGTAAGCATAGGGCAGAGTCCGGCCTCAAAACAAGTTTTTTTCTCGTCTTCCTCCAAGCCAAACCTCTCCATCATTTGGGAAACGATTTCCTGTCTGTGTGGGCAGCAGCTCCGAGCTCATAAAACAGTTACCCTAAGACCAGGGTTGTGTCTGTGAGGACAGAATATTTCAGAAATGCACTTGCTGACTGAGAAAAGCTTCTCACTTGGAATTCTTTGCACGCTCCCTCCCCTGGGGCCAGTAGTGGCTGAGAAGATGTTGACTCAGAAACATGTTGGCCAGGGCTCTCGCCCACGCCTACTGCAGGGTTGCCTGTAAAGCCCCTGGGAAGGCCCCTCCCCAGATGTGACTCCTAGTGGGTGCTGCAGGCTCGTGGCAGGGGGTGGGGGTGGAGTGGGAAGGAGAAAGGGCCATCCTGTCTAGAACCGGATGCTTTAGAGATGAACCACTTGAAGGCAAACAAGTGGTTGGTTCACAGTCTAGCTTTGTGGTTCAGCCACACAGAGAAAATAGTATCCTTCTCATGGGGAGAAAGGAGAGGTGGTGAGGATTCCTCAGTGTGGCCGGCATCACCGGGTGGGCCATGACGGGGCCGTTGGATGTCTTGGAGGTGCCTCTCCACCGGAGAGTCCAGTGCAGTGACATTCAGAAATGCGGGTGTTAGATCAGATAAACTGTTCTGTAAGGAGACAGATGGCCCATAGTTTCGGCTTTGCCAGCTGTAAGAACTCTGTGGCAATTACTTAACTCTGCTTCTGTGGCACAAAAGCAGCCATAGGCAATACATAAATGAAAAAGTCGGTTGTGTCCCAATAAAACTTTATTTACAAAAACAGACGGCGGGCCAGATTTGGTCCACGGCTGTAGTTTACATGTTAGAGGAACGAGAGCTCAGCCAGGGCTGGATGCCGAGGAGCGCTTACTGGAGGAGGACATGGCAGCCGAGAGAAGCAAGAAAAACATTCCTGGCAGTGGCTGGCTTCACCCCAAATCTCGTGTGTGACGGTGAGTGTGCTCCTGGATGCTGGCCTTGCCTCTCGGAGGATCCACCTTCCCTGGACCGGGGTCCCATAATTTAAGGCCTTGCTGTCACTCCGAGAGCTTCAAACAGACCTTTAAAAAATACTTTACCCAGCTCCTCTAGTCGTTTTCAGAGGGATGCTTGGCCCAAGTTTCCCTCCGTAACTGGTAGTCACCAGATGGCACCTGTCCTGTTGCTCTCTCGTTACTGGTGAGAAAAGCAGAATAGTTCCTTTCTGGGACACCCCTCTTGGCCTCAGGGACAGACAGCATCCATGATGGCCTCACACTGCCGGCCTCCCTTTCTTTTTCTTCCTTTTTTTTTTTTTTTTAAATAAATTTATTTATTTTTGGCTGCGTTGGGTCTTGGTTGCTGCGCGCGGGCTTTCTCTAGTTGCGGCGAGCAGGGACTACTCTTTGTTGCAGTGCATGGGCTTCTCACTGCAGTGGCTTCTCTTGTTGCGGAGCATGGGCTCTAGGTGCACGGGCTTCAGTAGTTGTGGCACACGGGCTTCAGTAGATGTGGGTCGCGGGCTCTAGAGCGCAGGCTCAGTAGTTGTGGCGCACGGGCTTAGTTGCTCCGCGACATGTGGGATCTTCCCGGGCCAGGGCTCGAACCCGTGTTCCCTGCATTGGCAGGCAGATTCTTGACCACTGCGCCACCAGGGAAGTCCCCGGCCTCCCTTTCTTCAGGAGGAGAAAGGTTTCAGGTTGTGTATCTGTCAGCGGCAGGGGCTGGGCAGCGTGACCCTCCCGAGCTGGGGACGCTGTCGTTCCAGCTCACCTGGGAGCCCAGGCCTCATGCCAGCTGGGCCCAGGGAACATCCAGTCACTGTGAGGGAGGCCTGAAGATGCTGAGTCTTCTGTCCACCCCACAGGAGAACTGTACCGGGTTTCCTTGAGGAGACGGAGGTTCCCAGCCCAGGGAAGCATCGAGATCCACGAAGACAATGAGGTGGGTTTCTGAGGGTGTCTGGGCCACCTCTGTGGTCAGGATGTCAGGAAGAGCCCCGAGCTGGTAGACAGGCCACCCAGTTTTCACTCAGCTCTTCATCTGACTTGCTGTGTGATGTCACGCTGGTCCCTGTCCTTCTCTGGGCTTCTGGATCCCGCATGAACTAAAAGAGTCTCTTGGGACTCTTCCCACCCTGACACGGAGGGGCTTGCCCTCCTAGCAGCCTGTGCCCCTCACTCTGAATGCACAGGAGGTGCCGTCAGAGTCCCCCTGTGTGTGTGATTCTCTGTGTGCCCCCTGCCCCCACCTCCCCATTGCCGGTCTCTGTCTCTCCTGACTGATGTCCCTCTTAGGAAGGCTGCCTGCAGCGCTCCTGCAAGACGCACGTCCTCCTGCTGGTGCTGCACGGGGGGAACATCCTGGACACGGGCTCGGGGGACCCGTCCTGCAAGGTGGCCGACATCCACACCTTCAGCTCCGTGCTGGAGAAGGTCACGCGCGCCCACTTCCCCGCAGCCCTGGGCCACATCCTCATCAAGTTCGTCCCCTGTCCCGCCATCTGCTCTGAGGCTTTCTCACTCGTCTCCAAGTGAGTCCCTTTCTGCTTGTTTGGACTGGCTGGGGTTGGTGGCGGGGGGGGGCCGAAGCGGAGGGGCTGCCCCTGCCACATGGGTACGTGGTGGGCAGGTAGGTGCCTTCCTAGGCCTCTCTGGGCTGTCAGGTCCCGATCAACCACGAGCATCACCAGTGGGAAGTGGTCAGCTAGAGTCCAAAGTGATTAACACTTGCGCACCGAATCCTCCTCTGCCCGGGGCTGGGTGGCACTCAGACCCACTTCCTGTGCTCAACAGGCCCTGGTCTCCTTGGCCCAGACAAGGAAGCTGAGGCATTGAGAGGTCAAGCAATGTCCCCAGGGTTACGCAGCCCATGGACCCAGGAGTCAAACCCAGGCAGCCCCACTCTCGAGCCACACAATTAAGAGCCAGTAGAGATGTGTGCTATGATGGAGGGGGCACAGGGCACTGCGGACACTCAGAGAGAGGGCCAGGGAGGCTTCCTGGAGGAGGTGACTTTTGGGTGTGCTTTGAGAGTAGCGTAACATCTTAAGGGTGCGGGCTCTCCGGTCAGCCTGGATTTGAGTTCCGGCTGTGTAACCTGGGGGAAGTTGTTTAACCTCTCCCTGTGTGTTTCCTTATCTGTAAAATGGGGATGATCATGATATTAACCACCTCCTAGAGTTATCGTGAGGATTCTGTGTGCTAGTGCGTGTGAAGCACGTGGCAAGGCGCAGGCATTAGCTGAGACTCACATCACCATCCTGGTAGGGCTGAAGGCACTGTCCTTGTTGGTGGACAGTGGGCCGGGGCAGGAGAAGAGAACCCTGCTGGCTGGGAATAAGGCAGTGTGCTTGCAGGGCTTAGTTCTTCACGAACCTGCCCTGGAACCAGTACGGGACAGATTGTGAAACTGGGGGCCCTCAGAACCTGGGGGACTTTGGGAGATCCTGCCCACTGCTCCAGGACCCAGGGGCTCCCTCAGGTGCTCCCCAGATGCCTGCCCTGTTGAACCAGCTGAAGGTGGTGCCTGGAGCCAGCTGGGAGTCCTGGCTGCTCAGCAGTGATATAGGCAAACAAGACCCTGAGCACCTGTGTGGCAAACGGCTGGCTCTCGAGCCTGGAGCCTGGAACTTTCTGCAGCTGGGGTGAAAGGGAGGCCAGTGGCACCTCGGTCTCGCCCCTCACCCCCTTTCATAGCTTCTGCAGAGGAGCCCCCATCCATGTGGGGTTTGGGGAGGGTGGAGAGGGATCCCCAGTCTGGTGCCAACTCCCCAGGGGGATGGAGTGGGTGCTCTGGATCAGGTGTGGCTCTAAGGAGAGGGGCTCAGCGTCAGGCTGCTTCAGGGGGAACATGGGGAGGGCATGTGGGGAGTCCCCTCTGAGAGAGAGTTCTCCCCTCTGAGAGAGAAAGGAAAGTCTCCTCTGCCTTCTAGATTTATCCGTGTTCCCAGGACACGGGCTGGGCAGATCCCAACCAGAGTTGGAAGGAAGGAGATTCGGTCAGGAAGGAGAGTAGTTCCCCAACCTGGTTAATGGCCCAGACTCCGGGTGTGTTTTTTGTTAAACTGCTAGGCGGTCGGGCCTCCCCCTGGGTGGGCTGAGTCCGGAGGGGAGGAGCCCTAGAATCTGCATCCCGACTTCCTCCAGGCTTTTGCTCTGCAGCGGGTTTGGGAAGCACAGCTGAAAGAAGGCTCTGTCCCTCACTGCCAGTAGTCGGAGTTAATTGTGTTCCTTCATCATCAATCTCAGGACTCCCCACCCCTCCCCCCTCTCCCCCAGGACATCTGACCTCCAGGGCCGGGTCACCCGGCTCAGGCCTGATCTCCCGGAAGACAAATGGCCCGGCATCCACTGGAGGGGCCAGCCGGAGGGAGCCTAGCTGTCCCCCAGGCAGCTCCTTACCCCAGCCATCGATCACCCCTAATCACTGCTGGGAAGGAGGTCTTTCTCAGCTAATTAAAATCTCTCCGGCTGCAATTGAGGGCTGTTTCCTCTAATTTGTGTTTCTTTTGGAGATGAGGAATGGCTGTTAGGCCCGCCTGGCACACCATGAGGTCTCTGCCTCCTGTCCAGGGTGCCCTGAGCCCTGTCACCTTCCCCAGTTTCTGTCAGGTCCCTGTTGGGCCCTGGGATGACCTGAGCTTGGACTATGGGGGAAGGGCAGGCTCTGGGGAGGGGACGTACAGTCCCTCCCTCTGTTGTCCCTCCTGGCCAGCTGGGTCCGGTACCCCAGGGGACAGAGGTAGGATGGGTGGGGTGCAGGCAGGCACAGGCAGCTGGGAGCTGGTCCCTATTGGGGCTGAGCTGCCCAGAGAGAGGGAGGCAGGAAGTGAGGGGCCCACGCAGCGGCTGAGGATCAATCCACTGGTGGGGGGGTGGTGGTGCTGTAGGACAGGCTCTCTCAGTCCTTTCTGGGGTCACAGACCTTTCTGCAAAGCCCCTGATGGCTCTGATCCTCTCCCCAGAAAGATGGACACGATATCATGCGTGCAGCTGCGTGCCCACCTCCAAGCTGTGGCCGATGTGTGATACCCATGCCTGGCATGCCCTCTCACCTCCCTTCTAGCTTCCCTGAAGCCTTTCTTGAGGCCTAGTTCAAACCTCACCTCCTCCAGGAAGTCTGCCATGATGACATGTCCCCATCCTGATCCACACCAGAGGCTTCCTCCATAACTGGGGTGTCCTTTGAAGCCATACAGAAAAGGGCAGAGAGCACTGCTGTCATAAGAGGCACAGGGCCCACATCATGGCTGGCACGGGATGGACATACAGGGGATTCAGCAGAGGCTCGCCCCTCCCTCCACCCCCACCCCATTGCCTGTGCTTTGTCTCGTCCGGCTCCTGCCTGTGTCCTCCTGAAGAGTCCCCGAGCCGAACGCCCAATTCCTGGCCAGCATGTGCTCTCTTTTGCCCGGCTGGGCTTACCTTGGCCCCCTGTCTGCAGCCTGAATCCCTACAGCCACGATGAGGGCTGTCTCAGCAACAGCCAGGACCACATCCCTCTGGCCGCCCTGCCCCTGTTGGCCATCTCCTCCCCGCAGTACCAGGATGCAGTTGCCACCGTCATCGAGCGAGCCAACCAGGTGTACATGGAGTTCCTCAAATCCCCCGATGGGATTGGCTTCAGTGGGCAGGTAGGACAGCCTGCCCTCACCTCCCTGTCCTGGTCCCTGCCTGGAGAGAGGCTGGGGTCTTCCAGAAGGATCTAGACCAGGGTGCCCTGGAGCCCTAGCTTCTGAGATCCAAAGAGGCTTTTGAGATCTTTGAGTTTATCCTCATTTTACAGATAGAAAAACTGAGGCCAACATCTGAGTTCTGATTTTCAGCCCATGCTGATCTGTGGCCCAAGTCTGACCCCTGACTGTAGCCTGCCACCTGTCCTCAAGCTGACCCTCCCATCCCCCTGTTGGGACTCTCAGTGCCTCCCTGGGAGAGGCTCCTTGTTCCCCCGCGGACAGGCGACCCACGCTCTGGCTGGGTGTGGAGTGGGGGTGGGGGGTGGCAGCGGGCAGGCCTGCAGTCCCAGCTCTGCCTTCTCCAGGTGTGTCTCATCGGGGACTGTGTGGGGGGCCTCCTGGCCTTCGATGCCATCTGCTACAGCGCGGGGCCCTCCGGTGACAGCCCTGGCAGCAGCAGCCGGAAGGGGAGCGTCAGCAGCACCCAGGTGCGGGCCAGATAGTGGGAATGGGGGAGCCCCGGCCCCGGCCCCAGGGGAACAGGGCCTTTCCTGGGGGAGCAGTGTTAGCTTTTCATGTTTGTGCTGTGACATCCACGTTACAAGGTATCGTATCACAGTCCTGCAAGAGTAGTGGGAGATGATTATTACAGGTGAAGAAACTGAAGCCCAGAGAGGGCTCATGCCGGGTTTGGTCCCTAGACAGCTGTCCGGAGTCCTGCTGGGTTGCCGAGCCCTTTGGACTTGGGGGAAAGCCCTGTGCCTAAAATCCCACCGTTACTGTGCTGTGGCTCCCATGCCCCTTTTGGAAGAAATACTGCCTCTCACACCGTAGGAGAAAGGGGTTCATCTGTGCTGGGGGAGGAGGCGGGAGTCTCCGGTGACCGAAGTGTCCTCCTGTCCTCTGCTCGGCCGCAAAGGACACCCCGGTTGTGGTGGAGGAGGAATGCAGCCTGGCCGGCAGCAAGCGACTCAGCAAGAGCAGCATCGATGTCTCCAGCGCGTTGGAGGATGAAGAACCCAAGAGGCCATTGCCCCGGAAACAGAGCGACTCCTCCACCTATGACTGCGAGGCCATCACCCAGCATCACGCCTTCCTATCAAGGTAACCGCTCCTTGTGCCTGCTGCCTTCCAGCAAAGTGTCCAGCGGGACAGGACCTCAGCCCATAGTCATCTGGGAGGCCTGTGACTCCCAGGCCCTTGCATTGGGGTGGGGGGAAGGGAGCAACACTGAAATGCTGGGACCAAGGCCATTTCCCACGGACCCTGCGCCAAGACCCGGGACTCTGCACGCTGTGTCCGCCCCACTCCCCAGCTTACAGAGAGCTGGGGGCAATCGGTCCCACCAAGAGAGTAGATGCTGCTCTTCCGCCTACTTCACTGATGGTCTTAAGAATCTGGTGAAAGAACAGATGTAGGTGTGTTTTGTATTTCTTAATATTGTGTTCTTGGTATTTCTCAGATGGGGCAGCAGAGGCCAAGGAGGTTAGGAACTTTCCAGGGATCACACAGCCAGTTTACTGGAGAGCTGGGGTCAGCAGTTTGGTCTCCCAGGGCCCAGCACCCAATGCACTCTCATTCAAAGGCCAGCCGGGCCCCTCCATGGAACTGCCCACCCTTTAACTTTCTAGAAGAGGCATGTTAACAGACACTGGCTAAATGAATTATCTGTACATTTATTCAGGATTCAGATGGGTATTGAACATAGATCCAGATGGGAGGGAACGCCTCTTTTTTTTTTTTTTTTTTTTTTTTTTTTTTGCGGTATGCGGGCCTCTCACTGTTGTGGCCTCCCCCGTTGCGGAGCACAGGCTCTGGACGCGCAGGCTCCGGATGCGCAGGCTCAGCGGCCATGGCTCACGGGCCCAGCCGCTCCGCGGCATATGGGATCCTCCCAGACCGGGGCACGAACCCGTATCCCCTGCATCGGCAGGGGGACTCTCAACCACTTGCGCCACCAGGGAGGCCCGGGAACGCCTCTTTTCTTCTTCCCTTTCTCCTCAATTCTCTCCTCCCATCCTCCCTCCTCTTTTCTACCCAGATGATAAGTAGCATGAGGTCATCCCAACATTTGGAAAGTGTATCCTCTCACCATTGCTGACTTCGGGGTATTTCCTTGCAGTATATTTTTTACTTGCTTTGCCTATAGTTTTACTTTAAAAAACCCTCTTATATTGTGGTCTTTTCCCTATATTATTAATTAAAAATACTTGGTAAATATTCTTTTTTTAAAAAATTATTATTATTTTATTTATTTTTTTAAACTTTTTATTTATTTTTTCTTTTTTACATCTTTATTGGAGTATAATTGCTTTACAATGGTGTGTTAGTTTCTGCTTTATAACAAAGTGAATCAGTTATACATATACATATGTCCCCATATCTCTTCCCTCTTGCATCTCCCTCCCTCCCACCCTCCCTATCCCACCCCTCCAGGCGGTCACAAAGCACCGAGCTGATCTCCCTGTGCTATGCGGCTGCTTCCCACTAGCTATCTACCTTACGTTTGGTAGTGTATATATGTCCATGCCTCTCTCTAGCTTTGTCACAGCTTACCCTTCCCCCTCCCCATTCTTAAAAATATTTTTTTGAGTGAATGGATGACATCTTACTTAGTCCCAGTAACTGGACACTTTGGCTTTTTCCAGTTCTTTGCAATTATAAACAGCACTCCAGAAACATCTTTGTGCATAAATATTATATATATATATATATATATATATATATATATATATATATATATATATATATATGGGTTATTTCATTCAGATGGATTCCTGGAGGAAGAATTATTAAGTCAAAGGCTCTGCATATTCAAATCATATTTAAAGCCCCTTGGAAAGATTATTCTTTAGAAAAGCAGCTACATTTCAAGTCAGGTTGCAAGGTAAAATCATACCATTTCTGGTTCATCCTTGAAAAATCCTTTAAGAAAGCCCCAAATTTGGAGAGTGACATGAAGTTGGAGGCTCTCGATAGCTGGTCCAACACAGCCAGCTCTTCCTTCTGGTGTAGGGACAGATGGCTGTTTCTCTGGCAGTTAAGTAGCTGGTGTGTGTTTAGGGACCACGCTGTACATGAAATACGAATTGTTAAACACCAGGGTGGTCATCCTCACAGAAAGATGCTCACACTGCGAGAGGCGGAGGGTGTGTGGGGATTCAGATTCAACTGCCCAGACCCTCGCCCACAGGGGATGGGGGACTGGCACACATTATTTCGATTGTTATTTCTAGGATTCCCTTTCTCCTCCAACTAGAGTATTTTAGTAGAATTTGCATTCCATTAATGGATTCATAGATCATGCGATCCTGCTGGACTTTCTTAAACCCCGAGCAGTACCTAAATGCAGCTGGAAGGTCAGGGAGGTCCCCAGTTTTCTGCCCATTCTCAGCAGCCCACTCTGGGTCTGTGGCTAAACATCAACTTGAAGTCTTTGGGGCAACGGGCACCTGGGATGGGAACGGCTGGAATTCTGTGTGTCTCATGTTTTTCTCTTTAAGCTCAGCTTCCTTTGTGGGCTAGAGGGGAGGGGAGACAAAGCTCTTTGCATCTGTGTTTGCAAGTTGCCTGGAACATGAGTTACCATGAAAGCCCTCATCCTGCCAGAACTGATGTCACCCAGCTGTCTGGCCAGGCCGGGCTTCTCTGCTGGACAGGGCAGGAATTCACAGTGTGGCCATCACAAGACCAGTACGATGGGGCAGACGTGCCAATGTGCAGGGGGCTTAGGTTTTCAGGTGCTCAGTCTATTTTAGTGAAGAAAGTTTGATTGGATCATGGCCACGCGTGTTTGTTCAAGTAGCGTCTGTGGCTGCCCGCGTGCCACGCGGCAGAGTTGAGTTAAGTAGATGTGATGGAGGCCATATGGCCCCCGAAGTCTGAAATATTTACCATCTGGCCCTTTACAGGAAAAGTTGGCTGACTGCTGCCTTACCCAAACGTTGGCCAGGCCTTGGTGTTGGATGCTGAGATGGTCGCCATCTCGTGTCGGTGATCCATCAAGTGGACTCCGGGTCTGAGCCCCGCCCCAGAGACAGAGGGCTGGGCGCTGCACCGCGGACCTCAGGCTGCTCTGCTAAGTGCTCACCCCCCGTGCTTGGTCCTCCCCTAACCTGCGCTCCCCTGTCTTCCTCCCTCGGCCAGCATCCACTCGAGCGTGCTGAAGGATGAGGCTGAGCCCCCCGCGGCCGGGGGGCCCCAGCTCCCCGAGGTCAGCCTGGGCCGCTTGGATTTTGAGGTGTCCGACTTCTTCCTCTTTGGCTCGCCCCTGGGCCTGGTCCTGGCCATGCGGAGGACGGTGCTGCCCGGACTGGATGGTGGGTATGGTGTGGGCTGGGGTCCAAGATGCCTTTGGGTCACTAGGCCACTGTGTGAGGGCCTGGAATTGGGGAGAGTGGGGGTGGGGAGGGCCACGGAGTTGGGGTAGATGAAGAGAGAGGTGAGGAAGAAGAAGGAGGGGTCGGGGGGGGAGGAGAGTGGGGCAGTTTCCCTAGATGGGCAAAGGTGAGGCAGCTCCTGGTGGATTTCGCTGTCCCTGTCACATGCCCCAGACTGATTTGTGCCCCCATTGTCCAGTTGTCATGCTGTCAGGGAAGAGAAACCCTATTGCACCCACCCCCTCCATCCCCAGCGCCCAGGCAGGCCCTCTGCAGCCGGGTTGGTCTCACTGCCCCCTGCAGATGCCCTGCTCACCTCAGTGCGTTTGCTCTTGCAGTCCCTGCAGCCTTCAGTGCCTTCTCCCCATTCCTCTAAAATACACACGGAGGTGATTTGCACCAGCAGATGGCTTAGCAATGACTCTGAGGATATAAGAGGCTGGAGGCACCTCAGAGAACAATGGATCAAGGATTCTCGAATTTCCTTAGCACCAAAGTTTACCAACAACCTGCACTATGGAACAGATAAAAAGTTGGGGGGGTCTGCTAGAAGTGGGGAGAGGAGGCAGAATCCCACGGCCGTCCTTAACGTTGCTAAGGAAACCTAGGGCTCCCTGGATGCTGGACTGTCCAGTCCTCTAAGAGGGACAGGGAGGTGTGTTGATGAGCTGAAGCCTCAGTGGAGACACCTGCTGGTCAATGGGAGAAGTGTTCTGTCAGCTCTGGCAAACTAAGAAGTCTACTTACTACTGGGCTTGGGAATTGAGCGGGCCGAAGGAAGGGGTGCTGATCCTGACTGAAAGATCCTAGGTCCGCTTCATAGATCAGGTAGCAACTAAGTGGCAGCTAGAAGAATTTAAAGGCGTTTGACCGGTGGAAATAGTGGAGGGCGTCCTGCTAGGAGGAGGGGCACCTTGAGCAGAAGCACAGAGAAAGGAAAGCAGCAACCCTGGCTGGGGAGTCACTGACGTCCACCATGGCTGTAGTGCTGGGCGCCTACAGCGGTTTTTCTAGGTGGGGCAGGTTGGCAAGGCATTGAAGGCCAAGCTGAACCTCATGGCTTTGATCCTGTCGGTAGCAGGGAGCCATGGCAGGTTCTTGAGCAGAGGAGTAGGCTACTCAAAGCTGCAGTCAAGGGAGCCTCCTAGGGCCAAGGGAGCAGGTGCTCAAGGGGCTTCCCCCATGTATCCTCCCACTTCCCACCCCCACCCAGGTTTCCAGGTACGTCCTGCCTGCAGTCAGGTCTACAGCTTTTTCCACTGCGCAGACCCCTCTGCCTCCCGGCTTGAACCACTGCTGGAGCCCAAGTTCCACCTGGTGTCGCCCGTCAGCGTGCCCCGCTACCAGAGGTTCCCGCTGGGTGACGGACATTCCCTCCTCCTTGGTAGGCCCTCAGGAGTATAAGAGTGTGCTGAGCCGGAGGCTGGGCCCCAGCTAGGAGGTGCCCCAGGACACCCTCTCTGGTCCAGCCCCTCCAAGCTAGTCAGCTGTCAGAGTTGACTAGACTCACCTGAACAAGGTCTATGTGCTTGGTGCGGGGGGGGGGGGGACAGGAAGACAGCTGACTCACCTGCCTTCCGAGCAGCCCACCTGTGTGAGCACCTGTTCTGCAGGAGGCATCTTTGGGCTCTGCCCCATGACCAGCTCCCATGGCCGGGACCAGCATCATACTTGAGTTGTCAGACCTGATTGTAAGTCCAGGGATCCATGCTGAGTACTATTCCTAGAGCCCAGCCTGGACTCTGGAGGGGCAGGGCATGGAGTGGGTCACCCTGGAGGGCTTCATGGAAGAGGGGACCTTCAACCAAGGCATTGGACAGGTGGAGAAGAGCTGGAGGATGGGGGTTGGAGAGATCTTCGGGGTGGAGGGAACATCAGGAGCAAGGGCAGGTGGGTTTGGGGGAGGGCCAATGGCCTCCAGGGCTTAAGTGGGGTGAGCCAGGCATGGACTGGGGTGAGGCCAAGGGGAGGCCTCTGTTGGACAGTCAGGGGCTTGGAGATCAGAGCCTTGGCTCTGTACCACAGTTCAGGAAGTTTAGCCAAGCCTGTTCATAGATTTGGGCCAGATTGGGGGCGGGGGCTGCTGTGCACGTGGCTCATTCAGGATTAAAATCCAATTTACCGGGCTTCCCTGGTGGCGCAGTGGTTGGGAGTCCGCCTGCCGGCGCAGGGCGCGTGGGTTCGTGCCCCGGTCCGGGAGGGTCCCGCGTGCCGCGGAGCGGCTGGGCCCGTGAGCCGTGGCCGCTGGGCCTGCGCGTCCGGGGCCTGTGCTCCGCAATGGGAGAGGCCGCAGCGGTGAGAGGCCCGCGTACCGCAAAAAAAAAAAAAAAAAAAAAAAAAAATCCAATTTACCCCCCTTGCCCCCATTTCAATGGAAACTTAATTTCCAAAGTCCTCTTTTGTCAGGAGTTTCCGTAGATAGAAGGGGCTCTAAAACCTTCCCACATCTTAAAATGTGTCACTCTCTGCTCAGGGCATCCCCCTGCCCCCAGGGGGCGCCCTCGCTCCCAGGCTGGAGGCCCCATTCATTTCCAAGCTCAGCCACAGTCCTCTGTGGCTCAGGGAGGAGTCTGATACAAGAGTACATGGTAATGTGCCACCTGTGACCTCAGCTGGTGCTTTTGAGGCAGTGTCCCAGACGCGCCCTCGGCAGCTCTACTGGGGCTGGACGTGATGGTTGGGACCCTGACTCGTGCCTGCCTAACCCATGGCTTGGAGGAGGTGAAATCTGACTGCACACTATGGTGAGGGGGTCCCGTCAGGCCCTGGGGTAAGAGGTGCGGGCTGCCCGTTGGGCAGGTGAGGGAGCAGGCCGGGCTCAGCCTCCTGCCCAGCATGGGGCTGGCGCACACCGGCAGCTTCATCTGAGGCCCACCACTCGGCCTTGACTGTGAAATTCCCCCTCCAGCTGACGCCCTGCACACCCACAGCTCCCTCTTCCTGGAGGGCAGCTCCCCGGGCAGCCCGCCGCTTCTGGAGGCCCCTGCCTCACCCCCTCAGGCCCCGAGGTCCCAGCGCCCGGGGCGGAGGATAAGCCAGGGCAGCTCCCACAGTGAGAGCTCGGAGTCCTCGGACAGCCTGGCCCCCGTGGGCACCTCCCGCAGTGAGTGAGGGTCTCCCGGGCCCTGCCTGGATTCGCGGGAGAGGGAACCCTCCTCCGGGTGGCCGCTGGCCCACTGCCGGGGCTGCTGAGGGCGGGGGAGGAGGGGAAAAGGGAATCCAGACCGAGCTCTGACCTCAGAACTGTGACCTCTGACCCTGGACAGGGGCCCTGACCTCTGACCGTGGACTGAGATGTGACCTTGCCGGGCCTCGACTTAATCCCAACGTTCAGTTTTCCCCCTGGGAGTCCCTGTGACCAACAGCCCTGGGATGAGACTGTGCACGTCTCCGTGGGTCAGGCCCCCATCCTGGGGACCAGTTTGCAGCACGCGTCCTGGGGGAGGGGTGGGTATGCGAGGGGGCTGGGGGGTCGTTGAAGGTGGAGGAGGACCGGCACATTTCCCAGGGCTCATTCTGAGCCGAGCGCTCTGGCCCCAGACTTGTGCCCCGAGTAGCACATCCACCCCTGGACCGGGCCCTGGGGTCCCACGCTGCCCCTTGGGTCAAAGCCCCGGGCAGGCCGCTCTGACCTTGCCCCCCTCTTGGACCCGCAGTCACAGCCAAGTGGTGGGGCAGCAAGCGCATCGACTACGCCCTGTACTGCCCCGACGTCCTCACCGCCTTCCCCACTGTGGCCCTACCCCACCTCTTCCACGCCAGCTACTGGGAGTCCACGGACGTGGTGGCCTTCATCCTGAGACAGGTACTGTCGTCCCTTCTTGGGAGGGCCCGTCCTTCTGGGGAGAAGAGGCTGACCTCGCGGGCCACGTTGGACACTGGGAAGGCACTGAAGCGTGATGAGTGGGGGGGTGACCTGGACAGACAACGGTTTTCCTAAGGAACGCTGGCTTCTGGCCAATGGCGTGGTACTTTCTAGAAAATTAAATAGACACCACATAGGAGAATGTACCTATGTTTCAGCTTGGAGACTGGAGTCATCATGCCTGTTCCCCTGTGGGTCTCAAGGTCCTCGTCTCTAAAATAGGTGGAGAGAGAGGCCAGTGACTGAGGGAGAGCCTGGTGGGGAAGAGGATGGGAGGTGAGGGTCGGATCACATGCACCCTCCACAGCCAAGGTCAGAGGGGGATTTTATACTGGGTCCAATGAGAAGCCACTGCAGAGTTTTGAGCAAGGGAGAGATACTGATATTTTAGAAGGAAGTCCTGTGGCTGCTGCTTGGAGGGCAGGAGAGCAAGCGTGAGGCCCCGCTATGAGGCAAGCATGGGATCCCAACCTTGAGGTGGCGGCTTGGGCTAGGAAGCTGGTGGTGGAGGTGCCGAGGAGCTGCCGGGTTGGAGGTGTGATGACAGGACCTGCTGACGTTCGGGCTTTGAGGGAAGGGGGGGGGTCCCACGAATCCTGGTTTCCACTCGATTAACTATGGTGACACCATGCCCTAGGGCTGGGGGAGAGCGGGGCTGGGCGGGAGGGGATACTGAGTCTTGGGTCTGGACCTGGGAAGATGAGATGCCTGTTAGATGTTGGGAGGGAAGGTGAGTGGAGAGTCTGGAGCTTAGCTGGCTTGGAGATAAAAATGTGGAGTCATCAGAGCTTGGATGGCATTTAAAGCCAGCGATGGGTTGCCCTGCTTCTCACACCAATTCCCGTGTGTGGGTTTTTTCCCCACACCAGGCAATCTCTGACCTCAGCTGGGTGTCCTACAATTTCACTCAGTTTTGACATTATCTACCTAGAGATAGGGTCAGATCCCACAGGTTAAGGGCTCAGCCTGACAACTGCCTGCCCCTCCCCCATCAGATGTCAATCTTCAGGTCGTCACCTGGGTTTCTCTCCCTCTCTCTCTCTTTTTTTTAAACATCATGAAAAATTTTTTTTGGTTGCGTCAGGTCTTAGTTGGCGCACATGAGATCTTCACTGAGGCATGTGGGTCCTTTCGTTGCAGCGCATGGGCTTCTCTCTAGTAGTGGCATGCAGGTTTTTCTCTCTCTAGTTGTGGCATGCAGGCTCTGTAGTTTGCGGCACGTGGGCTCTCTTGTTGAGGCGTGTGAGCTCAGTAGTTGTGGTGCGTGGGTTTTAGTTGCCCCACAGCATGTGGGATCTTAGTTCCCCGACCGGGGATTGAACCCACGTCCCCTGCATTGGAAGGTGGATTCTCTACCACTGGACCACCAGGGAAGTCCCTCACCTGGGTTTTCTGACTCACGGGCTATAGAATGGAGGTTCCAAAGATCCTCTCCTTGGATTCAGTTAATTTGCTAGAGTGGCTCACAGAACTCAGTTTATTTACTAGATTATTGGTTAATTATAAAAGGATTTTATAAAAGGAACAGCCAGATGGAAGAGATGCAAAAGGCAGGGTATGGGGAAAGGAGTTGGAGCTTCCATGCCCTCTCTGAGGGCACCACTGTCCCCAGATTCCCATGTGTTCACCAACCTGGAAGATCTCCAAATCCCATACTTTTGAGTTTTTGTGGAGGCTTCATTACATAGACATGATGGATTAAATCACTGGCCATCGGTGATTGAACTCCAGCCTCCAGCCCCTCTCCCCTCTCTGGAGGTGGTGATGTGGGGCTGGGGTGGGACTGAATGTTCCAACCCTCTGATCACAAGGTTGGTTCTCCTGGCAACCAGCCCCATCCTTAGATGCGGTTCAAGTCACCTCATTAACATATCAAAAGACACCTTTGTCCCTCTCACTTAGGAAATTCCAAGGATTTGAGGAGCTTTGTGCCAGAAATTGGACAAAGACCAAATATATACTTCTTATTATAAATCACAATATCACAGATACCGAGGGAGTTACTGTAGATGGAGAAGCTCAGGGAGGAGTCCTGGAGCTCCTCTGGGGAGAGAGGAAGAGCCACCGAAGGGAACGGGGGAGGACATCCCTTGAGGTCGGAAGAGGACCAGAGTGGATAGACGGGAGGGGGCCACTGAGTTGGGCAGGGTGGAGGTCACGGGGCCTTGGCAAGAATGGCTTCAGGGGAGACACAGGGTCAGAAGCCTGCCTGGAGTGAGGGAGGGGAGAAGGCAGGGGGGGAAGTGGAGACAGTGCAGGGCGAGTCTTCTGTGGACTTTTGCTGTCAGGGAGAACAGGAACGTGTGATGGTTGTTGAGACGGGTCCTAGGGAGAGGCGCTATGACAGCATATTTAGATGCTAAGGAGAAGGATCCAGTAGTGAGGGACTAGCCAGCGATGTAGGGTTCAGAGGGGAGCTGGCTCCATTATGTTCTTGAGGAGGTGGGTGGGGCTGGGTGGGACCAGGGCTCCAGCTGGCCTTCAATAAGGGTCACCCACCGTAATGGGGGAAGGCAGAGAAGGGGTACAGACGCAGGTGGCTGTTAGATTTGGGTGTCAAGAGCAGAGGCTGCTCCCAGGCCAGAGCATTTGAGAGACAGTGGTCTGGCCCCAGCCGTCAGGACAGGTGGGCAGAGTGGTAGGTGCTGGGGGCTCCCGGCCTCCTGAGGGTCCCACGCTGGGAGGTGGGGAGGCCTGGGGGAGAGCCTGACTGGCCGCAAGCTGGAGGGCCCTGACACTGTGGGGAGGAGGGAGAGGGGTCCAGATGGCCTGACCCGGAGTCCTGCTGGGCCGCTGATCAGGTGATGCGCTATGAGAGCGTGAACGTCAAGGAGAGCACTGGCTTGGACCCCGCAGCACTGAGCCCCGCCAACCCCCGCGAGAAGTGGCTTCGTAAGAGGACCCAGGTCAAGCTGCGGGTATGTGCTTGTTGGAGGTGCCTACGGGTTGAGGCTGTGGTCTCGGGGAGGTGGGTCTGCCCCCGGGGACTGAGGCATCCACATGGCGGGGAAGGGCTTTGGTTCGCTCCTCAGATCTCCGTGCTCATACATGCTGGGATTCAGGCTTAGACGAGGCCCCCGGGGCTGCAGTGGAGGAGGAGGGGGGAATAGGTGAGATGGGGAGCTGTTTGCCCGTGGCCTGGCTCCGCAGGAGCACCACGGGTGGGGCTCCAGGGCACTGGGGATGGTGAGGAGATGCCAATTGTGGAGCAATTGCTATAGGCCAGGCCTCTGTAGATGTACCCAGGGGTCTGAAAGAGTCCTACACACAACCACGGGGCTCACAGCCCGGTGTGGCATTTGCCATCATATAGAGGGAGGCACAGATTAGGAAGAAGATGAAGAGAAGGATTGTCGGGGCAGGACGTGCGGCGCTTCCCTGAAGAAGCATCATCTCTGCAAGGTATTGACGTATGAATAGGAGTTCGGTAGACATACATTCATTTACTCAGCAAGCGATGGTCAATACCCACTGTGTCCCAGACCCTTTGCCAGGCAGTGGGGCACAGGGATTTACAAGCACAGCCACTGCTGTGGTGGGCACTTCCAGTCCTGTGGGAACATCAGACATGGACCCCAAGAACAGTCCTAAATGGTACAAGGTGATCAGTGATCCACGAATCAACTCTTTTTTTGGCAAACATATTTATTGAGCTATAACCACATTTTATACAATTCACCCACTTAAAGTGTGTGCAGCCATCATCATGGTTAATTTTAGATCATTTTCATCACCTGCAAAAGAAATCCCTTAACCTTTAGCTACCATCCCCCTCCCCCAGCCCCCTACTACCACCCCTAACCTTAAACAACCACTGATCTACTTTCTGTCTCTATAGATTTGCCTATTCTGGACATTTCATAGAATGGAATCATACAATATGTGGTTCCTTGCGTCTGGCTTCTTTCACTGAGCACCTTTTTCAACGTTCATCCACGTTGTGGTTTTTGTCAGTACTTAATTCCTTTTTATGGCATCTTTCCATGTGTTTATTTCCATGAATGAGCTCTTCCCTTATCAGTGTTCTTGTAAGCAGGCCTGCATCTCCCACTTGACTGAGGGTTTCCAGGTCAGGGTCCATGACTGGTTCCTCTCTGCATCCCCAGAGCCCAGCTCTGGGACCAGTGCAGATGAGGTGCCTGCAAATGTTTGTTGAATTGAATTAAAATACCATGGGAATTGAGAGGAGGTAGAGACCATCTTTGGGGAGTCCACCAGTGCTTCTTGGAGAGGACGAAGTTGAGTCAGGTCTTAGTGGATGGCCTGGAAGAAGGAGGCAGGGGACCAGGGATGCCATAGAAAGTGGGGGGACCAGTGTGAGCAAAGGCCCAGAGGCCTCTGCAGAGCCTGACCTGAAAGAACCAGTGGGGCTTCAAAGGGCGGCAGCAGGAGATGGGACTGAAAAGATTGCCCAGCAAAGTTTTGATGCCAGGCTCAGGATTTGTACTTCATCCCAAGGGCCCCGGGGGGTTAAAAGATCTGTGCTTTATAAAGACGGTTGATCTGCCACGGGGAATGTTTTTGAATAAGGGGGCTCCTTTAAGATGCTACTAGCAGAGCCCAGGTGAGAGGTACCTGGGTGTGGGAAAAGACACAGATGTGGGTGGTTCTGTACAGATAGAGTGGTTGGGGTCTTGAAGCCAGGCTGGGAGTGGTGGGCAGCTGGGGCCAATGTAGGCCTCTGAGCTACGGAATGAATTGAAACCAGACATGAAGAAGGATGGGGATGCTGGGATAGTTAGAGACAAGTGACGCAACGTCCAGCATTGCTCCAGAATGATCTGGAGCGGGGTGGGGGAATCCAGCCAGGGAAGAACAGAACCAGAATGGCTGTGACTGGTTTCCGGCCACACGAGACTTCCTACACTGTTTTCTCTACTCTTGACATTTAAATCGCCCACGAAGCAGAGACGGATGGTAAACGGCTACTGGATGTGAGTCGTGATGAGGAAGGAAGAAGTGAAGGTGACCCTCAGTTTCCAGCCTGGGGGTCTAGAGGGATGCCAGGCTCTGAGGACTGGCTGTTACCTCCGGGCCATGGGGAGAATCAAGAGTGGAGAATGCTGGTCTGCAGGAGCCCAGGACTCCTTGGAGACAACGTGAGGGTCTAAGGGTCTGTTTCCCTCGTGGATTCCATGGGGACACATCTCGGAAACTCTAATGAGGTTAATAGGAAGGAAGGCAATATCCGGCAAGCGCGCATCCCTCCGGCTGACCCTGGGCTGACGTAAGGAAAAAACCAGGTCAAGTCCCCTTGCAGAAGCTGAGCTGGTTTCTGTCCTTCCAGAATGTCACCGCCAACCACCGGGCCAACGACGTGATTGCTGCCGAAGACGGCCCCCAGGTCCTGGTGGGACGGTTCATGTACGGGCCCCTCGACATGGTGGCCCTGACCGGGGAGAAGGTACAGAGAGGCTGGGCCATCCCCTCCTGGGTACCACATGGCACGTGGGGTGAGGGCTGCGGAAGGCCTGGCTGCACGAGGTGGGAGACGCTCACGCAGGTCAGGGAGGGAGAGTGGGAGTGAGGGATGGACTGGGTGCCTCGGAGAAGCTGGTGCAGCTGCCGTGGAAAGAGGAAAGGTGGTTGGAGCCAGGAACTAGCATCGGACAGGACCCCAAGCCCTGCTGTCTTGGCAGAGAAGAGCTCCCAAGCCCAGCCCCAGCCCCTCGGCCTTCAGCGATTTCCCTGGTCCCCTCACTGCCTGCAGGTGGACATCCTGGTGATGGCAGAGCCTTCCTCCGGCCGCTGGGTGCACTTGGACACGGAGATCACCAACAGCAGCGGCCGAATCACGTACAGCGTGCCGCGGCCCCGGCGCCTGGGGGTCGGAGTCTACCCTGTGAAGATGGTCGTCAGGTAAGACCCAGGGAACATTCTCGTGCTTTCACCCAGTTCCTTGGCCCTGCCAGCCAGGCCTGTCCAGAAGATGGGGTCCTCGAGGTACTGTCTTTTGGACCCTGTCCTTGTCTGCAGGGAGAGAGGAAAATGGGATGCGGTCACAGCTGTAGCATCAGGAGATGCCATCCAGGTTCTCTCTCAACCTGGCCCCGACTGAGCTCTGACCCTGGCTGTGGGCTGACCTTGGCCTCAGGCTGACACCTGACCTTGAGCGCACGGCTGGCCATATCTTTCAGGGGCGACCAGACATGCGCGATGAGCTACCTCACGGTGCTACCCCGGGGCATGGAGTGCGTGGTCTTCAGCATCGACGGCTCCTTTGCGGCCAGCGTGTCCATCATGGGAAGCGACCCCAAGGTCCGGCCGGGGGCAGTGGATGTTGTCCGGTGAGTGCTCCCTCCCTGCAGGGGATGTGTCCCCCGGGGCAGGGGCCAGCAGCCCTGGGGGTTATGGGCCCGGAGCCGGGAGTCCTGGCTTCACCTCCAGGAGTAATACTGAGGGCCCTTGAGAAACTCGGATGCCCTCCCTCCCTCTCTCTCTGTCTTCCTCCCTCTGTTTATTCTAACGCTGTCTGAGCATTCTGTGCAGTGAATCAGGCCTGGTCTCTTGCATTCAGATCCCAATCAGGATAAAATTGGTGTGTTCTGATTACCGGTTGCTATGTAGCAAATGGCTCCATACTTAGCAACTGAAGATCATGCTTTATTATTCTGTCACGTCGTTGACTGGGTTCTGCTTGGAGTTTCTCACGTGGGGTCTCTCCAGCAGTGGCAGTCAGGTGGTGGTCCAGGCTGGGGGTCATCTAAGGGCTCCACGGGGCTGGAGGTTCAAGATGTCCGAGATGGATGATGAACTCACGTGTCTCGTTGCTCGGCTGGGGTGTCTCTCTCTCTCTCCATGTGGCTGTTCCATGTGGCCAGCCAGGGGGTCTCAGACTAGCCAGACTTTGTACCTGGTGGCTGACTTCCACCATGGTGACCAGCCTCCTCTGGTTCCTAGAGACCCAGCTGGAAGCTACAAGCATTCTTAGGACCCAGCCTCGGAATTCAGTGTCCTTTCCACTACGTTCTATTGGTTATAAGTGAGGCGCAGGATCGAACCAGATTCGAGGGGAAGGGACCACATAAAGGTGTGAATGCTGGGGCATGTGGCTCACTGGGAGGCCATCTTTCAAGACTAGCTAACACACAGGGCTAATCGAGAGATTGCAGCTACTACAGCTGATTGGAGAAAGCAGAGCAGACTTCCTGGGGCAGGTGACATTTGAGGCAACTCCTGAAGGATGGAGATATATATATATATATATATTGCAGTCCATGCCATTGTACAAATATTAGCACATGCAGAAAGACAAAAAGAAGAAAATACAAAACTGTGGGTTTTTTTTTTTTTTTTTTTTTTTTTTTTTGCGGTACGCGGGCCTCTCACTGTTGTGGCCTCTCCCGTTGTGGAGCACAGGCTCCGGACGGGCAGGCTCAGCAGCCATGGCTCACGGGCCCAGCCGCTCTGCGGCATGTGGGATCTTCCCGGACCGGGGCACGAACCCGTGTCCCCTGCATAGGCAGGCGGACTCTCAACCACTGCGCCACCAGGGAAGCCCACAAAACTGGTTTTGATAGGCCAAGAAGGTGACAGGGGCAGGGAAGAACAGACTATGTGTGGGGAAGAGGTGGGGCAAGTTTAGGGCCATTGGATGTTGGAGGCCAGGTTGGGACAGGGCAGGAGGTGTGGCAGGAAGCACAGATTCCTAGGGCTACTGTACTGCTGAGAGAGGTGCAAACGGATTTTTGCCAATAGAAAAGTAAAAGAGGTACCACTTTAGTCTCTCCCTCTCTCCCTGCCTCTCTCCCTCCCCTCTTTTCTGAGGCTGGCTCTGGGCCAGGCTCTAGGCTGGGCAGTGATGCAGAAAGAGATCCTAGTTAGAGGAGATTCACAGTCCAGTGGAGAAAACAAGTCATGGGCATGAGAAACCGTACTCCAGGACTCCAAGTGATCAGAACACCAAGAGTGGGACTGATCCCGGGTCCTGGGAGCTCTTGGGGATTGGGTCAGGGGACTGCCCTGCATCACGCCAGCAGCAGTGGTCACTTTGGGGAGAGAAAACTAGTCTGGCTCGAGGACTCCTATGAGACTGCTCACCTCATGATGTCCACTGGCCTTGTGGAAACGGGCCCTGGACCTGCTCAGTTCAGGGGTCGACCTCCTCCTTATAAGCCTGCGTCCTTTATTCCCAGTATATCTTCTCCAAGCCCCTCCCAAGTCAGTGTCCCCCTCCCACACCTGGGAAGGGGAGGCTGTGGTCCTTCCTCTCTGGGGGACAGTCCATCGGGTGCCCTCACCTCTTCACATGGGCTCCTGGGGCCGCTGCGGTGCTCTCCAAACCTTGCTAAGCATCAGAAGCTGCTTTTTATAATCACAGATCACTGGATACCCCCTCAGAATTAACCAGAACTCTGGAGGTGACACCTGAGCCTGTGCATTCTTACAAAACCTCCCCAAATCTCTCAGAGCATCTTCCAGTGTTTGGAAACCCCCAATCTATGGTGGCCAGTCAGTGGCTAGCGCCACAAAAGCCTGCAATCAGGCCTGGGCTCATCTGACATCTTGCAGACAGGATTCCATGTCAACGGAGAGCACTTGCCCACTGTGAGAGCACAGAGAAGAGAGAAGCAGATCCTGCTTGGAAAGCAGGGAAGGCTTCCTGGAGGAGGTGGCCTTGAAAGATGGGGGCATGGGAACATAAGGAGATGGAGCCACAAAGCCTCTCTAGGGCAGGGGTCTGCAGCAGAAGAGCACAGGGCTTGTCTGGGGCAGCAAAGCAGCTCCATGTGGCTGGGGAGCTGCCATGCTCAAGGGCAGAGTGTGGAGGACCACCAGTGCAGGGGGGCCTTGCGACCTCAGGGCACCGGGGAGCCAGGAATGGCTTTAGGCAAAGGAGTAGTGGGGTTAGATGTGCAATTTACAGAAATCACCATGGAAACAGTACCAAGGATAACAAGAAAGTCACTGCCAGGCTTGTTTGGGATGAATTTATTTCATCCTTCAGAAAACCCTAGGTGGTAATTGTTGTTATTATCCCCATTTTACAGATGGGGAAACTGAAATCCTGGGGGCGTTAAGTAACCTGCTTGAAGTTGCACGGCCCAGGTTGGATTGGAGTTGGGGGCACTGGAGGGAAAGGGGCCTCCCAGGAGGGTTTTGTAGTGGCCCAGGAGAGCGATGGGTCCTGAGCTAAGGCTAAGAAGTGGAGTTAAAGTGAGAGGATGGAGTGAAGGTCCTGCCGGGTAGAATCAAAGGCTCCTTGATTGGAGGAGGAAGGATGCGGGACGGAAGGAAAGGGAGGAATCAAAGGGGCTTCTCTCGCTCCAGAAACTTGAGTGATGATGGCGCATCACAGAGGAGGGGACCCAAGCAGAGGGGGAAGGAGTTGGGGGATCATTTGTGTTGTGGGCATGTGGTTGGTGCCTGTGGGCCATCCGGGGGAGATGGCCAGGACTCACAGGGCTCAACTGGGGGTGCGGACTTCAGGGTGCCCCCTTGTTTTCCCCTAGTGCTCCTGGGAACAGCCCCTCCGGCTTCCGGGGCAGGGGGAAGTGGGGAGTGGGGCGGGCTGCTGGGCAGGGGGTGGCCCGCACGGGGCGGGGCTGGACCCTGCAATGCCGTTTTGCCAGGCACTGGCAGGACCTGGGCTACATGATCCTCTACATCACGGGGCGGCCGGACATGCAGAAGCAGCGGGTCGTGTCGTGGCTGTCCCAGCACAACTTCCCGCAGGGCATGATCTTCTTCTCGGACGGGCTGGTGCACGACCCGCTGCGGCAGAAGGCCATCTTCCTGCGCAACCTCATGCAGGAGGTGAGCGTCCCGGCTGGGCAGGGCTTCCTCCACCGCCCTCCCCCTCCCCCCTCCCCTCCTCCCTCAACCCGGGGTGGGGGGGCCTCCTCCTTTACCCCACCTCCTCCGATTGTCCAAGCGGATGCCCAGTTTGCAAAGCACATTCACGTGCACCTCATTGGTCCTTTTACTGCCTGGCGAGGTGTGTCTTATGATCCCTCCAGGCAAGTGAGAAAGGTGAGGCTTAGGGATGTGCCCAGGCTCTCAGAGTCACCCTTTCATCCTTTATCTTCTGACCCGAAAGCCTAAACTCATCTCTGCATCTGGTTATCCCTTCAACAGACACTTAAGTGCCTAGTGTGTTCCCTCCCCTGTCCTGGGTGTTGGGGATGCACAGAGGCAAACAGAACTCGGGATGTCCTAGAGCTGTGATTTTCACTGTGTGCCCTGTGGCACAGGGTTCCCTGGGACCTCATTAGACATGCAGAGTCTCTGGCCCCCCTTGGAGACCTACTGAATCTGAAACTCTGGGAGGGGGGCCCAGCAATCTGTATTTTAACAAACCCGCCAGGGGATTCTGATGCTTACAAAATTTTGAGAACTGCTGATCTAGAGCTGGGGTTGATAAATCATGGCCCAGGGGCTGGCTGAATCTGGCCCATGGTTTTTATATGACTTTTGAGCTAAGAATGGTTTTAATTCTCTTACATGGTTGGGGGAAAAAAATCAAAAGAAGAATAAGGTTTCATGACATGTGAAAATTATATGAAAGTCAAATTTCCATGTCCATAAATAAAGTATTACTGGAACACAGCCATGCTCATTTGCTTACGGGTTGTTTATGGCTGCTTTTCAGCTACAATGGAATAGTTGAGTAGTTGCAACAGAGTGCAAAGCCTAAAATATTTAGTATCTGGTCTTTCACCAAAAGAGTCTGCCAATCCCTGATCTACAGGAAGAAAAACATGGAAATTGATAGTTTACTGGTGGGTGATTAGAAAAGACCCTTTGGGAAAACAGAGGAGAAAGGACCTAGCTTTGTCTGGAGAGGCCAGGGAAGGCTTCTAGGAGGTGGTAACTTTTGAGCTGAGTCTTGAAGCATGAGTATGAGTTTGTCCGGTGGCCAAAGAAACAGCATGTGCAAAGGCACTGAGGTAGGAAAGAGCCTGGGATGTTCTCAGAGCTGCAGGTATTCAGGATGGGGGTATGTGCTGGATCAGATTCAGGTCAAGTAGGGGCTGAGGTCCCCGAAGTGATCAGGGGCCTGGGCTGGGCAGGCCGTGAAAACCTTAGAAACTGGGCAAGACCGTGGACTCTCTGCTGAGGGTAATGGTGAGCCATCGAAAAGCTTAAGGCAGGGGAGTGGCAGTGTCTAATTTGGGTGGTAGAAAGATCGTTTTGGCAGCTGTATGGAGAACAGATTGGCGGGAGAAACGAGGGGCAGGAAGGCCAGTTGGGAGGCTGTTGCCCAAGCAAGAGACAGAAGACCAGAATCCAGGTGGTAGTCATGGAATGGAGAGAAAGGCATGGACAGGCAGGAGAACCAGAGGGCAGAATTGTCAGGACAGAACTGGCCTCCAGTCCTGGCCCTGGATTGTGTCAACTTGGCCCTCAATTTCCTGTCCACAGAGGAGCACTTTGCCCCACTGTTCGTAACCTACGGATTGTGCTCCTCACGTGGGGTCAGCAAATCGTGGGGCTGTGATTCACAGGTGGAGCCCGTATCAGGCTTTCGGTGCAGGGGGTGGGGAGGGAGGGGAGACCACTGCAGGGGGTGGTTCCTGATGCAGGGTGGACCCATGACTTGGAGTCTATCAGTGTGCAGATAAAGGGTCCCCCAGCAGTGCTCCCTGGGGGGACATCTGGGAATCCTTTGTGGGGATGCGCTGGGCCCCCTCTCGCTCCATCAGCTGCCCTGTGTTTCAGTGCTTCATCAAAATCAGTGCGGCCTATGGCTCCACGAAGGACATCTCCGTCTACAGCGTGCTAGGCCTACCACCCTCCCAGATCTTCATTGTGGGCCGGCCCACCAAGAAGTATCAAACCCAGTGCCAGGTGGGAAGAGGTGGGGCTGGGGGTTGGGGGGTGAGGGGGTGGAACCAACAAAAGGGGAGAGGGGAGGAGGTTTATTCCAGTGTTTGCTCCTTCAGTCATTTGTTTGTTCCTTCCTTCCTTCCTTCCTTCAACAAACACGACTGGGTACCTGCTTTGGGCCAGGCCCTGCGCTGGGTGCAGGGGAGATCCACGGTGGAATAGGATGTCATGTCATCCAGTCTAGTGGGGGAGATGGAAAAATTAGCAGACAATAACAGTGCAGTGTGGCAGGAGCCATAATGAATGACAGGGAGCACAGAGGACTGTGGGGTCCCAGAGAGGAGCAGCTAAGCCGGACTCGGGGACAAGGTTGGTTTCTGGTATCCAGGAAGGGCCTGAGGTTGGAGGAGCCTTTGTGACACAGGCAGCAGCGAAAGCCACAGTCAGGAGACGGCAGAGCACGTGTATATTATGGGAACTGCAAGTGACTCAGCTTGGCTGAGTGTGATGTGGGAGGGAAAGGGAGCGAGGGCTGGAGCAGCGGGTCCTGGATGGCCTGTGTGTCTGCCAAGCTGGGACTCTACGGCTCTGGAGTGAGTTTGTGATTCAGAGAGATCCGTCAGGCTGCAGGTGGAAGGCGGGTCAGAGGGAGGGGAGAGGGGAGGGAAGCAGTGGCAGGGCCGTGGCAGGGCAGAGAAGGCCAAGGGTCCGAGAGGCACTTCTAAGGCAGGATGGGTTGGATTTGGTAACGAGGGGATCAGACGCATGGGTCGAGAGAAAGGGAAAGTCAAAGATGACGCCCGGTTTCTGACCTGGGTGACCAGGTAGGTGGTACCATTACTGGGATTGAAAAGCAGGTGACTGAATGGAAGGCGATGATCTCTTTGGGCCACGTTGAGTGGGAGGTGCCTGAAAGTGACCAGCGCAGGTGGAGGGGCAGAGATGGTGGGACCTCAGAGTGGGGACCGTTAGAGCAGGGCTTCTCAACTCTAAGGCACACAGATCACCTGGAGACCTCGTTTAAATGCAGGTTCAGATTCCTAGGCCTGGGCTGGGGCCTGACATTCTGCCCGTCGAGGGTCCAGGTCGTGCTGATGCTGTTGATCCACGGCCCACACTTTGAGTAGCAAAGGTTCTGAGGACCTAGGGAGAGGGACTGGCAAGAAGCGCAGCTGTGGGGCCGGAAAATAACGAGGTTCCGTGCGGTGGAAGCTGGAGGAGGGGAGAGAGAGACTTACCTTCGGGGGATTTTAGTGAAGGTGACAAGGATGGGAGCTTCACCCCATCAGGAATCCAGGGAACTCTGGCGTGACCCGTGGGTACAGACAGAAGGGCTCAGTTGCCCAAAGCCGGGCGGGGAGCCTTGACCGGTCATGGGCTCCCCAGGTCCCGGAGCAGCTGGGTGTTCCGGGGAGAGGGCGACGTTGGGGTGTGGGGAAGGGCAGGACCACGGCCCGCCTGCCCCTCTGGCCTGACGCCTGTCCCCTCCGCAGTTCCTGAGCGAGGGCTACGCCGCGCACTTGGCCGCGCTGGAGGCCGGCCACCGCTCGCGCCCCAAGAAGAACAGCTCGCGTATGATCCTGCGCAAGGGCAGCTTCGGCCTCCACGCGCAGCCCGAGTTCCTGCGGAAGCGCAACCACCTGCGCCGGACCATGTCGGTGCAGCAGCCCGACCCGCCCGCCAACCCCAAGCCCGAACGGGCCCAGAGCCAGCCCGAGTCGGACAAGGAACACGAGCGGCCCCTGCCCGTGCTCAGCTGGGCGCGCGGGCCCCCCAAGTTCGAGTCGGTGCCCTGAGGGCCAGGCTGTGCGCAGAGCAGGGGGGCCCCAGCGGGCTGCCTTCTCCCCGGCAGACACAGGCCTTTTCCTGCTTTTTCCCTCCCGTGTCTGTCCAGCAGTGTCCGACCAGCGAGGGGGGCAGGACCCTGCCTGGCCTTGGGGGGCTCCCTGGGCTGCGAAGGGGTGAGATCCAGGGGTCTCCGTGCAGTCGCTGCTGCTCCGTCACGCCTGCAGCGCAAGCCCCAGCTAGGGTGGATGTTTGTATAATCCCGGGGGCAGGCCTGCCCGGAGCCGGAGTATTTGACAAAGTCGACCATCTTTCTGAGTTCCTGAGGCTTCCACAGCGATGCTACGCAGGCCCTCACGGGGGGAGCCCCCAGACCAGGGACCAACAGCCGCTGGCAGGTACAGCTTCTTGGCTGCCTGCTGGAGGGTCGAGTGGCATTTGTGTCCGCCCTCCGTGTGACGTCCCGGGTCACCATCTTGGGCCTGGCTCTCCTGTGGCAAAGTGGCCACATTCTGGGAGTGAGAGGATGTCCCCTGGGCTCATCCTATGTTTGAATCGTTTGCCCACGGCCCTTGGGGGGCGGGGTCTGGTGCTGACGGTCTGTCCTCCTGCAGCTGTCCATTGTCCCCTCTTTCTTGTCCTCAGTATCCTCACCTTTCTCCCGTGGCCCTTGAGGACAGTTATGCCTCTTCCCGGAGTCCTGCCTGGTGCCCTCCCCTGTGAGGCTGTGGCCCTGGGTTCTGGCCTAGCTGGGCTGGCTGTGAGCCCTCGAGCCTGTTGCTTGCCCTCTCTGGGCCCTGCCTGCCTTCTGTAATTGGAGGGGTCTCCGCAGCTGAGATGGGTGGGAGTTTCTGACTCCTAGGCTGTCCTGCACGTCTGCCTTCCGAGGCTTTTCAGGCCCAAGAGCCTCTCAGGGTGCCCGGGGATCTGGACCGTCCTTGCAGACTAAGAGAGGGGCTGGGGCGGGCTGGGGGGCAGGAGGGAGCTGCCATTGCCCCATCACTTCAAAGGAAGCCCCTCTGTGGGGTTGCTCGGAAGGGGTCCCTGCTCCACAGAGAGGTTTGCTTTGCACTGATGTCCAAACCTGGTGTCCCAGGGACAGAGACATTCCCCAAAGGGCACTGGTCGGGCTCCCCCTCCCCAGCTCTGCTCAGAGTGATTTCTCCCTTTGGCTCCTGGAAGGCGTAACAGCTGAGGTCCCAGAGCTCCGGGGGTTCATGTAATTTTGGCTCAAACTGTTGTGTTCTCTTCCCTTCCCCCTGCCACTCAGCTTGGTTTGGTGCCCGTAACCTCCTCTTGGGTCATGCCCTGAGGTTGGCAGGGCTTGGCTCTCCTGGGGCCCCTCAAATTCTGCCCAGGCCTTCCTCCTGCTGAGCCCCTGGCCCAGGCGTTGGTCTCCTGCACTCCCCCCAGCTCCCTGGCCCAGACCCACACCTGCTGTGTTGGGCCACCCGGGCTGCCTCTGAGCCCTTCGGGCTGTCAATGAGGCTGATCCAGCTCTTGCAGCCGAGGCTCTGGGTCACGGGCCGGGCTGCCCAGGCCCAGACATCTGTACACCCAGCAGGCACCCGTGTCAGCTCAGTGTCGCTTCTGCTGTCTACCTCTTGCAGGTCCCATGTGGCCAGTGTCCTCCCCAGGGGTGGCTGCTGGTGGGGGCGGCTGGCACCGCTGTTGTGAATCAGCCGGTAAACTCGACACACGGCCGGGGCTGGACGGCTCCGGGCTCCCAGCCCCCACCCCTGCTCTCCACTGGAACTGGTTCTTCTCCAGCCTGCCAGCTCCTGTTCCACTTCCAGCGCCGCCTCTGCGCCCAGGCCCAGAGCTGCTGGCAAGTCTGCTGGGGAGGGGTGATCACCCCCGGCTTCCTCTCTGGTCCTGCCTCCTGGCGGTTCGCAGCGGGCCCATCCCTCCTTTAACATTTCATCCTTCTTGGCTCTCCGTGGAGCAGCAGCTCATACGGCACAGCCACGTCAACTCCAGTCCTTCCCCTCCTTTCCAAAGCAGACGCTGCATTACACTCGGGCAGAGTTGGTCTGCTTCTCTGAAATTCCATCTCCTTTTTGCAGAAGCCACTGATGTGTGGCTCTCAAGTGATGAAATAATTAGCGTGAGATACTTCTCCCCCAGTTAGAGTCCCTCTGCCCTTTTTTCTGAGAACCCCAGGCTGGGAGCAAGAGATAGCAGGGACCCTGAGGAATTTGAAGTCCGTGGGAGCAGGGTTCTGTGCTTGTGGGGATCGGAGCCGGGACGTGGGCCCCAGCAGGAGGGCCCGCACCCCTTCCCTCTGGAGCTCCGGTTTGGGGCTCTGACGACTTGCACCTCAGATGCTGAAGGTGTACAGTGAGATGTGGTGAACACAGTGTTCTGGGAGCTTCGGTTGGTGTGTGTGAATGTGTGTATTTGGAGCTCTGTATAGTGATCAGACTCGACTTGTTTCAGTACTGCTTTCACAGCAACTCTGTAACCAACGTGCACTTTCTCTGCTAGTGGTTTGTTTGATTTCCTCCTTCCAGTTAAGTTGGAGAAAAACAAAGAACCAACTTGTGTCGTTCTCCGGAGGGGGTGCCACTGCCTTTCCTGGAGTACTTCTGTGACCCCCAGTCTGGCTGTTTTCTAGAGAATCCTTCCAGCTCCGTGTGCCTGCTCCCCAGGAGCTGGAAAACACATCTTCCCGCCTGACCAAAGCTCCTTGTTCCTTGCGTGGCATGTTTGTTCTTCCTAGTTGGGGGGGGGGGGGGCGGCTGTCCCGGCAGAGGGCCTGCCTGCGGCCTCCCCTGCCTTCGCCCTGTTGGGGGTTCAGGGTGCATCTGCAGCCAGGGCCTGCTCTTCCGGCCTCATGGCATTTTTCTAAAGATCTCAACTCCTCTCTTAGGCTCCGCAACAGATACATTAAAAAAAAAAAAAGTTAGACTCTTTCATGCATTTGGATAAAGGGCCCTCCAGTCTGGGTGCTGGGCCACAGAAAACCAACATATTTGAACCCCAGGATTCCAGACATGGGTGGGGTGTGCTCCCTGAAAGAGGGGAGGCTGGAACTCATGGGTTTTAAACTGTACTTTGACGGCTTTGGAGCGCAGACCCGCGCCCCGGAAGTGCCCTGCCAGCAAAACGTGGCGCCGATTGTTAAATGAAAGGCGGCCCCCGAGGCAGGTGGAAATGGTCCCGAGGTGGCGCCGGTTTTGGGGGGGCCACTCGCCCACCCAGCCCAGGTGCAGCCCTGCCCGGGAGGGGCGCCCTGCCTGCGGAGCCTCAGCTTGACCCCGCCTTAAATAACCAACTTTCCTGCCGAATCCTCGGGGGTTTGGGTGCCCAGTGCTCTGGAAACCTATTCTCTTTGGCTCAGCCAAAAGAAACCTCCCCTCCCCTGCCCGCCCCCCCCCCCCCCCCCCCGCCCCAGTAGGGTTAAGTCCAAGCAGCGAGGCCTGGCCTGGGTCCTTGTCTCCTTGCTGAGAAATCAACAAGGTGGATGGGGGAAAAAAATCAGGAATTTGACCGCCACCCTCACGGGCACAAGGAGAGGCAGGTGACACCAAGGAGGGGTGGGACGGTAGGGTGGCTTGCTCGTAGGGACTCCCACCCTCGGACCCCGCTGTCCTTTTCTATTTGTCTACTCGGTGGTGGCAGCCGGTCTGATCTTGTCCGTCTGACTGTTCCTAAGTATGTAACTCTCAGTATTATTTGTGGTGGACGGTTGTGTGGTGAAAAAGGTTTATTCTATTTCTCATGGCTGCCTTGTACAAAATCCGTTAGAAAAGAAAATGTAAAATATCAGATTTCTAACAAGACAGAAACAGCATTACGGAGTTAAAAGATTTTTACAGCTGGTCTTGATTTTGATGTGAGTTGGTTTTTAACTCTCAAATGTTGTCACTTAAATAAAAACCTTATTTGCCTTTAAAATGTGCTTTGCTCTGAACTGAGCCGAGAGACCTTTCCCGTTGCTCATGTTCCGCCTGAACTGGGGGCAGGCCGGCTTGGAGTCGGGGTGGATGAGGGCAACAAAGCCGGGCCCTAGACCACAGACCTATTGCTCAGAGTGGCGCAGGGGGTAGGGTGACAACGGAGAGACGTCAGATACAGAAAGAGAGTCTTTATTATGAAAAAGCAGTGTTGTCTAGGAAAGTCGTACACTGGTTTCTTTCGAATAAAATGACAAAGCAGATTTCTTAAATAATTTACAAAGGGCAGAAATTGCTATTGAACAGGGCTACCTCTCCCTGTACGCCCACGGTGCCCTGTGCTGAGAGTGTAAATAGGTACCTGTGGACTCAGGTCTTGGGGCCTGGAACTCTCTCCCACCCCTTCTTCCGGGGCTCTGCTGTGGGCAGCAGGGCTTAGAATCTGGGTTCCCAAGAGCCCCTGCACTGGTGACACAGGAGATGACTCTTTGCAGACCTTACTCCTGGGTACACAGCTCAGAGCTCTCAAATATGACCTTGTGCTTGCACTTCACGTTACAAGTGAAGCAACTGTAAAGCTCACGTGTGGGATGAGTTTCTAAGCCCCAAAGGGGAGTAGAATGAGCAGTTCCCCCCGCCTCTCCGAGGCCTCCCAGAGTCACTCGCAGACTGCGGCAAGTGGTCACTGGCGGGTGGAGAAGTGGCTGGAGCAGGAGGGCAGAGACCCCCGAGCAGCCTCCACCTGGGCCCTTGTTAGTCCGGTCCCTGTTTGCAGCGGCCCAGGGGCACTGCCAGCTCCTGGGTCCTCCAGGAACTCCCGGGAAGCGTGGACCCTGGGTGTGAGGGCATGGTGGTCAGCTATGGCTTGCTTCCTGCAAGACAGAGCTCCCTTCATGCCCCTCACAGTGCTGAAGCCAGGGGAGGCGGGGACACCATAGACTGCCCCCCGAATGAGGCGCTAGAAGGTGGCTGCGGCTGCCTGGGGCCCCGGTATGCTTTGCTCCATCAGTGATGGGCCCAGTGAGGTCAGCAGCTCCGGCTCCGAGCAGCTCAGAAGACTTGCACCTTCCTGCTCTGTGGGGCCCATCGGCTGTGTGGCTTTTTCCAGAAAAGACTCAGTTCTTTAACATGCCTCCAAGTATGTCTACGGGCTCGTGCAAGAGGAGGAGGAGGGGGAGGAGGGGGGGAGGGGGAGGACACAGAGAAAGATGCTTAGGAGGAGGGCATTACCTGAAGGATGCTGTCCTCAGTCATGAATGAGAGAAACAGTCATGTCGCCACTAGAGGTGGGAAAGCAGGAGGGACAGATGCCACTGGGTGCCGCAGGCTTTGAGGGACCCTCCCCGCCTGAGCTAGACAAGAGCAGACCTGGCAACGTGGCGGGGACATGGCCCACTCAGCATGTAGTCAGAGCCGGCAGGGCCCCGCCTCAGAGGCCGTCACAGCCACGTACAAACGGCCCCCCAGTTAGGGCAGCTCCAGGCCCAGGCCCTGCCCCCGGGACGCTGTCCTAAGCAGACAGACCAGGCATTTCACAGCAGCCAGGATGCTTTCCCCAGTTCCGTGGGCGGGCAGGGCTGAGAGGAGCCATGGGGAGTGGCAGAGGAAGGGCGGGTCTTTCAGGAACCAGGGACCCGGCCACATGTGATGGACAAATGTGGGGGACCAAGGCCCAGGGGGCCACATACATGCAGGGTATGTCCTTAACCACCACCCCAATCTAGGTCTTTCATCAAGGAGGAGACCGAGGCATGTTGCAGAGGAGACAGAGGCTCAGAGAGGGAGAGGGGCAACCAGGGTCACACAGCAGGGCAGAGCCAGAGCCTGCCTGAAAAAAAGTGGCTGCTTCAAGGCGGACCCTCCCGGCCATGTCCCTTTGAAGCATGGTATACCAGCTCACCTCTCCTCGGCTATGATGGCCTCATCCAGCTCTTGGGACAGCTTCTGGAGATGCTGGATTCCTGCCCCCACGGGCTCTAGGTCACTGTCAGACTCGCTGAACGGAAGGAAAAGCCACACATATCAGTCATTAGTTGGAAACCTGCGACGGGAGCCCTTCCCATCCAGCACCGGGCCTGGTGTATAGGCCCAGATGACCCACACGGGCTGGGAACGTGTCACCGCAGACCCCCATTCCAGGAAGTGACATCAGAGCAGCTTGGAGCAGATGGCAGAGAAAAGCTGGATCAAGGCCCACAAGGTCAAGGGCAGGTGATCTTGTAGACAGGTGAGCCTCAGCCCCCCAGATGGCTTCAAAACTTGCTTTTGGGCTCCCCACCCCAGGAGGCTTGGGTGACTGTGATACTCCCAGAGTTAAGCTCGCCTCTTCCTTTGGCAGACGGGGAAACTAAGGCCCTGAAGGACCTCCCCAGATCCCCCACTAGCAGGGCGCAGAGCTGGGCCGGAGCACGGATGTGACTCCGCTCAGGGTGTCCCTGGCTCCAGGGAGCTGCAGGAGGGGCTCAGCAGCCCCCAGGCCCAGTTAGTGTTTGCGGGGCAGGCCTACTGCACGTACCTGGGGGAGCAGAGAGGCTCTGCTGAGGAGTAGGGGCTCCGGAGGGCAGCTTCTCTCCTGGACCGCCGCCGAGGGTGGGCACGCGGGCCCATCCGGGTGGAGAGGCGGCGATGCTCCCTCTCCCGGGGGTCCAGGGTTGAGCCGGCAGGGGCAGCCACTGATAGCCGGGTGCTCCTGTGGCTCAGGCTGCGAGCCGGGGGGCCACTGCCCTTCTGTGCCCCTCCCTTCCTCCTCCTGGCTTTCACCTGGGTTTCCACCAGCCACTTGGTGCCACTTTGGCAGGACTCCTGGATTCTCTGTGACAGGTACATGGAAAGGTCAGCATGGACAAGCCAAGAGTGAGCTACCCCAGAGTCCCCAGGCCATACCCCCAACACTTCGGCCCGCCAGCTGGTCCTACAAATCCAGGCAGCTTTTAGTCTCAAGGTGAGGGTTGCAGATGAGTCCATGTGGAATGGGTCCACGGCAAGGACGCAGCTCAGGGCCCCCGGGGATAAGTGCGTGGCCAGCAGCAGAACCATGCTGGCTCATGGAGTCTGCGTTTGGTCTAAGTCCAAACCCTCTTTCGGGACAGACTGACCCAGACTCAAAGGCGAGGCCCAGAGGAGAGCAGGCCTGCCCACGGGATACCGTGAAATAATTTCTCTCCCGGCTTCTGGTCTCCCTGACTCTAATCTACCGTCCACATTGTTGCACAGAGATCCTTCTCAGGGACTGACATTTGGCTCAGAGACTTCTCAAAGGGTCCAGAAATGCTCCCCTCTCCCAAACCTTCAGATTCCCACTCAGACAGCAAGGAGATGCCCTGCCCACCCCCAGTTCTCTCCTTGGAGGCCTGTCCACTCTCATAGCTCCTGCCTTTCCTAGGTGACACCTCCCCACGCCTCCAGCTCTAGGTTTGGAGACACAGCCACTTGGGAGGCCCAGGGACCCATCACCCCCAGCACACATGGCCTCTTCCTGCCCACACCTCTCATCTGATACCAAACCCTCTCAAAGCTACCTTCTGAGCAGTTCTTGAAGTTGCTCACTCCTCTGCAAGGCCAGACCCCCAGGCCCCCTCAGAGGCGAATCTTCTTCTAACCCCCTTTTCATCAAGTAGCTAAAGAACAAGTTCTAATATTGCTAATCGGACCCAATTCCCACCATGTTGCAAATTCTTCCCACTGGTTCCCAGGGCTCCCAGTCGCTCTTGGGAGCATCTACACGTGTTCGGCACACCCAGCCCCTCTCACGTCCCACGCTGCTCTCTGTCCTCCGGCCACACATAGGCTAAGTTCCTGCCAGTTCTCTTCAGCATCTTGCCCTCCCTCAGCCCTGGGTCTGGACTATTTCACCTGCCTTGTACACTCATACTTCCCCCTTTCCTGGGCGAATTCCACAGGATCACCTCCTCTGGGAAGCCTTCACTGACTAAGCTTCTTTTTGGTGTTCTCCCACCCTTAGCCCCTTGAACGCAATTTCCTATCACAATACAGCTCTATCATCTTGTCTTGTGAGGCTCTGTTCCCTCACAACACTGCTTTCATTCACTCATTCAGCTATCTGTTGAGCACCTGCTACGTGCCAGGAACTATTTGTTGTGCTGGGGACACAGCAATGAACAAATCAAAGGCCCTGTCTTCATAGAGTCTATATTCTTGGGGGCAGCTATCATCCAGCATCAAGAAAGCCCTCCATACCTGGACATGTTCGACATTACCTGGGACACGGCACCCAAGGCGTTCTTAGCTGAGCGAGCTGCAGCCTGGAGGCCCTGCTGTCCTGGCTGTGGGGTTTCCAGGCGTTTCCAGGAGGGGCCCGCCCTGAGGTTGAGGCTGACTGCTCTCAGGGGCAGCCTCCTTTGGAACTGCCTGCACAGGGAGTCCAGGGCCCCGCTGGAGGTGTCTGGGTGGCCAACTGCAGGCTGTAGGGCCTCGCTCTCCTCCAGCTGCCCCTGGTTCTGTAGGGACCTCCGACGCATGGAGGCCCCCACGGCCGGCCACCGAGAAGCCATCCGCCTGGCCGAGAGTCTGTTCTGCCCAGCAGACCCTGGAGAGGAGATCAAAGGGAGGTCAGCAAGGCATCCCCCCACTGTCCCATTCCCAGGCTTCAAAGACACCCTGAGTACCGGGGGAAGAGATGGGATGGGGGCCCATGGGGTGGGGCACTTGGCAACTGTGGGTGCAGGCAGGAGAATGCTTCCTGGAAGAGGGGTCAGCGAGGCCCAGAAGAGGGTAGAGGCTGAACAAGGCCGGTCAGCAATGTGTCCCGTGCTGCAAGTGTCTGAAACAAGCTGTCTTTTCATCCCAGCCTCCTTTCCGTTATCTGCCTCAGGCGGAGAGGGAGGCAGGACTTGCCGGCCGTCACCGAGCCTCAGCACTTGGTCCAGGGCAGGACCAGCGGCTCTTTCACGGGTTCGCCCTGACCCAGTGCGCTCTGACGGGCTGACCAGACACCCCAATGTCCATCCGGCTATACCCAGAAGCCTCACATACCGTGTCCGTCCTAACGGGAGGTCCCCCCTCCCGTCCCTTCTTAACAGAGGCCCTACCACGCCCCTGCCCGCACTCACCCAACAGCGCCCAACGCAGACCAGAAGCCGAGCACAGCTGCTTCTCACCCATCCAGAAAATTTGAAACACCGGGCGGATCCGCCCCCTGGCCCTGTCCTCACAGCTGATTGGCTCCGTCCCCGCCTCGCTGCCTCGTCGGGGATCCGATTGGACCCTGCGCCCGCGGCTGTGAATCTTGCTCTCGGATTGGCCTGCCCGTCCCCATTCATGCCTCTGGATGTCTGGCGGGCCGGGAGCAGCGCGTTGAGGTCTCTTTGAATTCTCGGGTCCCGCCCGCTCAGCCTGCGGAATCCTTCCCCCGCGCCGGCTCAGCCCCGGCGCCACCTCCTGACGCTCGGTCCCCGGTCGCTGGGCTCCCTCCTTAACCACAAAGGGCTCTGGCTGGTCTGACCGGGCGGGGCGGAGGCGGGGTCCCGAGCTCCTAGCGGCCCCTCCCATCCTGCTTGGAGGTCTCAGTGGTTTTGTCAGAAAGAGCCTGGGCTGGGGGAGCTCGGAGCCTTGGGTTCCTGCGGAAGTTTTGTTTCAAACTTCCCTCGTGACTCTGTGCCTTCCTGAGACTGACCCTCTGTCCCCCAAACTTGCCACCCGCGCTGACCCCCAGGAAAGTCCATCCTGGAAGAGGGGACAGATTGGGTGCACCTCCCCTCCTCCTCCAAGTACGCTCCCTGCCCCCTCCCTCCCCCGCCCCGTCCCCTCTATGCAGCTGAGTGCCTCCCTCCCTCCCTCCCTCCCTTTAGCATCCAAACTAAAAAGCCCACCATTTAGAAAGCCCCGTCCCCCCTCCACCTCAAGGCAGCACTGGCCATGCTCCCCCTTCCGTTTCCTTGCTGCCGTCCTCACCTAAAACCCCCCACACCCCCACCCCGAGTTTCGACTGATGGGCACCTTGAAGCTCAGTCCTTAACCCCATTCTTCACCTCTGGGTGATCTCACCCACACCCTTGTGAAGGGACCCTCCCCATGGGAGGAGGACGATTAAAATACGAGGCACTTACTATACACCAGGTACTGGTGTTCCAAGCACTTTACAGGAGGATCTCATGAGCCCCTCATTGCAGCCAAGGACTAGATGAGGAAACGGAGGTGTGGGGAGGTCAGGTGGGGCCCCAATTTCCCCTGGTTAGTATGCAGCAAGGATTCAAACTCAGTCTGGGGCCAGGGTCCACGAGCCTCACCAGCGCACCACACTGCATCTCCTCAGCCTGCACCTCTCCCCAGCAGGTGTATCCAACCCTGGTCTCTCCCAGCCCCCCTTCTCCTCCTTCCCCACGTCCCCTCATGTGTCTTTCCAAATACCTAACCTGTGTCTTGATAGACTCAGCCCTGTGCTAACAATGGTCCACAAAGGTCAACAAAACGGATGCATTCCTTACCTCCAGGAGCTCAGATCCAGTGTGTGGGGAGAAACGGACATGAATAAATTAAAAAACCAGTAATCGATTCATCAAAGAAAATTATGACACAAAAGTTATGTCACTTAAAGCTGAGACCTAGAAAATGAGTTCACCAAGCAAAGAATGTGTGTGTTTGTGTGTGTTTGAGTGTGTATGTGGGGAGGCGGGAGGCAGGGGAGGAGACGCTCTTCTTGCACAAGGAACATCATGTTTGGGGGCCCAGGGCCCAGGTGAGACCCCCAGCACACACACATACGTGTAACTAAAACAAAAGTTTCCTGAAACAATACTTGACTATGTGTGAGGTGCTTTGACATATTTTCTATTTCATTAAAAAAAAAAAAAAAAAGTCCTGGTGACAGCTCGCTAAGTTTACGTTACAGTGGCGCTCTAAGAGTTGTGAGCTGTGGTTTGAAAAACGCTGCTCAGTTTTGCCTGCTCAGCTTCTTCCCCTAGCTGAGTTGTTTCCCAAGCGTCGGAAGTGTGTGTTCCCACACTTCTTGTATGCTTGCTTTATTTATTATTGTAATTAGGGAATTTTTTTTTTTTTTTTTTTGCGGTACGCGGGCCTCTCCCTTTGTGGCCTCCCCCATTGCGGAGCACAGGCTCTGGACGCGCAGGCTCAGAGGCCATGGCTCACGGGCCCAGCCACTCTGCGGCATGTGGGATCTTCCCGGACCGGGGCACGAACCCGTGTCCCCTGCATCGGCAGGCGGACTCTCAACCACTGCGCCACCTGGGAAGCCCTGTAATTAGGGAATTTAATTCGTGTCCTCTACCAATGAAATATGAGGGGGGAAAGCAGGAGTTATTATTTTTCTGGAAACTAAGTTCAACGTGTGGGAAAGACTCAGAAGATGACACACGTAGAAACAAATCCTCCCAAATAGGTTGCCGTGTTGCAATTGTCCAGCCATACCTGTCTGCCTGTTGCAGTGCCTGGCTCGTACATCACGGGCATCTCTACGATAGCTTATATGTGTGAAGCCCTTACCATGTGTCTGCTAAGTGCATTTCCTATCTTTAATCTTCCTTAATCCTCACAGCAACGCTATGAGGCAGGTACTATTTTTATTCCCGTTACAGATGACAAAACTGAGATTCAGATGGGTGAGGTGTCTCGCCCAAGATGGAGCAGAGAGTCGGAGCTGGAACTTAAACCCTGAAGGGCTGACTCTGAAACCTGAATTCTTAACCTTAGATTCCACGGCCTCATCAAGCATCAGAAACAAGGGATAGAACGCACGCTGAGGCCCTCCCTGCTTCAGCCCGCCTCCTCCCTCAGCTCTGTGACTGGAAGGGCAGGTGAAGGAGAGCGGTCTCCATGGCAACAAGAGGAGGAAGAAACAATTTCTTTTGAATGAGGAACCTCTCTATTGGCCTCCTGTGGAGGGTGGAGCAAGGTGGTGGGAAGGAAAATGTACGGAGGCGAGCAGGCTCCCAGCGGAGAGGTGGTGGGTACAGGGGCTCCTGGCCCTCCTTGTAAGGAGGAAAAACCAGTCCGTCGTTCCAGGCTGAGGCTTTCGGGGTCCAGCTCCATCCTTGCCTCTGTTGGGGAGGAGGTTGGAGAAGGAGAAGGAGCTCCAGACCTGCCCTGCCCTGCCCTGAAGGCTCCCTGTCCAACAGAAAACTTCCACCAGTTACCTTGACCTCATGGAGCGGCCAGTGTGATGGAAGAAGCAGACATTAAACTGTGCAAAATGTCATGAATGTGAAGTGCTAGGGGCTGATGAGAGGGTGTAAAAGGAATGGGGAACCCACTGGAGCTGGGGGGTCGGGGCAGGCTTCCCTTAGCATATGATGTTTTAGCTGATGAGTTAGGGAGACAAAGCCGAAGAGGATTTCCAACAGAGGGGTCTGCAAAGGCTGATGTTGGGAGGCCAGAGCTCCATCAGGTTCCAGGAGCAGAGGAAGCCTGAGCGAGATGGAGAGGCCAGGAGCCGGATGGCAAGAGGCAGGGCTTGAAGGACCCCATCAGTCAGGGAAAGAGCTTAGAATTTATCCTGATGGTGGTGGGAAGCCTTTGTTGAATTTTCAGAGGGAACTGAGGTTATTAGAGTTGCATTTTTATGAAGTCCATTAGGAGGTTAGTTTGTGGGCCAAACAGTGGCTGGGGTCCCTCTGGAGGCTGTGGCCTGAGCACCTCATTTTTCTCAGCAGTGAAACTGAAACTTCCGGCATCAGCTTCAACACCCCCTTCTGCTCGTACCCCTCAGCCTCACCAACCATGGGCCAAATTTGTCAGTTCAACCCCTAGGTATTTCTGCAATCCATGTGGGCCTTTCTTTCTTTCTTTCTTTCTTTTTTTTGGCCACACCATGTGGCATGCAGGATCTTATATCCCTGACCAGGGATTGAACCCACGTCCCCTACAGTGGGAGCGTGGGGTCCTAACCACTGGACCACAGGAAAGTCCCCATGTGTGCTTTTCGACTCCTGCAAAGGGAAGCAATTGAAACAGAAGGAGAGTTTTGAGCAATGTGAGACCCAGTTAGAACTTTTTCTTCCATTGTGAATGATATCATGGACAGAAAGATGCCTAAAACGTAAAGGCTAGTAGCATGAATACTTATAAAGCCAACACCCATGTAACCATCAGCTGGGTGAAGAAACAGTGTATTGCCAGGACCCCAGAAGCAACCACTGCCCCTGCTCTGTGTCCTCTCTCCCTTGACTTTTATGGGAATCTCTCTGATTTTTCTTTGTAGTTTTACCATCTAAGTATCCATCTTGCCTCCTACGCATGCAGACTGCTCTAGGTTGCTATGTGGCTGCAGAAAGAATGGAACAGAAAAGAAGGACCTCTGCAACCCCTCTCTACCTTATCCCCTGTCCCCAGAGAGACATGGAGCTGGGCCCACAGTGGGAAGGTTCTCAACACTCAGGGAGGGGTCCTGGAGGGGTGATTGGGCTGCTCCAGTCTGGGTTTGTGACCCAGACCAGTTGGCCCAGGCTTGGCCCTGCTGTACGCCAGTGGTTCCTCATGGGAGTCAAAACTTTTAGGGATGCTGGGTTTTGGGGTCCCACTCACTTTTCAGGGAAGCTTCTCAATTTCATAGAGAGGGAGGCAGGAGAGGTCGATTCTCCCATTTCAGTTGGGAAAATAGAGATAGGGTGGGAGATACCCAAAGCCACATGGTCAGGAAATAAGAGGTGGGACCAGCCCTTTGAACGCAGCTCTCTTGGGCTCCTAGTGCCGTGTCCTCGTCTCTCCCTGCGGCAGGGTCACGTGTCCCTGCTCCCGGTAACATAGCCTCTGGTCAAGAAGAGAAAGTTCTGTGCTGGTAACATAGCCTCTGGTCAAGAAGAGAAAGTTCTGTGCTGTTCAGAATCCTTCTCACCCTCAAGGCCTGGGGGAGCCGGGGCATGAGAACTTGAATTGGCCACAAGGTGGCGCCAAACACCACGTCTTCACATCATTTTTCACTTTTAAACCCCAAATGCCCAGAATAAGCTCTGCCTGGGTGCCAGGGCACAGGGATGAGACCCTGCAAAGGGGACGGGAGAGCTCACTGTCCTCAGCCAGACCTTGTAGGGGAGACAGGAGCAGGGCTGGTGGGGGTTCCTGAACTTTCTCCAAACCTGCTCCCCTTCTCTTACTCCGTCTTAGTGCTCTCCCAAGCCAGAAACCTGCGGGCAGATCTTGGGGAAGAGATAGCGGGACACAGGAAAGAGGGAAGAAGGACTGCACTCCGGCCTGGGCTCCAAAGGGACAAAGAGTCTGAGAGCAGGACCAACGCCCCAGGACCAGGCAGGGCAAAGGGGGCTTCCGGTGCCCCCTGCTTTCCTCCTTCAGTGGCCTGAAGCCTCTCTGCTGCCGCTCACTCCTGATCCCCTGTCTTCTTCTTCCTTTTTTTTTTTTTTTAATATTTATTTATTTGGCTGCACAGGGTCTTAGTTGCAGCATGCAGATCTTTGTTGCCACGTGTGGGATGTTCTCCGCGGTGTGCGTGATCTAGCTCCTTGACCAGGGATCGAACCCGGGCCCCCTGCATTGGGAGCGTGGAGTCTTAACCACTGGACCACCAGGGAAGTCCCCTCCTGTCTTCTTTAAGAAAGCTCCAGCTGTCTTCCCTCCTTCTTAGGGTGGGATAGAACACAAGCTGAGGCAGTAACAGTGGATGTCAGACAGGGTCCCTGCCTCACTGCTAGAAGCAGAGGATGGGACAGCGGCCAGGCTGCAGGGAGTGGCTCCACCTTATTCCTCTCATTCGCACCCAACCCCCGCTCCGCCCCCCACTGCCCTTCACCGCCCCCCCCCCGCCCCGCAAGACTCAGCCACCTAAGTGCCTTCCTCCAGGCAGATTATCTCAGCTGGGCTGGACGTCACCCTGCACCTGGAGCCATGGATGCCGCTCTGCTGCTCAACGTGGAAGGGATCAAGAAAACCATTCTGCATGGGGGCACGGGGGAGCTCCCAAACTTCATCACCGGAGCCCGAGTGAGTGGGGCCTACCCCCCAGACCAGTTAAAAGCCCCCATGGCAGCCTTCTGCATTCCAGCTTGGCCACAGGGCACTGCAAACAGCCTTCGTCAGCTTTGCCAACAAATGGCCAGGAGGTCCTTGCTGGAATTATCAACCGCCCCTCCCCTTGCCTCTGCCCCAGGCATCTGGGTAGCTCTGAAGTGGTGCCCATTCACGGGGTGTTTTTGATACTTTGCAAATTAAACTTCAGTGTGGAATGCGGGTGGGGCTTTGGGAATTTTCTGATGTCCCAAAATGCTGAGGGAGAAGGAAGGGACTTCGGGGCTCAGGGTGTTTGTCCGGGAATCTCTGGTGGGCTCCTAGACGGGTGGTGGATGTGTCTGGGTCTGCGGCCTCAGATCTAGGGCGTGTTTAAGGCAGGACTTCCTGACCTGTAGAGCTGTCGAGAGTGGGATGGGGTCCTTTAGGAGGGAGTGGGGGAGTGCAGGCTGGGGGGAGGGATGCTCTAAGGTCTGATTGGGGTTGGGGGAGGACAGCCCAGGGAGTCAGTGACAGGGGGTGGCTTCTGCTGGGCCTCGGGAGGTATGTCTAGACCAGGGTCTGCTCACTTGGTGACCAGGTGACCTTTCATTTCCGAACCCTGAAATGTGATGAGGAGCGGACGGTGATAGATGACAGCAAGCAGGTGGGCCATCCCATGCACATCATCATCGGGAACATGTTCAAGCTGGAGGTCTGGGAGATCCTGCTGACGTCCATGCGATTCAGCGAGGTGGCCGAGTTCTGGTGTGACACCATCGTAAGTAGGCCCCGCCCACCCGCTTTGCAGGGCTGCTGTGTTTCAAGAAAGTGAGGGTAAAACAAAACTCTGGAGAGAGAACCCTGCCCGTTCCTTCTCAGCTACGGTAGCGACGAAGATGGATTCCCCCAAAAGAATAGGTGCTGCTAAAGTGACAATCGGTGTCAAGGCTGGCTGGTGGGATGTGGGTGCAGGGCCCACCTCACAGCCCTCACTTTTGGGCAGGATTATTGGATCCTGGAGACTTTTGGCCACGGGTCATCTTCTGCCCTCCTCCCCACTCCTACCAACACTGCAAAATTGTTTTCTCATTTATGGCACCCTTAGCAATCATCCAGACAAGGCATTCTCCTCGGTGGTCCAGATAGAAATGGCAAAACTCACTGACCTTTAAACAAACATTTCTTGTGGAAACTTTCAAACTTATACAAAAGTCGACAAAAAGGTATAATCAACTTCCAAATACCCATCACCCTATGCCAGGCACCATCACTCCACGGCCAGTCTTGTTTCATCTAAACCCATCCACTTTCCTTCCTCATCCCCTATGGGTAAAGCACATTCCAGACACCGTAGCATTTCATCTGTAAATACTACAATTTGTGTCTCTAAAAAGAAGGATATTAAAAAACATGACCTCATATCCTTATTACATTAAAAAAAACCCCAATAATTCCTTAATGCCATCTAATATCCAGCCACTGCTCAAATTTCTCCAATTGTCATTCACTCCTGCTGGTTGGTTTGCTCAAATCAGGATACAAACAAAGTCCATGCAGAGAGCTTTGTTAATACCTCTTAAGTCTCCTTTCGTTTATGGGTTCTCCTCTCTCTTTTGTTTCCTGGACGTGGATTTGTTGAAGAAACTGGGTAACTTGTCTTGAAGTTCCCATGTTCTGATTTTGCTGGTTGCTTTGCCATGGACTTGTCTAACACATTCCTCGATCCCCAGTATTTTCTATAAACTGTGTACCTCCACATCTGCTTACCTCTCTTACTGTGATGTTAGGATTGGTTGGTGGGCTCAAGTGTTGACAGCCTGACCTAGCCATTACCAAGCTCCTTCTTTTTTTTTTGCCGTTCGCGGGCCTCTCACTGTTGCGGCCTCTCCCGTTGCAGAGCACAGGCTCCGGACGCGCAGGCCCAGCGGCCATGGCTCACGGGCCCAGCCGCTCCGCGGCATGTGGGATCTTCCTGGACTGGGGCACGAACCCGCGTCCCCTGCATCAGCAGGCAGACTCTCAACCACTGCGCCACCACGGAAGCCCAGGCTGGTAATTTTTATGCCACGATGATTACTGGTTTTTCCAATAGTCCCCCTCATCTCCCCCCAGCTCACAGCTGCTATGATTGCACATGCGCGCGCACACACACACACACACACACACACACACCTTTCCAGAGTCATTTACCCACCTATACATCCATGTTTTATCCATCCTTCTATCCACACACTTAGGCATCAATTCATCCATCCTTCCCTTCAACCAGAATTATTCCTAATCCATTCTTCCATCACTAAGCATCCACCCATCATCTATCTGTAGGTCTATCTAACTGAAAACATTCAGTGCACCAGGTTTGGCCTGTGCTAGGTGTTAAGAGACTAAACAGGCAAAGTTCCCATCCCTCAAGGAAATTGAATTCTGGAGGAGGAGCAGACACCTAAGCAATTACAATGCAGGGCAGGTAGCACCACAATATACATGAGTGAGGACAGAGTGGTTTAGAGCCACAGGAGGGGAGCAACTACTGCTTGAGGATCATAGGAGGAATTTTTTCAAGAAGATGACATTGAGCTGGGTATTGAAGGATGAATAGGAGTTCACCAGGCCTAGAAGTGGGAAGAGAGGTAGCATCCAGGCCAGGGGGTGTGAAGCGGCAGGGGGCCGTCAGGGGCTCTGGGAGCTTCTGCCCTGAAATATACTACCACCCCCTCTACCCAGGGAGCACACTGGTCTCCATGAGGAATTTTCTGCTGGTGCCCAGCCTGGTGAGGCCAGGGGTTGCAAACTCAAATACCACAAGGGCCAGGGCCCCTGGGTGACTGAAGGTCATCTGCTCCATCCACAGGGGGCAGCTGCTCCTGAGCTCCCACGGGATGGCTGCTGTGAGAAAGGGGCAGGTCCGGGGCCTCCCTGGTGGCGCAGTGGTTGAGAGTCCGCCTGCCAATGCAGGGGATACGGGTTCGTGCCCCGGTCTGGGAGGATCCCATATGCCGCGGAGCGGCTGGGCCCGTGAGCCATGGCCGCTGGGCCTGCGCATCCGGAGCCTGTGCTCCGCAGCGGGGGAGGCCACAGCAGTGAGAGGCCCGCATACCGCAAAAAAAAAAAAAAAAAAAAAAAAAGAAAGGGGCAGGTCCGGTGTGGCTGGATAGTCTGAGTTTTATAGACAAACCAGAGATTTTCATTAGTCCGTGAATTCTCTCAGTGCTTAAGTGTTGGCAACTAATTACATGAAAGATAAAACAAAACGAATCTGGGAGCTGAATGTGGCCTCCAGGATGTCAGTTTGCAATTTCCAGATAGATAGAGCCCCTCAGACAGAAACAGGCTGTGACCTTGAAGCCCCAGAGAGGCACAGTGGTCCTGGGGTCCCCCTGCCCAGTCTCAGCAGAGGTGCTGCAGAGGTGGGTGCAGGGCCCTGGAGTTCTGCTCCCTCTTCTGGCCTGTATTCTTCTTCTTGGGATGTCTGCCCACTCCCGGTGGCATCCTACAGTCCACCGTGCCAACCAGCATCCCTGGTAGTGCTAGGGTGGCAGGTGGCTAATGGGACAAGGCATTGGTCTGAGGTCATGTCCAAGCAGCCTCCCATTCCTGGGGTCAGCAGCTAAGCACTGACTTTCTGGGAGGCAGGGGGCTGCGAGCTGGGGCTGCTGTGTGAGGGCCAGGACTGCGCCCTCCCCGCAGCAAGCCGTTCCCGGGGGGCCCCTCCCTCCCTTCATCCAGCTTTAATCTCAACAGGCTTAACTGCCATCTGGTCACACAGCTCACAAAGAAGCCGAAGGTACTCCGGGCTAAGCCTGGCTGGTGGAGGCAGGGAGGGGGTGACCTTCATGTCCTTGCTGGTGACTTGGAGACCAAGCTGAACCATTCCCGCCCCTTCACTTTCCCAGTGCTGTGTCTTTACTGGAGTTGCGGTGCAGGAGCCTGAGATGGGCCATCTCAGGACCCAGCCCCTGGAGAGCGGTTCTCAGAGCTCGTCTGTGGGGCATCCCAGCTCACAGATGGGGCAGCTGAGGCCTAAGATGGCCTAAAATGCCACAGGCCTTGCCCGAGGCCAAGCAGCTGATTTTCCTAGCCTTCTTCCACCCTAAGGGTGGCCACCCCAGCTCCTGGTGCTGGGTGAAGCTGTGACGAGCTGGCCCTATATCTGCGCCATCTCATTTATTTAACCCCTACACCAGCCTCACTATCAGATAGGTGCAATCCAGGGGATGGGAGCTCAGGGAGATGCAGTGACCTGGACTCATTGCCAGTCAGCAGCACCATCAGGACACCAACCCGGCCCTCTTGGGCCCAGAGCCCTGCTCCTTCCACAGCTCTCCATGCTCCCGTCCCTGCGGGTCACAGGCTTCATGGACTGAGGGTCTCCTTGGGAGAGAAACCCGTTTGAGTCGACCACAAGGGCCAGCAAGAGGCAGCATAGCATTGCGGCTAAAGCATGGTCCCCGGAGCTGGGTTTGAATCCTGACTCTCATTTCCTAGCTGTGTGACCTTAAGCAAATCACTTAACCTCTCTGGGCTCTAGTTCCCACATCTCTAAAATGGGGAGAATAGTAGGGCCTCCCTCGTTGGGTCACCTTAAGGATTAAAGGAGCTAATAGGTGTAGCGCAGTCTCCCTGGCACACAGGTAACCACAGTGATTAGTGGGGGTACGCTGGGGTGATGAGTAGTAACAGCCATGGGGCAGGTGTAGGGAGAGAGCAGGAGTCCTTCTCTGGGGGGTTCCAGAGTGGGGCTCTCTGTGGCCCAGCTGGCTCTGAGCAGACAGCCTGATGCCATCCGCCCAATTTTCCCCACAGCACACAGGGGTCTACCCCATCCTGTCCCGGAGCCTGCGGCAGATGGCGGAGGGCAAGGACCCCACTGAGTGGCACGTGCACACGTGTGGGTTGGCCAACATGTTCGCCTACCACACTCTGGGCTACGAGGACCTGGATGAGCTGCAGAAGGAGCCGCAGCCACTGATCTTCGTAATAGAGCTGCTGCAGGTGTGACCCTGGGGCATGGGAGGCGGGGTAGGTACTGTCCCAGCATCAAAGAGCAACAGGGGTCAGTGGGCATCAAGGGGAGCCCAGCCCCACGGGTCACTGGACATCACCCAGTTCCTCTTCAGAGAACGATAAAGCATTCATAAACCACAGGGGAACTGGAATTGGACCCTTCCCCCCAAAAAACGGTACTTTGCCTTTTCCAAGGGAAAAGCCCTTTTGGGACTAATTTTTAAAAATGTTATTTTCTTCTTGGAGGCATTTTATTTCTATTGGTTATCAACTTCCATTTTTTTCCAAAAGTCTAGAATTACATCCTCAGCCCCAGTCCCTATGGTTTGTGGGTTCCGATCTCATTCTCCAATAGTGGGAGAGGCTGCATGGAACCATCCACAATCTCTCCCCCAGACCCCAGAATGATTGATGGTCCTTGTCTGTGGGGTGGTGGGAGAGGGTCAAACCAGGGCAGGCCTCAGCTAATGGCCAAGGCTGAGGCTCAGCCTGAGGGCAAATAAATAAGAACTGTGTCACCAAGGGGCCTGCTTGAACAGTTGTGCGGCTTGGGCACTGCAAGAGGGCATTCCCTATAAGGTGCTCATGAGAGACATTATATATTTGTGCTTTTATAATAATATTTTTCCAACAGATGGCAATAAAGTGTCCTGTTCTAATGAAATGAGTATCATGGCAATTTTCTGAATATTAGAAGTAAAGTGTGTTGACCAAGGAGTACCTTTTCTTAATTTGCACAAAGGCTCTGATCTAGGGTAAGGCCTTGGGTGGGGGGCTTGTTGCTTCCTTCCCCTGTTTGTATGTATTTGGCCAGCAAGCATGATGCTGCCCGCGATCTTCACTGTGGAAAATGAAGAGCTGACTTCAGCAAGATGTGCTGGGTCCACTTTCTCTGGTCCCCTGCAAGGGAAAGGGCCTGCCCTGCTGGGCTTCGAGCACTCGGGGTCCCTGCCTTACTGACCTGCAGCTCTTGGGGCAGGTGGAGGCCCCCAGCGAGTACCAGAGGGAGACCTGGAACCTGAGTAAAGATGAGAAGATGCAGGTGGTGCCCATCCTCCATGGAGAAGGAAACAGGCTCTTCAAGCTGGGCCGCTACGAGGAGGCTTCTACCAAGTACCAGGAAGCCATCGTCTGCCTGAGGAACCTGCAGATCAAGGTGGGAGGCTGCCCGCCAGGGGGTTGGGAAGTGGGGTGCATGTGGGGGGAGCAGCCCTGCACTGGCCCTGGCCGCGGGGGAGAGGGGTGGGGGCAGGGCAGCAGCAGACCTTTCTTCACCGGGCAGGAGAAACCCTGGGAGGTGCAGTGGCTGAAGCTGGAGAAGATGATCAACACCCTGATCCTGAACTACTGCCAGTGTCTGCTGAAGAAGGAGGAGTACTATGAGGTGCTGGAGCACACCAGTGACATCCTCCGGCACCACCCAGGTGGGTGGCGTGAAGCGGGTCCGGGGTTGTGGGGGGGAGGGTGTCCAATCCCGCCCAGGGGCCCAGAGTCACGTTTACAGACCTCCGGTGGCCTTCTCTTCTGACCCTGTCAGGGCGTCAAAACTCGCCTCCACGCAGCAGGGTTTTCCCAAGCCTATAACGATATCACAGATAACGGATGAGCTGTGCTTATTGTGGGAGGTATTTTATTTTAAGGTGCATTAGGGCAAAATATAAGCAGTTCACCAAACCTGTGTGGAGCAGTAAACGGGTTTTAAAAATGGGAGCAATCAATACAGAGAACAATATTAAGTACATTCTAGGATCCGTGATGCGCGGAAATGGCGATACTTGTGAAGACGATGTTTGAGGAACGTTACAACATCACTTACTCTGCGTCACACGCTAAATTCTCTGCATTTATCATTTCATTTATCCTTATAGTGACCGTAACGGACAGGTGCAGGGATTGGGCCTGGAGCTTGTACCATTTGGGGCGCTTCTGTAAGAAAAGAATAGAAAGTTGTGAATGTAAAATAAGGTGCAGGGCCTTGGAAGGGTCCGCGGAAGGGAGGGAAGTAGGTACTGCGATTATTATCGTCCGTATTTTATAGTGGAGGAGACGGGCTCTGGAGGTACAGAGAGGTTAAGGATCAGGGTCAAGGTTAAGGGTTGTGTAAGCTGGTCAAGCCCCGCCGGGCGCGGGGTCGGGGCTGCCTCTGGGGCTGGGTGGCGGGTCCAGCTGGATCTTCCCCGCAGGCATCGCGAAGGCCTACTACGTGCGGGCCCGGGCTCACGCCGAGGTGTGGAATGAGGCAGAGGCCAAGGCGGACCTGGAGAAAGTGCTGGAGCTGGAGCCGTCCATGCGGAAGGTGGTGCGCAGGGAGCTGAGGCTGCTGGAGAACCGCCTGGAGGAGAAACGCGAGGAGGAGCGGCTGCGCTGCAGGAACATGCTGGGCTAGTGCGCAGGCGCCAGGCCTCCCGCCTCAGGCCCCCACCGCCATCGGCCCCTCCCCTCACCCTCCCCAGCCCGCCGCCACTTTGCCACACACCGACCCCTCCGCCCCAGCCGGACTGCAGGGCACTGGGCAGCTAGCAGATGGCCTGGCCGTTTCTGGTTCAGTTGGCCAGGATTTTGGTGTCACTTTTTAAACTTTTAATTTTAAAAGTCAAAATAATGTATGTGTCGACTGAAAAAGTAATGCACAACCTAGAGGTTGAGAATTCTGTTTTATTCAGCGGACTTTCTGAGGACTCCCGCCCCAGAAGACAGCCTCTCAGATAGCCCTGAGGGACTGCTCCGAAGAGGTAAGGGAGGAGCCAGGATGTATAGGAGTTTTTGCAACAAAGACCAGATAGTCGGAACTTCAAAAGATTACCGTTAATGAAAGAAAATCAGACATCTCAAGTTAATGAGTTTAGCACTTTTCTAGGTGTGGGAAGATGCAAAAGTCTGGGCTCCTTGAAAACATTCCTTTGAGATACACCTTAACTATTATATGTAGGCTCAGCATCCTGCTTTTCTCCATCCTGAATCCTCTCAGGGTGCACATTGTGGGTGGCTGCAACATCCTTTGTTTACTAATGAGGCAAGCAACATTTTTTACTGATACATGCCAGGGTTAACAACAACAACAAAAAAACCCCCAAACCCCAAAGGGCACAGAAGAGCTTATGGATAAAAGTGAAGTTTCCTGCCCTATCTCTCCCATCCCTTAGCCTAGAGCTAGCAGTTTTTTTTTGTTGTTGTTTTGTTTTTGCGGGACGCAGGCCTCTCACCGCCGCGGCCTCTCCCGCCGCAGAGCACAGGGTCTGGACGCGCAGGCTCAGCGGCCATGGCTCACGGGCCCAGCCGCTCCGCGTCACGTGGGATCCTCCCGGACCGGGGCACGAACCCGCGGCCCCACCCCCGCCTCGGCAGGCGGACTCCCAACCACTGCGCCACCAGGGAAGCCCCGAGTTAGCAGTTTTAATGGACCCTGTGTTTTACTCTTTTGGTAGTTTTCTCTATCTCCCTATGTTTAAATCAGCTTCCCCACGTGTGCTTTTTTTTTTTTTCTTTCTTTCTTTTTTTTTTTTTTTTTTTCCTGTACGTGGGCCTCTCACTGTTGCAGTCTCTCCTGTTGCGGGGCACAGGCTCCGGACGCGCAGGCTCAGCGGCCATGGCTCACGGGCCCAGCCGCTCCGCGGCAATGTGGGATCTTCCCGGATCGGGGCACGAACCCTTGTCTCCTGCATCGGCAGGCGGACTCTGAACCACTGCGCCACCAGGGAAGCCCCCCCACGTGTGCTTTTTACCCCACGTCAATGAAAAGTGAGGATTGAATACTTTGATGCTTTCTGATCCATTCCTTCCCTTCCCTTCTCCTAATTTCGGATAGTTACATTGCTGGTTCTTTGCTTGGTTATTTTTGTAACTTGGTATTTATTCTTCACCTAGAACTCTCTGCTGGGCTGCAGGGACTCTCTTTTGTGTAGGATGAGGGTGGCAGCATTGGGACCTCCCCTCTCACGTCCCACTTCTTCCTCCCTAACCGGTTTGATGTACCTTTACTCTCCCATCATCCTGGCTGTTAACGTCTGTGTTCTGTCTGTCACCAAAATGAAATCTTCTATGCTTTGCTCATTGGTTGACTCTAAAATCTGAAAAATCAATAGACATCATTTACCTGAATATGGCCGTGTAGTGTAATTGCAGTTTTCTGTGGTTCCAAATTCATGACCCCTGGACCACCAGAACGAGGATATTCCTGGCTACTGGAGTGGCAGCGTCTATTTTAACATGGGATTCCCCCCCACCCTTCTTCTTCCCTTTTGTGGCACTAGGAGATTTGAGGTTTAAGTCCTCCGACCGTGGAGGAAAGAGGGTTAATTTTTGGTTGGATCAGGCTCGGTGTCTGATGGGCTGCCAGGTATACTGTCAGAGAACCAGGTGGAGATTTTAAAGGAAGTCCAAGGAAGGGGACATATGACCTGCAGAAGACGGAAGGGAGGAATGTCCTGAGGCCGGAAAGAAGGCTCTGAGCTGGAGAAGGCGGAGCAGCGTGGAGGCTGTGGGATGAGAGCAGAGGGGACCTTCACCTGCTCCCGGCTGCCCTGAAAAAAGGCCTGGGTGGTGTCTGGACAGCCAGAGTCTCAGGGGCAGCTCAGAAGCAGATGAAGAGCCTGGCAAATGGCATTATTTGAGGACAGGAACTGTGCTCTGCAAGCTTCCCAGCCTCCACTGTCCTGTCCATATTCTGTGTGCAGCGTCCCCACTGCTTCCCCTTTTCCTGGGGACAGTGAAGATCTCACTTGATTTGTGGTCCCCCCAGCGGGATTGATGCCTGAATGTATCCCAGGACCCTGTGTGGTCCTGTCCAGTGCATCCTGGGTGGAAGGCTCCCCTCCTGATGCCCCAGGACATTTGCAAGCCCAAGAACAAAGAGGGGTAGGGGCCAGGACCCCCGTGAAGTGTGGCGGGAGACACCCTGGCATTCGTAGTTGAGGAGGTGTTGAGCTCAAAACAACTGGAGATCCCCCCCACCCCCAAACCGCAGCAGCCATTTGAGACATTTCTATTACAAAAGCCCTGGGAATTCTTTCTCACATGGCATCCAGTGGATTAAAATCAAGCCACATTTTGGTTCATGACTTTCTAGGCCAGCTTTCCCCCAGCCTCATCTGCACCCAGCATTTCTAATTGCCTGTCTTTTCTTTTTAAATGGGGGACACAAATCATAATGTGCCTTTGACATACCCTCAGCTTCTTAATCATGGTTTTTGCACGGTCTCTCTTTTCTTTCCTGGTCCAGCCCTCTTGGTCTTCTCAGTGGACTCCCTCCTGCTAATTTTTGCCTTGTCAGGCACGCTTTTTGTGTGCTGCTCTTGTGTGAATTCGTGTGTGTGTGTGCATGTGTGTGTGTGTGTGAGAGAGAGAGAGAACAGGGACACACCATCCTCTTGTTACTGTCATCCAAAGGCAGCGAATGGGACAACATCACCACTTTTCAGAATTCATGGCATCTCATACTTCATCTCACTAGTGCCGGGGGAGGTGGAATGCAGAGATGGGGAGAGCTGACTCCGGGCCCCATAGCAGGCAGCCTCCCCAGCCAGGCCTCTGGTCCTTGCACTGGCTTCCTTGTGTCTCCAAGGAGGTCTTGGCTGGCCAGGTCTAGGCCGGTGCATGCAGGAAGTAGCAGGGGCATCTCCTGAGAGTCCCTTTTGACTGTTTCCAAGGGATCTACCTGGAAGCCTTTGTTTTTGAGCGGCCAGCAGGGGCAGCAGAGAACAAGCAGATTGTAGTTCCTGGTCCAGGACCTGGACTTGGCCGGGAAAGCTTTGGGCTCTGGAGGTGGCGGCCCTCCAGGGGCCCTGACCACCCCCACCCCTACAGGGTCAGGCTGACTGGCAACAGGGGGGAGGTGTTTAGAACCATGGAATCAGCATGCCTCAGTCTCATCCCCTTGTACAGATGGGGAAACTGAGGCTCAGAGAAGGCCAGTAACTTTCTAGATGCCACTCCAAAGCTGGGGTAGACGGGGATTAGCATCCAGGTTTCCAGGATTCTGGGCTGGGCCTTTTTGTTCTACATTGTGTTGCTTCCCTCACCAGACAGTCCATACAGCGGTATGATGTTTTTTTAAAAAACGAAAGGAGAGGGCTTCCCTGGTGGCACAGTGGTTGAGAGTCCGCCTGCCGATGCAGGGGACACGGGTTCGTGCCCTGGTCCGGGAAGATCCCGCATGCCACGGAGCGGCTGGGCCCGTGAGCCATGGCCGCTGAGCCTGCGCGTCCGGAGCCTGTGCTCTGCAACGGGAGAGGCCACAACAGTGAGAGGCCCGCATACCGCAAAAAAAAAAAAAAAAAAAAAAAAAACACGAAAGGAGAAAAATATGAAACTTCTATTAGAGAGCAACCCAGAGCATGTCTGTAGGCTTAGTTTGGGAGCAGTTGGAGGGGTAAACGTGAGCGGGGCTTGTGTGGGCCTCACAGCCCCTGTTACTGGACGAGTTCTTGTGCCCTGACACACAGGGAGGCCAAACAAACTAAAATGTTGGAGTTTGGAGCAGAGAAAGATTTATTGCAGAGCCATGGAAGGAGTCGGGTGGCTCATGCTCCCAAAAAAACCCTGAACTCCCCAAAAGGTTTCAGCAAAGCATTTTTTTTTCTCCTTTTTTGCGGTATGCGGGCCTCTCACTGCTGTGGCCTCTCCCGTTGCGGAGCACAGGCTCTGGACGCACAGGCTCAGCGGCCGTGGCTCACGGGCCCAGCCGCTCCGCGGCATGTGGGATCCTCCCAGACCGGGGCACGAACCTGTGTCCCCTGCATCGGCAGGCGGACTCAACCACTGAGCCACCAGGGAAGCCCAGCAAAGCATTTTTAAAGGCGAGGTGATGGAGGGGTGTTGTTGCTCGCAGCAAACTTCTCGGTGCCAGAATCCTCTGTTGTTGCGGCTGTCTCCTTAGGTCAGGTTGCGATGTTCCTGTAAACCTCCAACAAGATGAGTGTTATTCTCTGTTCTGCAACTTTTTATCTCTATGTGAATGGAAAAGTGTTATACCCTTAAAGGTCAGAGTCTTGAGAATGGGCTATCCTATATGTTTCAGGCTATAGGCAACATTCTTAGCTGGAAGCAAAAGCAATAGAACACAAATGTTAAAGTGAAAGAAACATCTAGTACCAATTGTTCTTCCCTATTACTCCCCCTCTGGCCTGCCCCCTCTGAGAATCATTACTGCTTAACCAAGGCATTTGTTCCCATGTCTGAGTCACCCTCCTGACCTCTGTCTAGTGGGGTTTACATGATGCAACACCAGAGAGTGATTTGGGAGGGTGGCAGGGGGCTGGGGACCAGGCAGAGGGACCCCCTTGGGTACTATGCAGGTGTATTAGGCCTCTAGTGCTGCTGTAGCTAATTACCACAAACTTAATGGCTTAAAACAGCACAAATTTATCCCATTACAATTCTGGAGGTCAGAAGTCCCCAAATGGGTCACTAGGCTTGTTTTCTTTTTGGAGGCTCCAGGAGAGAATCCGTTTCCTTACTTATTCCAGCTTCTAGAAGCCCTTGCATGCCTTGGCTTGTGGCCCCATCCTCTGTCTCCAAAGCCAGTGGAGCAGCACCTTCCACTCCGTCTGTGTTCCTCTCCTTCCATCATCATATCCCCTCTGTGTTGACCCCCTTGCCTCCCTCTTATAGGCACCCTTGTGGATACATTGGGCCCACCTGGATAATGCAAGATGACCTCCCCATCTCCAGACCCTTAACTTAAGCACACGTGCAAAGTCATTGCTACCACGAGGGTAACCTATTCACAGGTTCTGGAGATTAGAATGTGGGCACCTTTGGGGGCCATTATAGAGCCTACCACAGCCAACTGGTTTCTTTTTGTCCCCAGATCTGTTCTCTGGCCTGCTCTGTCCCCTGAGAGGCTCCACATGCTGATGTGTCCCACCTCCCTGGCCCTCCAGCCTCCAGTTGGGTTTGGCCAACAGGAGGTATCAGCAGGAGGTCTGTGTGGGAGGAGAGTAAGGCTGGGTCTCTGTTTCTCCCACTCCCTTCTTGCTGGGCTGTGGTTTTGCCGTGTCTATGCTCTTTGTCCTGTGGTCACAGTTGGGGTCAGGGAGCCCTTCTAGGCCACAGCTCTCACTGCTCCCCAGAGCAGCAGCCCCTCCCCTGGTCCTTCACCCCCACCTGTCCCCCAAGGTACCCCTCATTCTTCGCTGGTTCCCCCAACCCCACCTGCACCTTCATTCAGCTTTCTGCAGTGGCACCTTCAGCTGGGCCCCCCGTTCTCTGCCAACATGCTGCTGAACAGGCATCAAGTCTCCTCCAGACTGGAAGGAGGGAAGGAAAGCTGAGAGGTAGAGAAACATGTGCAATGTCACCCAGCTAGTCAGGGGCAGGGGCGGAATTTGAATTCTGACCCAGATGAATGGGGACTAGAGTCAGCATTTTCCTGCCCCACTGGGCATGGCCCCCTCTCAGGAGGTGAGGACCCCTTCAGTGGTAGAACCCTTGCCATGAGAGGGGCTCAGCTAGAAGGGGCATCTAAGGGTTTGGTGCGTGTCCCGAAGCTGATGGAATGGCAAAGGGCTAGAGCGCGTGCCCAGTTACTGCTTGTCACAGGCCAAACCACCTCCTCGTCCATGAGAAATGGCCAGGCAACCTCGGTCGGATGCATTTAGCCAACAGTTCAACCTTCAATAGCGCGGGCTCCGCTGGAGGCTTGGCGTGAGCCCGGGGACGGATCAGCGCCCCTTTTTGAGTGCCTTTTCCCTTGCTTCACGGTGGGCAGCGTAGGTGCCACTTGGCAGACGAGCCTCAGCTCTGGGGAGGATGCTGCTTGCCCGGGTCACACAGCTGGACTCAGTATGTGGCGGCAGTAAGGGTAACCCACGCTGAAGGGCAGAGCTGGCATTGCTCTGAAGTTCCTGCAAGGCTATTGCTCCTAGGGGGTCCAGGCAGCAGGTGAGAGGAGAGAGAGCTGGGGAGTGAGGGGCCACCTGGGCCTTCCCTGGCTCCTGATTTCCCCTGAATAGTAGACGCTTCATGGAAAGTGCTGGAGCCCTGGCTTCCCCATGACCACCGTCTGTGTGATGACATCCAGGCAGCCCAGGTTTGAGTCCTCAGATAGCCACCGTCTGGTTGCCTGCGTTTCCCTCTTCCTCCCTGGGTTTCCCATGTCTTGTACCAGAGACTCTGTCTTGAACTTCACCTTGATTGATCGGCCTGCGAATGAGGGACCACCTTGGCGGCCTCCAAGTACCTGCTGTTTGGGGGGAGGCTGCCCCCTGCACAGCCTTTTCCCCCATCCCTCCCCTCTCAGGGCTTTCAAGGAAAGGTTAGGTATGGCCCCATTCTAATGTATGGCCATTTCGCCTGTGCAGAGTTCCTGGCCTAATTACAATTGCTCCATTACTCCAGGTATTCTCATTAGTGTGAGAATCCCACGAACGAAGAATCTCGCCTTTCCTCCTGGCCTCCAATAAAAATATCATTTGAAGATGTAATGGAGCATTTGTCTCTCCTCAGCAGTCTTGAGGCTGGCAGCTTTTACTGAGTGTGACAGTCTCTGGAGGGCAGAGAATTTCTTCGGCTTTGTTCTCTGCCACGTCCCCAGTAGCTAGAATAATGCCTGCCCCATACCACGGGTTCAGAAATACCTGCTGGTCATGACCCAGTGTAGTCCATTTCTTTCTGAAAAACACATCTTGATTCCTACATGTGTAAGGACCCTCAGAAAGTATCTAGCAGCTTATTTTGCAGATGGAGGAACTAAGGGCCAGAGATGAGAAGGGACACGTCCAAAGTCACGACAGTGAGTCTCTGACAGATCCAGGGCTGGGATGAAATATGTTGCCAGCATGTTCTCCACCAGTTCCACTTACAGTCTGTGGCTCTGTTTGCATCCCAACATTTTCCTTCCGCCTCACCAATTTTTTTTCTCTACTCTTTGGTGGCATGTTGGGGTTCCCCCACTTTTTTTTTTTTTTTTTTTTTGCGGTATGCGGGCCTCTCACTGTTGTGGCCTCCCCCGTTGCGGAGCACAGGCTCCGGACGCGCAGGCTCCGGACGCGCAGGCTCCGGACGCGCAGGCTCAGCCGCTCCGCGGCATATGGGACCCTCCCAGACCGGGGCACGAACCCGTATCCCCTGCATCGGCAGGCGGACTCTCAACCACTTGCGCCACCAGGGAGGCCCCCCCCCCTTTTTAAACCTCCACCCACGCTCTGTTCTTCTGAATGTCCTACGAGGCCCCTGGTTTACCTGCCTCCTGGCTGACAGGCTCAGCTATCCCAGCCCCCAGCTGGGGCTGCCCGTGGGTCTCACCTCCCCAGCCTGCATTATGAAGGAAAGACGGAGACCTACGTTCTGCAGAGCTGGTTGCCCAGGGCGGGCTGCGACCACAGCCAGACTGCCAGCTCCTTGATGAGTTAGGAGAGAGACACCCAGAGACAGAGGCAGAGAGATCTCTCTCCAGGGGGTTACAGGTAAGCAGTATAACTGGGGACCAGCTGGCAGCCTGTTGCCCCCCCTTGTGGCCTGAGAAGTAGGGAAGCAAGTTGGTGAGGGAGACAGGCATGAGACCGATGTATAGAGAGGAGAGAGGGGGGGGGAGAAAGGAAGAGTAGGAAGATAAGAGGGAGAGGAAGAGGGAGAAAAAAGGAGGAAGAAGGAGAATTTTTAAGATCTGATTCCCCGTGTGCAACACCCATGTATCCTAATAATAAGTCAGACCTTCTGCAGAAGCTGTCAAAACGCCTTAACTAGACCCTCCTAAAGGAAGAGTTGGATGGGATCAGCCGGCAGACAAATGCCCAGTTCACTGAGGTCTGCTGCAGAATGACCTTGAGTCTGAGGCACAGGCTTCCGTTCCCCTCTGGGCGCAGGCAGGGAGGAGTGAGAGTAGCTCCGTCCAATAGGAAGATAGTACAGGTCACGAAGGTAGCTTACAATTTTCTAGTAGCCATGTTAAAAAAAATAAAAAGGAAATAGGTGGCGTTAACTTTAACACAGTCTGTCAAGAATGTTATCATATTATCGTTCATGAGACACTTTGCACTCTGATTCTCACACTAAGTCTTCGAAGTATAGTTGATGCTTCCAGCACGTCCCAGTTCAGACCAGCTGAACTCCAGGTGCTCAGTCATCACAGGGCATAGTGGCTACTCTACTGACAGTGAATATACACCCCATCCTGTTCTGACCCTGGACACCGTAAATTCATTTTACTCATTCTTGAGCTTCATAGAAACATGACCCAACAGTATATTCTCCCCTGTGTTCTCTCACTGCAACAGTGCACAGCCCAGTGCGTTCATCTAGAGGCGTGTTCCGGGAGGTCTTGGCCGGGGGCCACCGATGGTAGTTTCGGTGGGGGCTGGGGAGACAGACAACAAACCAAAAAAGGCCACAGTCACTATCATCCAGTTGTGATGAGGGCTCTGTGACAGGCTGGGGGGTTGCCACTTACAGTTGTGCAGGTTGTGCATTGCACAATTCCAGGGGGCCCCTGTTTTCCTCACTGTCATCTTGGATATGTGCAGTTACTGTAGACCCCCAGTAGATGGCAGGAAAATGTCTTAAGGAAACGGTAGCTTTTCTTAATCTGCACAGTTGCCTTCTTGGCTAGTGCCAGGCTGCATGTTTCAGCTAAGTTGGCCTGTGAATGTTAGTTTCTGAGGGCAGGGCCTGAGTATGTCCCCAGCTGGTACTATGGGCAGTAGCAGTTGGCCAGAGCCAGTCTAGGGGGGGGCAGCCAATGCCTGGGACCCTGGGCTTTCTTCTCCATCCAGCACAATCTCATCCTTGAAGGGTGTGGTGTGTGTGGGGTGCCTAGCCAGGGCTGGGATTGGTGGTTAAGACAGGAGGAGGGGTGGTGGCCTCTGAGTTGATCGCCTCTGCAGACTGGCTCCTACTAGATCATTCAAGGCATCCCCCCAACACACACACACCGCAGGAAGCTCTGGAAGGATTTCCACCCTCCATGCCCCAGATCCGAGTCTGTCTTGCTGGGGTTCTGATCTGAGGGTTAAGGGTGAGTCTGATTTTCCCGCCGCACTGCGGGCGTTCTGCTCTTTGTCAGGACTCAGGCCCCTCAGGCGTGGCCCCCGGCTCTTGTACAGTGTGTGAGCTGACATCGATTTTCTCCAGGTCTCCCTGTGGCACTGGAGAACCTCTCTGTCTCTTCCCATCTGTCCCCACCTCTGCTCCCTGCACTCCGCCCCAGAAGCTGATCTGTGTGGACATGGCTCCCTCTGGCTTCAGTTGGGTTCTTGGCACCTTCTTCTCCAGAGGAGAGTGAGGTCAGGGTTTTGTTTCCTCTGCTTGCTTTCTGCGGGGATTTGCTGGCCTGGCTGATGAAAGGTCACACCTTCTTCAGGGCAGCGCTCTGCACCCATCCCCCACTGTATTAGTCGCCCATGGCTGCTGTAGGAAATCGCCACACATTTGGTGGCTGAAAACAACACAAATCTTACAGTTCTGAGGTCAGAAGTCTGAAATGAGTCTCAAGGAAGTAAAGTCAAGGTGTCAGCAGGGTTGTGTTCCTTCCGGAAGCTCTGGGGGGCAGAATTCTTTCCTTCCCTCTTCCAGCTTCTCCGCCTGCCTGCCTTCCTTGGCGGCTCGTGGCTCCACAGCCCTCCACCCCTGCTTCTGTCATCACATCTTCTCCGATTCTCTTCTCTCTCTTATGAGGACCTTTGTGATTACACTGGGCCCACCCCAATCACTCTGGATCACCTCCCCACCTCAAGATCACATTTGCAAAGTCCCCTTTTCCCATGTAGGGTAACTCATTCCCAGGCTTTGGGATTTATTAGGACCTGGACATCTTTGGGGGACTATTCTGCTGACCGTACTTTATTTCAGAGTTCTGGTTACCACACCCTCCCCTGCTTCCTAAGTAGTAATGGGCCGTGGCTCTGGGGTACTGCACTGTTACACGTGGTTTCACTGTATCCTGCCCTCGCTTTTATAAAGTCCCCTTTCAAAACTTTCCTCAAATTACCCAAAGCGACGGTGCCGTTGGACGCCTGCTATTCGGATTCCTGCTAAAGCTTGGCTGATACGCCTACCCAGTCAATGTAGTCTTTCCAACAATCTTTGAGGTGGATTTATCACCCTCCCCCTTCCGCCCCAAAGGCCCATTTTATCTTTGAGGAACTTGGGGGCTGGAGGGGGGTTATGTAACTTGTCCAGGGTTGCATGGGTAGGTCACGGCAGAGCTGGGATTTGAACCAGAACTAACTCTGACCCCAGAGCAGAGCTCTCCCTCCTGCTGTCACTGACTCTTATAGCCTGGACTGGAATTTTTCCATCCATTAGGCATTCACTCTCTGACTGCTGACATTGTAGTGATTTTCATAAAATACAGGTGACTGTTCCTCGGTGGTCCTCTTGGCTGTCCCCTTGCATTGGAACATTGGGACATTGCTGCTCTCAGTTTGGTTGTCCAATTAAAGCTGACCATGACTACTGTCCACTTGCCATAATGATTCCCTGGGGTCCTTCAGAGATCATCTCAGTGACACCCGTCCCGCTATCTCCAGGGCCACATCAGAGGTCAGCATAGAATGAAGGTTAAGAGCAAGGGCTCTGGAATTGGACAGGCTTGGATTCCTAACCCAGTGTGACCACGTACCAGCTGTGTGATGTTGTGCAAGTTACTTAACCTCTCTGAGCTGTAGTTTCCTCACTTGTACAATGGAGGTTATGATTGTGGCTACCTTATAGGGTAGTTGGGAGGACTGAATTTGTTAATGCGCATTCTGAAGTACTTAGAAATGTACTCGCTGACCATGACAGTGAGTGACCATGTCGGCTGCTTTTATTATTACGATCACTCTGCATGCTATCACCTCAGGGTCACCCCTACACGCACAGCGGCCGCACCCTAGCAGTCCCAGCCTTATGTTTGCCTTCAGAAAGCCCTCTGTTCAGCTGCCCTCTGTATTTTGGCAGGACCCCCACTGCCTGGCTCTAGGTGAGAGTGAATTTTCACAGCCATCCTGTAGCCCTGACAGCTCCTGCCAGTGTGGTAATGAGGGATACCCGGCCTCGGGGAGACTGCTGCATATTTTGTGCCAATGTGAATGGTGCAACCTTTCACGGACATCCCTTTTTTGTAATAAATACTGCAAACGGCCAACACTGAATCTTCAGTTCTTTCACAGCTACTTTTCAGGACCCCTTTGGGGAATTCTTTGGAAGAAAAGTGACACCAATCTCAAAACTTTGTATTCATCCTGCTGACTGCTTTGCATGTGTCTCTTAGAAATGCCTTTTCCTTTCCCGGGACTTTGCATCTCTGGCTGGCCCCTCACGGCTGCCCTGTCAGCTCCTAGGGCTGGCATCAGAAGGCCTCATCTCCATCCAGGGCTTGTAAATGGCCCTGAGTTCAGATCTGAGGAAGGAACATGAAAAACATTCTTTGGCCCACAGGAGGGGAAGCTTGGCAGTGGGGTAGCGGCAGCGGAGAGGCTTCCTCTGATTCAGTGAAGCCATCAGCTGTCTCTCCAAATGCTCCTTCCCCTCTGTGCCTTGTTTTGGTTAATTTAAGAACAGCTGCCCTCAGTGGGAACCAATTTCTGGCGGTGTTCAGAAGCCAGCTTCCCAGGAAGGCTGCTGGCATGGGATCGGCAGGTTAGCTGGGGATTTAGAGCCAGGGATCATCAGAGTGTGCCACTTAAATGCTTTCTTCCCTTCTTGAGGAGCCCCCATCATTCAGGATGAGTAACTTGGTTATTCCTGGGGAGAGTTAGAAGCAGCTTGAGAACCTAGAACTATGATAGAAGGAGTCTTGTGACAGACCAGATGGGTGGTCACCAAAGCCTTTTCCTTCTATCCCTGGGCACACGACTGGCCTGCTTCCCAGTTCCGCCTGCAGTTAGATGGGTCCATGTGCCTGAGCTCTGGCCAGCGGAATGGGGGTGGAGGTGATGCACACCGCTTCTGAGCTTGGCACCTAAAACCCTTGCATGATCGCCTTCCTATCTGCCGAATGATGATGCCCAAGTGTCACTGAAGCCGCATGCTTCGTGGACCATGTAACCAGGATGCTTCCGTTCACTTGCCATCTCTTTTCTTTTCTTCTCATCCTTCCTTTCTCTTTCTTTATCCTTGGCCTGCCGCTTCTCAGTTGCCTCCTGTAAAATATTTTACCCATTATATATGAGATTCCTGACTTTCAAACTATTCAGTACTGACACTTTCTGGGGAATCCATATATTCCTACGCACACTGCCAAGAATGGGATCAGCAAAGCCAGTAAAATTCCAGATGGAGGACCCATTCTCCTAGGATGGAGATGAAGTTATGGGAGAGCTGATAACACTGCCTCTAGCTGCAAATCCAGATGGTTCCTCAATATTGTGAAAAATTAATTCCTGGTTATCTTTGAAATAATGAAACAGAAGCACAGATACTTAATATCTCTCAGTAAATTCCATTGCGTTCTGGGCACAAGAGTTCAAGTCACTAGCAAGGAAGGATGACTCTGCCTTCATCTCCGAGTCCACATTGTATGGGGCTTTGCCCTTGTAGCCCACCACAAGGCAAGTAAAATTCCATAGTCGTCATCAGATTTGTCAGTAAGGATGTCTTCCCCCTAAAACTGAGATCGTTCTGTAAGTAAATCTCAAACAGGGGAATGCATCTAATTAGAATTACAATAATACTGCCCAACTTGCACTGTAGTATTCCAACCAATTTTATTCTTTTTATTTTATTTATTTATTTATTTATTATTTTTTGGCTGCATTGGGTCTTTGTTGCTGTGCACAGGCTTTCTCTAGTTGCAGTGAGCGGGGTCTACTCTTTGTTGCAGTGCGCGGGTTTCTCATGGCTGTGGATTCTCTTGTTGCAGAGAATGAGCTCTAGGCGTGTGGGCTTCAGTAGTTGTGGTGCGAGGGCTCGGTAGCTGTGGGTTGCGGGCTCGGTAGTTGTGGGTCACGGGCTCTAGAGCGCAGGCTCAGTAGTTGTGGCTCACGGGCTTAGTTACTCCGTGGCATGTGGGATCTTGCTGGACCAGGGCTTGAACCCGTGTCCCCTGCACTGGCAGGTGGATTCTCAACCACTGTGCCACCAGGGAAGCCCTATTCTTTTTTAAATTGCCAATTTAAAAATACTTCCATTCGAAAGATACACAAAGATTAGCTCTCAATTTTCAATTTTGGCTTCAATCTTACTTTAATGGAGCATCTTTCACCAGTGGGTTTTTTTTTTTTCCTGCAACCTTCAGCTGCTGCATTAAAATTTTCTCAGGAAAGAAACACCCACCCTGGTTTTGCGTAAAGAAAATGTGAAATTACTAAATAAAACACAAACTATCTAAAGAGACACATGAAGCTGGAAGACAGATCTGAAGGAATTGAGTTATCTGTCGCTTGTTCATTATAGCTGTGGGCTTACTGAGTCACAGCTTTGTGTTTTCCAAGGGAAAAAAGAATCATCCAAGAAATGGTTTAAAATAATAAAACCTGAAACCACACATCATCCTTTCATCTTAATGAGAGTCCAATTTACAATAACATTTTGTATCAGGTAGTTCTGAAGTCCCCCCTCCCCCCGCCGGAATTGTTTGTTGGCTGAAGCATTGTAGCCTTGAAAAAGCACCAAATTACTAGCGGTGGGGTAGGGTTGGGGGGGGCGGAGTGGCGCGGAAACTGTGCTGCTTTCAGGAATGAACTTCCTGACAATCAGCCTGTCATGGAAGAAAGAGCATGTTTAAACTAAAAGTATCCTATAGAACGCCTACTCAAACCTTCATTCCAGTTTAACTACTTAAGCCATGTGTCCAATAGTGATATCAGGTTATTGAACAAACACAGCATCTTGACATGGATGCTGAAAGCTGCCTTTGTTGAGTGATTACTGGGCATATGCAGTCACATTTCCAGAAATGTGCCGTTTATTAAGTTGGAGCTCTCCTGCCCTTCCTTCCCCAGGCTCTGGCCAAACAAGCGTCTGAACAGGGCTGCTGTGGGGAGGGAGAATGGCACTTCTTTTAGGGCAATTTCCAGACTACTCTGAACCAGGGATATCTTTTATGACCAAGTCTGAATTTCTAGATTTCCAACGTTATCTTTGTCCTATTAGGAATCCGAGGCTTAAGCACTTGTAGATCCCACTTGCCGGCTCTTTCTTTACTTCTTCCAGCTTCCCGACACAGTTAAATCACAATTTTGGCTAAGTCACCTGTACCTGCCAAACACACGCAGAATCTGTTTCTCACCACCTCTGTCTGCCAGCGTCCCGTCCGAGCCATCTTTAGCTCCTCCCACTCAGATTCTTTTTTTTTTTTTTTTCTTTGCACTACGCGGGCCTCTCACTGCTGTGGCCCCTCCCGCTGCGGAGCACAGGCTCCGGACGCGCAGGTCCAGCGGCCATGGCTCACGGGCCCAGCCGCTCCGCTGCATGCGGGATCCTCCCGGACCGGGACACGAACCCGCGTCCCCTGCATCGGCAGGCGGACCCCCAACCACTGTGCCACCAGGGAAGCCCCTAGAGCACTCTTTTTATCCTTGGGAGCACTTTTTGACGAGTTTAATCATTTGCCGTCTTCTTTTTTGCTAGACTCTGGTTCCATCTTCAGGGATGGGTCTAGTGCCCATCCTCTTATCCCCAGACCCTAGCAGAGGGTCTGTGGGGACCCAGGAAACATTGCTTCAGTGATGGAGTGAATAAATGACTGAAAAGACCCTCTCCTCCAAGAGGCCTTCCAGGGTCTTCCAGGAGAGCAACCTCTCTTCTCTCTCAGCATCAGTGGCAATGGCCCATGCCACTCTTATAGCGTTTGTCTCTTTTTATTTATTTATTTATTTATTTTATTTATTTTTGGCTGCGTTGGATCTTTGTTGCTGCGCACTGGCTTTCTCTAGCTGTGGCGAGCGGGGGCTACTCTTCGTTGCGGTGCGCGGGCTTCTCATTGCGGTGGCTTCTCTTGTTGTGGAGCACGGGCTCTAGGCGCGCGGGCTTCAGTAGTTGAGGCGTGCGGGCTTCAGTAGTTGCGGCATGCGGGCTTCAGTAGTTGTGGCTCGTGGGCCCTAGAGCACAGGCTCAGTCGTTGTGGCGCACGGGCTTAGTTGCTCCACGGCATGTGGGATCTTCCCAGACCAGGGCTCGAACCCGCGTCCCCTGCATTGGCAGGTGGATTCTTAACCACTGCGCCACCAGGGAAGCCCTCATTTGTCTCTTTTTACCTTGCTCTCTGTGTTTTGTGGCCATGCCTGCCAGCTCTCCCCACCCTGATCTCTCTCTGGATGACCCAGGTCTCAACCCTTTTGAATCTCCAGCACCTCGAGCAGTGCCCGGCACATAGTAGGTACACAATAAACAGTTGAGAGGTAAATCAATGATGGAATGCCTGATTTTGGGAACAGACCTTGTTTACCTGTGGCTCAACACCAGATGCCCCGGGGTGGCTTATTTAATTGTCATTTTCGTTGTGAATTCATTATTGTTTTATTTCAGTGTTTTTTTTTTCCCCAAAAATCTGCTGCTCCCTGGGCCTGCAGAGATTGCTTTGAACCAGGCCAATCAAATGCTGGGCAGCTGTGTGAGGAGGGAACACAGGGCCAGGGGAGAAGGAAGCTGCAGATAGGCAAAGCTGGAGCCCTGGAAACCACAGACCAAACCCCAAAGAATGCAACAGTCATGACACCACAGCCAGAGGGATGGCTGAGCCCATAGCCCCAGGACCGCGTTCCTCTCTCAGGAGGCGCCTGGGGCTCAGAAACAGCAGCTTGGCAGTGCAAGTGGGGCTGGTGCCTCTACGCCAGCTGTCCCTGAGTCCTCACTTTCTCAGGCCTGCCTACCCCTGCCAGGCAACTGTCTCCAAATCCAGCTGATTCCTTCCTTCCGGGGCACAGTGGGGGCAAAGGCATGGTCTCTGGGGTCAGATGGGTCTGAGTTTCAGTCTTGGCTTTGCTACTTCTAGTTGTGTGACCTTGGCCTTCATCTCCCCAAGCCATAGTCTCCTTATCCGCAAAGTAGGAATGATAATAATGCTCATTGCAGACCGTTGTGAGGATTTAGAGGGGGTCACAAATAAGGAGTGATGAGCACAGTGTGTAACGTTGGCTTTGATTAAAATTGATGCTATTGTCGACTGTTGTTTTCATACTTGTTTCAATGGCCTGAGCCCAGGCCTTTGGCTGCTAAGAGGGTGCCCAATAAAGGGCACCATATCCAGCCAGTGGTGGAATGAGCTCCCCATCACTGGAGGTAATCAAGAAGCTACCAGCTGACTTTTGTTGGGCTTTATGCCCTGGATGGGAGTAGTGAGGGCCAGGGTGGTTGGCCTGGAGGGTCCCCAGTCAGTTACTGAGGAGAGGTTTTCATTCTGTTAAACAGTGAGCTGGGGACTCCATGTGTTAGCGTGCTGTCTGGCAATTAAAATCGGAAGAATAATCTGAAGAGAGTGGCAGCTCCGTTGTTTGCCCTTTTAATCTGGTCTGTTGCCATGGGAACGGCAAGTGATTGCAATCACCGTTTGTATTGTGAGCTCGCTCCCATCGATATGGCTTTTGAAAAATAAGAAATACAAATCCTGACTTCGGCACGCCACTCATTATTCAGAGCAAACCCCTGAGAAGTTCTGTCAAACGCTTCCTTCCCGGTGCACAGGCTCTGGTTTGGAAATTCCCAGCAGCCCAGCTCCCGGCCTGCTTCCTTTCTGCCCCTCTCAGCCAGGTGGATCTGCAGAGGATGTGTGCAGAGGACCGTCACCTGCCGCCCAGAGGAGTCTGGGTGAAGATTTGCCACCTGGCTTCCCTCACTGCTGCCTGTGGCACTCCATTCCAAGCTCATTATTATAATGTCAATGGCTCATAATCACCTTACTTACCACTTCCTGAAGATGAAGAGAGAGATGTCACCCAAGGTCAGAGTCCTTGCAGAGTGATGGGTGGGGAAGAACAGGCTGCTTGCATCTGCATCTGAGAGGTTTATGACATGTCCCGGCTCATGGGTGCCTGCGAGGACTCAGCTGCACCCAACCCGCCTTCCTCAATCCCCCCAATCTCTTTGGCTGGATGCTCAAATCCAGAGGCTGCCTGGAGGGACATCACCCCAGCCTCCTTCAAGTGAACCCCCAATGCCTTTGTCTCCCCCTTATGCTTACAGAATTGGTTATTGGGAGATTGTGAAAATGTTGGCCTAATGCCTGGAGATAATTGATTATAGCATTTTTCTTTGAGTAGGGAAAGACTCCGGAGAATGTCCGATCCCACCCCGTGGTAACAACTGAGAATAAACTCCGAGTGAGGAAGTGACTTGCCAGAGGTCACGTATTAAGAGAGGGTCTCCTAGCTCCTGTCTCTTGATTCTGTGTAAATCCAATCTCATTTGCGAGGCATGCCCCCAGGGTACTTTATTTCATAAACTTTGCAAAATTAAAACTACTTTGTATTTGAAACACATACATACTTTAGATCACTTTTCTTAAGTAAGATGCAAGTTGGAATAACATTTTTAAAAAAATGAGTTTAATTCTAGAAGTTGGTACTTTGTTGATATTATGTTCTCAACCCAGAGCCACAGGCTAGGGGAAGGGATAGACCCTCACTGATTTCAAAATCAGCCTTGACCTCCGGGCCTGGTTCTGGGAATCTTCTAGCTGTGTGGCCTTGGGGGATCCACTTCACCTCTTGGGTCCTCTGTATCCTTTTCTGTAAAATGGGGAGAATGGAGCTTGCCTTGTTGACCTCACATTATTTATGAGGCTTCCCATGAGTTCATGGATATGGATGCATTTTATCAGGTGTAAAGAATTGTATTGAATTGTGGCTGTTATTTTTTTACAATTAATTTTCTTTTTTTAAATATCTTTATTGGAGTATAATTGCTTTACAATGGTGTGTTAGTTTCTGCTTTATAACAAAGTGAATCAGCTATACATATACATATACATATACATACATCCCCTATGGCTGTTATTGTTACAGATTCTTAGAGTTAGGTCTCCTGGTTTCACTAGGACTAGAATTTCTTTTCTAGGCCAAATGTCTACATGGTGAATCTAAGTTTTTACTCTTTTTGTTTGGATGAAAATTGTTCCCCTTTGATATTTTGACATTGCATTAATCTAAGATTCTCTGGTGTAGATGATAAACCAATCAAGCATGTTCAAGTTACCCACCCACCTCCAAACCTCCAGGGTCTAACTCTACAGATGATCTAGGTGTTCATTCATTCATTCATTCAACACGTACTATGTGCCAGGCCCTGTGCTGAGCTCCAGGAGTCAATGGTAAATACATACAACGGTCCCTGCTTTGTGAAGCTTCCATCAATTCTCTGCCTTTCCCATCAGCTCCCTGGTAGGACCACGTTTTTCAGCCTGGTATTTGGGGTACCTTTTTTTTTTTTAATGACCTGGCACTTCTTCCGGCTTTCTTTTTTTTTTTTTGATTTATTTATTTTATTTATATTTATTTTTGGCTGTGTTGAGCCTTCATTGCTGTGCCTGGGCTTTCTCTAGTTGCAGCGAGCGGGGCATACTCTTCGTTGCGGTGTGTGGGCTTCTCATTGCAGTGGCTTCTCCTGTTGCGGAGCACGGGCTCTAGGTCAGCGGGCTTCAGTAGTTGTGGCACATGGGCTCAGTAGTTGTGGCTCACAGGCTCTAGAGCGCAGGCTTAGTAGTTGTGGTGCACGGGCTTAGTTGCTCTGCGGCATGTGGGATCTTCCCGAATCAGGGCTCGAACCCGTGTCCCCTGCATTGGCAGGCAGATTCTTAACCACTGCCCCACCAGGGAAGCCCTGGGGTACCTTTTAGAAAGCCTCAGAAAGAGAGGTGAAGTCTTATCTTAAAAACAGCTGCATTTTCAGTTTAAGCTAGACTCTGATCCTTCTAGGGCTGGAGGGATGTCTTGTGGACCCCCTTGTGTCCCCAGATGGAGCACAGAGCCTGCCACATCGTAGAGGCTCGGTATTAGTAGAATGTAGCTAAATTCCCAGAGATGGCTGGCTAGCCAGTTGCCGAAGACCCATGCATGCTTTCCCTCCCGCAGTGTAGCATTGTTGCTGGGAAGTGATTGCCCAGCCAGGGACTACATTTCCATCTAGGTAGGGACACATGAATGTACATGAAAGTGATGTGTGACATTTCTGGCTGAAGGAGCTTAGGAAGTAGGTATTCCTTTATCAGCCCCTTATCCCCTTTGCCAATTGGAAGTAGGAGTCAAACTATAGCCCATGGGCCAAATCTGGCCTGCTGTGTGTTCTTATAAATAAAGTTTTATTGAAATTCGCTACTTGTTTTTGTAAATAAAGTTTTATTAGAACACAGCCATGTCCATTCATTTAATGTCATCAATGCTCACTTTCTCCCTACAGTGGCAGAGTTCAGTAGTTGTGACAGATGTGGTCTGACCCACAAAGCCTAAAGTATTTACCCTCTGGCCCTTTACAGAAGAAGTTTGCAGAGCCTTGCCCTGGAGGATGATGTGGACACAAGATGGAGAGAACAGTGTCTCTGAATCCTTAAGGGGAGGAAATTTGTTTGCCAGCCAGGAACACCCACTCACCCTGGACTCTGAGGTGAGTGAGAGGTGATCTTTCATTGTGTCAAGATCTTAAATTTCTGATGTTTATCCAGCAGGAACTAGCATTATTCTAATTGATCCCCAGGCCATATCAGAAGTGTGCTGGGTGGGCGACTGCTTCCAGACTTCTTGATGAATTTGTATTTGAATCTGTGCAGAATTGATTTCCCAAGGTCACTGATGCAGCCACAGAGTGGCAAGGGACAGAGACAAAACTAACTTGCCTCAGCTGTTGTGGGGAGGGTCATTGAAAGGATGCCCACACGCACAGGAGAGACAGGGATCATACAACAACCCAGGGACAAGACGGGCAGAAGGGGGAGGCCTCCTGGGACCTGGAACTGAACCCAGGACAGTGTGTGAGGTGGGTGACAACGTGGGCTGCGGATTGAGACGGCCCGGGTTTGAACCCTGCGCCTGCCACTTACTGGCTGGGTGACCTTGGCAAGTTCCTTCATCTCTCTGAACCTGTATCCCCATCTCTTAAATGGGAGTAATAACAGACCTAACTTCTGGAGTTGTTATGAGGAATAAATGACTTCTGCTGCTAAGGAGCTTGGCATGGTTAGGGTGCTAGTGCTGGGGGTGGGCCCTAGGTGTGCAGAGGGGACGCGGAGTCTGGAGCAGCGGGGGGCGACCATTGCCCAGCCGGTGGTGCAACTGCTCCTCCAGTGGCCCAAGACAGATCCATGCTTCACGCCCTCCTGTTCGTCACCCGCCCTTATCTAATCACGCTGTGTCCTGTCCATTTTACCTCCAAAATATCTCTCAGATCTGTCCATTTCTCTCTGCCGCCTCCATCACCTCCACCTGGTCGCAGCTGCTAGCATTTCCTGTCTGGACGCTTGGTAAACCCTCCTGCCTGTCTTCACGACATCCCATGGCCTCCCTCAGATCTCTTCTCTTGACAAAAGCCAGAGTGAGGTCTCTTCCAGGTGCAGACCTGCTCATGTTATTGCCATCTTAAGGCCCTTCCCGATGTAGACAAAACTGCTTCCCGATGGCCGCCGGCTCTGCCGTCCTCTGTCTCCGTCCTCCCGATGCCTGAATCCCCTCAGTTCTGTGGGGTTGCCGTGACCCCCTCCCCCGCCTTCCTCCAGGGCCCCTGCACACCCTGCTCCTTCCATTGATGGCACGCCAAAAAAAAGGGGGGGGCACTGGAAAATGAGGAGGGCAGACAGGATAATCTCGGGACCCCAGCTCTGACACTCCAGGCGTATTGGCTGGAGCGGGGAAGGGCATGAAGTTGCTCTGAGCGTCCTGGGAGGAGGGTGTTATAAAAGTACCATCCTTGCTGGAGGCAGGAGGGTCTGCTGGCTTCGCCCCGTACCTTCCTGTCCGCTAAATCTCAGGGTCACACCAGCCGAGGAGACTGCCAGGGAGACAGTTTGTTGTCAAAATGACCAAGTTCACTTTGGGCGTATTGAAGAAAAAAAAAGCTATTTCCTAGTGTCTAAATCTCATTAAAAAAGCAATTTTGCAATCAATTACAATGCAATTTAGCCACTAACTGTTTAATTATATTAAAAAAAAAAAAGAAGCAGCAGAAGTGAGTTTGTTCTTCCTGTCCTCATATTTATGAGCCGGGCTGAAAGAGCTTGTCTTTGGAGGGCTCTGGAGTAGAATAAGTGGGCATCTTGGCCCAATTACCTTACAAGTTAAACTTTCCAAGTCAATATATTAAATTCACCCGAGGAGGTTGTATCGTTCGGAATATACTGGAGTGGGAGAGATTCATTTTTCTCCGAGAGCTCGGACCTTTCTTATTCTGGGATGCGCTATAAAAATTGTATCATTCTAGGTGGCTTTTATTAAAGGAACATTATTTCTGTAAATTATTTTTTAATGCTGTGGAAGAGTTCGCCTTCTGGAGTCATCTCAGTTGAGGAATTGGGGGATGAAATAGAGATTTGAGTCTACAGAGGGCTGGGGGACATGAAGGCTGGAGAGGGAGATACAGAGAAGGCTGGACGTGGGCAGGTCTGCTGTCCCCATAGGGAAAGAGCTTGGAGGGAGGACATGGCATCTGGGCCACATGGGGCGGGGACCATGGGTGCTACACCCATGTGCTCCTTATCCTGAGGGAGAGAGGATGGGCTCCCCTCAGGGGCTTCTGTTGCTGGTGAAGGACAGTATGGAATCCAAGGCCCAGACGCTGCCCCCCCCCACTAAGTCCCTTCCCATCGCCTTGTCCTCAGGCCTGTTCTCACTCAGGGATCCCCGGCTCCTCTTCTGTGCTCTCTGGTCTATGTCCAACTCCCCTCTTCTCTTGGTGGACGCTCTCCAGCCCATGCACTGCGACCACTGGCACCAAACACTCTGTCCTTCTGGCCCGGTGGGCTCCCTTCTTGCCATGGGAGGGGTATTGGCTACAGAGGGCCCAAACACCTGGGTCTTTGGAAATATTCAAGGGAGGTTTACTTTTGCTTTTCTTCTGCCTGTTGAGGGTCCTTTTTGGTATCAAGAGGCAGAATGGTTATGGCAGGCATGTTGGCTGCAGAAGATAAATCACTAATGTTGATATTTTTGTTTTTAAAAATGTCTGCATTAATGTTGCATGTGGGCTGGAAGACGCATTAAAGCCATGGAGGGAAATGATGCATTTCAGCCCCTGGAACATCAATGGTGTGGTTAGAGCCTGATGCCCACGAAGCTTTGGCCATGGGTTATGTTCATAGAAATCTTTAAGCTTCACAGCAAGAAAGTCTGTTCCTTGTCCTCAGGCTGAGTCTCACCTGTGGCTCATGTGAGCCCTGATTCTGGCTACAGGCTGAGAACTGATCCCAGCCCTGGGCTGAGCTCTGACCCCAATTCCAGACTGAGCTCTGGCCCCAGCCCAAGACTGAGGTCTGAACACTAGTCCCAGAATGAGCTTGGATCTTTGCGTGGTCAGTGCTGTGAGCCAGCCATAGCCAAGCCCAGCCCCTCCATTGTCACAAGCACATGCCGACATCACAGGGAAGCCTGTTGGGACGTGACTTTCATCCAGGTCCTGCACCCACGAAGCTCGGAGCCTCCCACAAGTGGAGGAAAGATAACTGAAGCTCTTCCAAATCATAAGTGCTGTTGCTCAAACATGTGGAAGGAGGCCTGGGGAAGATGAAGAAAGTGAGCATTTTACCCAAACACCAGCTGGACCCACCATCTGCTCAGCAATTGTCCCTTTGAAGATGCCACAGCTTCCTCTCACCTCCCCCACTGCTGTGGACCTAATGTGTATCCCCCACCCCAAATTCATATGTTGAAATTCTCATCCTCAGTGTGATGGTATTTGGAGGTGGGACCTTTGGGAGGTGATTAGAGTTAGATGAGGTCATGAGGGTGGGGCCCTCAGGATGGGATTAGTTCCCTTCTAAAAAGAGGACAAGACACAGAGCTCTCTCTCTGTTCACCACATGAGGACACAGCAAGCAGGCAGCCATCTGCAAACCAGAAAGAGGGCTCTCACCAGACAGTTAATCTGCAGGGACCTGGATCTGGGACTACCCAGCCTCCAGAACTGGGAGAAATCAATGTTTGTTGTTTCAGCCACTGGTATCTATGGCACCTTATTGCAGCAGCCCTAATGGACTAAGACCCCTCCCCCACCCCTTCTTGGCTACAGGCTCTTCATTTGGCTTAGATCGTCAGGCACTGCCTCTGGGAAGCCATAAAAAAGTGATGACGATGATGATGATGATGATGATGATGGTGATGAAGGCCAGTACTTACTATGTGCTGGGCACTGGGTTAAATGTTTTGCCCGTGTGATTTCATAGAACCCATACAAACAACTCTGTAGGCTCCATATCCTTGTCTGTTTGACAGAGGGGTTCCGTGACTTACGGGGGCCCAGGAAAGATGCAAACTTAGGCCTTTCTGATTTCATGGAAGATGATTTAACCTCCATGCTGCTTCCCAAGAACGGCTTTAAGCAGAGAAATGAAGTGGTCATATCTACACTTTAGGAAGATCATATGGGCTGTGGGCACCCGTGTGGGGTGGATTTGAGAGGGAGAGCGTGGAGGCCTGGAGACTGCCCCAGAGTCCTGCCCTCCGTAGACGCATCAGTGAATCCTCCACAGGGAGAAGCCAAGGAGCCAGTCACCCCCCTCCCCCGACCCCGCCACCTGCCGGTCTGAACTCATCCCAGGACACGGCAGCTTCACGAGTAAAGGCTCTGAGACCCAAGAGGTGGCCAGAGCCTCCACACCCTTCCCAGCCAATGTGGTGCATCCCCGGTCAGCTTGGCCAGCCTTGCCCACTCTGTTTTCTACTTTATCTAATTCCCAGTCAGCCTGGTTCTGGGCCATTGCTGCCTAGACAGAACACATAATTATGTATTGATTTCCTTCCAAAGATGCACGGCCTTGAGTTAACACGGCACTTTTGTGGCCCTACATAAACACAATCTGAGGAGCAAGAGATTTCGATTTTGGGGGGAAATCAGAGGATCCTGACTCTGAGGTGGGGAGGGGAGGGCCTGCCACGACACAGGAGTGAGAATAGCCACCACAGGACTTTGGAGGAGGGAGCGGGCTGGCCTCTGGGGAGATGCAGATGCTACTGGAGGCTGGGTGGGTGGGGGGTTGGCCATGGAGGGGAAACAAAACCCTGCTGTCAACGTTGATCATTGGTAAAGGAGTACAGATTCTGTGTGTCAATTTGTCCATCTATGTATCTCTCCCCCATCAGTACAGTTTCCCACGAATTCCCCCCGGTGATTAAGTTTCATGGTGCGCTGCCAGATGGCATATTCTCCCACTTTCCTGGTCCTCCAGGGACTGTCGGAAATGCAGGCCAAGCACTCTTACCTCAAAATTACATTAAGGAGTTTAATTAACAGAAATGACTCCATAACCCATAGATCACACTCTCAACGCGTGTGCCACATGCAGACACACGGAAGCTCTTGGCTGGCTCCCTTTGCCTCTGGGGACTCGCCCACTGCTATCAAATCAAGCTGTGATCTTCCCTCATTCCTCAAGAAAAACTTTGGCAGGGTGGGGGCACAGCCTTAAACACAAAATCTTGAGGTATCCCCCTCCGCCAGAATCCATGCCCAGAGGCACTGAAGTTGTTTCTCTTTATTTTTAAAAAAATATTTACTTATTTATTTGGCTGTGCTGGGTCTTAGTTGCAGCACGTGGCATCTTTGTTGCAGCATGCGAACGCTTAGTTGCGACGTGAAGGATCTAGTTCTCAGACCAGGGATCGAACCCGGGCCCCCTGCATTGGGAGCGTGGAGTCTTAACCACTGGACCACCAGGGAAGTCCCTGTTCCTCTTTAAAGTTCAACAAAAGTAAGTCCGTAGGGTCAGCTTCAGATGTTGGAGCAGGGCAGACGACTGCCGGTCCACCACCTTCCTGAGCTCAGGATGAAGGCTGCAAGCCACACGGGTTTGGTGGGCTGCTCAGCCTGCCCCCGCTAAAGGGGCATCACTGGGTCTTTCCTGATTCTGATGTGGGTGGGAAACACAGAGCTACTTACTTCATGATCTGCTGGGAGCCGTACCTGCTTTTTTTTTTTTTTTTAATTTATTTATTTTAATTTATTTATTTTTGGTTGTGCTGGGTCTTTGTTTCTGTGCGAGGGCTTTCTCTAGTTGCAGCAAGCGGGGGCCACTCTTCATCGCAGTGTGTGGGCCTCTCACTGTTGTGGCCTCTCTTGTTGCGGAGCACAGGCTCCAGATGTGCAGGCTCAGTAGTTGTGGCCCACGGGCCCAGTTGCCCCGAGGCATGTGGGCTCTTCCCGGACCAGGGCTCAAACCCGTGTCCCCTGCATTGGCAGGTGGATTCTTAACCACTGCGCCACCAGGGAAGCCCCGTACCTGCTTTGATCACACCCTCCTGGGCACCTCTTCTGTTTTCTTCCTTTTCTCTCCAGAACCTCACTGGTAGTCCTCTTGGGCATTGCTTTGTTTCTGATAGTGCACCAGGAGACTTTCCATAGTGTGCATTTCTGGTCCATAACCCTGTTATAATAGCCCCCAATCTGATGGTTTTCAACCAGCAGTACCACTCCCCAGGGACACCTCAAACTCTAGAGTGCGGTTTTGGTTGGACCAAAGATGAAGGAGGTACCTAGTTATCCTGTAATGTTCTCAAAAAATTGTCTCTTGTCCTGTTGGACTTTGAATGTGCTGTAGACATTCCTGTAGGGGCCAAACTTGTTCACATGTATCTGAACCTAGAACATAAGTACTTCTTTGCATGGCTTTTAATCTACACCGAAGAGTCCAGGAATGCAACTGTGGTGTAAATCAAGGGAATCTTGTTTTTTGTTTTGTTCTGAACATTACCAACAGTTGTTCACCATTTTGGAGATCATTAGTGATGGTAATGATGCTCATAATATCTGAGTCACCAATATAATACTCCTGTGTGCCTCTGCATGTGTAGATCTGCATATAAATATAAGATGCTGATTACTTCATTATGTCTTCTAGGGCAATTATGCCCGACATTTACATATTGAAATATACATTATTTTATTATAATTTATTTTCCTCTCATACCTCCCTTATACTATGGTTACTGAATTATTTTGAGTTTTAAAAAATTTGGGGGCCTCCCTGGTGGCGCAGTGGTTGAGAGTCCGCCTGCCAATGCGGGGGATGCGGGTTCGTGCCCCGGTCTGGGAGGATCCCATGTGCCGCGGAGCGGCTGGGCCCATGAGCCATGGCCGCTGGGCCTGTGCATCCGGAGCCTGTGCTCCGCAACGGGAGGGGCCACAACGGTGAGAGGCCCGCATACCGCAAAAAGAAAAAAAAAAAAAAAAAATTTGGGGTTGGTTCTATTTTCTATGCTTTCATTCTAAGGATAGTAAAGGGTGCTATGGTAGACTGTTTATGGCCACAAAACTCCTGCATCCATGTATGTATGTCCCTTTGCAATGAGACTCTGCCACTCTTCACAGAAGAAGTCTATTTCCCCATTTCCTGGAATCTGGGCTGACCTTGAGACTTGCTTTGATCAACAGACTATGTAGAAGGGATATTATATGACTTTCAAAGCTAGACCTTAAGTTGCTTTGCAGTTTCTGGTGTCAGCCTCTTGGAATACCATCCTGAGACCACTAGGCCAGGAAGCTGGTGTAGCCTACAGGAGGATGGAGGTGAACTGAGGTGTCCTAGCTGACAGCCAGTCCAATTGCCAGACATGTGAGTAAAGCCATCATGGAAAAATAATTCAGAATCCAGAGTCTCTACAACATATTGTATGCAATGACCAGTAGACACTTAAAATTTCCTAGACACAGAGAAACGTAAAACGTGATCAATAGTCAAAAGAAAAACAGTCAATAGAAACGGACTTCAAAATAACCCAGATGTTGGAAGTAGCTGACAGGTCTTTAAAATAGAAGCTATTAAATTATACAAAGACTCGATCATAATGATGAGCAGATGGGAGAAAGAAGATAACAATAAGAACCAACTGGAAATTCCAGAATTGAGAACTAAAATATCTGAAACGGAAAATTTGTTAATGGACTTAATAGCAAATTGGAGATGCCAGAAGAAAGGGTGAGTGAAACTGAAGATAGATCAAAAGAAATTACCCAGTCTGAAGAATAGAGAAAAAAAATTAACTGAAGTAAAATTGAACATGGTCTCCTTGGCCTGTGAGACAATATTGAGTGGCCTATTTTATGTGTGATTGGAGTCCTAGAAGGAGGAGAAAGAGAAGATCGGGCAGAAAATAACATATGGAAACAACAATTTTGTAGATTTCCACAAATTTTGTGAAAACATAAACTTACAGATCCAGGAAACTCAGCTCACCCCACAGCTGGATAAATACAAAGAAAACTGCTACCTAGGCATGTTATCATCAAACTACTGAGAACCAAAGAAAGGGAAAAAACTTGAAATCAGAGACAAAAACTACTTTACGTCCTGGGGAACAATGATACAAATGAGAACAAACTTCTCATCAAAAACAATGGGGATCATATGATGATGGAATGCATCTTTAAAGTCAACTGAAAATTCTATATCCAGTGAAAAATATCCTTTTCAAAAAATGAAGGCAATAGAAAGTCATTTTCAGCTAAACCAAAGATGAGCAGACCTGCATTTCACAAAATGCTAGAGGAAGTTTTTCAAATGAGGGGAAATGGCACCAGATGGAAACTCAGATATAAAAGAAAGGATGAAAAGCACTGATAATGGCGAAGTGTCAGTAAGTATAAAAAAACAATATTTTTCCTTCTTTTGTTGTTTTTAAAAGACAAATGACTGCTTCAAGGAAAACGTATAGCATTGTATCATAGGGTTTGTAACGTATGAAAATGGAAAAAAATGACAACAACACAAAAGATGGGGTGGGCAAATGTAATTTTATTGTTGTAAGGTGCGTACGTTACAAAAATACTTCGGGTACCCCAGGTTTGCTGGTGTCCCAGTCTGAGTGATGGGGACCAGCACAGGGCAGGCAGCCCCATCTGTGAGGGGAGAGGGAAGAGAAGGCAGGGGGCCAGGAGGCCCCTATAGCAGATGTTCTGCTTGGGACCGACGTGGTCCTTGGGCTTAGGGTAGACCTTTGGGGTCCCTAGGACTAAAAGACTCAGGGCAGGAGCCACATGGCCACAGAGAAAAGCTAAAGCTCTTGAACTTTTGGAGCTGAAGGGAAACTTTGAGATGGAAATCTCGTCCCCTCCTTACATCCTACAGATGAAGAAACTGAGGCCAGCAATGGTGAACCAACAGGAATGGCGAAGGATTGGCTAGTTAGTAACTGTATTCACGATTTGAGCCCACGTCTTCAGGTCCTGAGCTCTGCTCTCTTCCCCATGCCTACCTCCCATGCCCTGGGAGGGCTGACTCCCTGGCCAGCCACTTTAGAATCATCTGTGGATCCTCACAGGAGAGACTGCAGGTCTGTGAATCTCTAATTACCCCAGAGAGCAAATAATGTACCATTTACCGGAGGAAAGCATTTCCCAGGACTCCTGATACAACTAAGATCCAGGCACGAAGCCTTTATCTTGTTTCCATCAGCATAACCTACTTGGAACATGAAATCGGACTTCTCCCCGGCACCTTATCTAATAGGATCGGTCCTTTCAGTGGGTGCGGGAAGCCGCAGTGTGCACACTCAGCGTGGCTGGGAGGGTGCTGTTACTGTGGCTGCAGCTTAGCTAGCTGCCAGTCCCGCCGGAAGAGGAGAAGCTTTGCTGTTCAGGAGGGGAAAATCCTCCAGGTCCATTTCACCCTGGGCAGGGCACCTTCCCACCCTGCTGCACTGTGCCTGGAGGTGAGGGCGGGAGCTGCATCCCCAGGCTGGGCCCCTTTCTTCCCCACTTTTAGTCTTAGGTAGGGAAGGTGGTACAGTCAGAGGCACATAGAGGTTCCATTGGGCTTTTGCCTCCTTATTTCTGGAAGCTTCTCTCCTCATAAATAACACAGATCACATATGAAATATAGATTTTTTTCTTACTGTAAATAAATTGAAAAGACATTTACAATTTTGCTTTTGAAATTATCGGGTCACAGGTAACTAATTCAGTGTTGGTCAAGCTTTTTCAGACATCCTCTTGAATACTTGGGAATTCTTGCAAGGTGACGGAAGCTAATCTAGACATTGTTTTCAAATGTAAGGAAACATTTTACACATTCTAAATGTAGCCATTAGTGAAGCTGACCTCCAAGTTCTGTTCTATAAACTTTAAACATTTTATTAAATTTGATTCCGCAGTTTTCTTTTTGTATTTTGGAACCCATCATTCTTTTCTAGGCCTTAAGTATTTTCATAGGCTCTAGGCTCTCCCCCATCACACCTAGTGGATAAGGTGACCTCGTAGGCAGAAGCCAGGACACCTGGGGTTCCCATCTCAGTTCTGCCACTGGTTAGCTGGTCACCTTGGGAGAGGGCCTGGCCCCTTCTGAGCCTTCTTTTCCTCAGTGGGACAGTGAGGAACAGAGTGAAGCAGATTCTGCATCCTCCATTCTGAGATGCCTTTTGGGGGACAGGCTGGATGGCAGGTAGAGCCAATCCAGGTGAGTCTAGAGTTTTGACTTACAGAAGCTCGGGGCCAGATACTCCCTACTTGGCAGGTGAGGGGTTAACCAGGCCGGAATCCATGCCCAGAGCTGGGGCCTCGGTTGCCTGAGCAACGGGTGCCTTCTCTGTGCTGTGACTCAGATGGGTGTGGGCTTTGCGAGTGGGCTCCGGCCACACAGGACTTCCTGCCTGTGACGCTGACTCCGGATTCGAGGCGAGCAGCCTGAGTCACAGCCGGAACTTCTCCTCCAGCGGAGGGGGCTGCCTCCAGCCCGTCTTGCTTGGGGCCTGTGTCCCATGCGGGGACCTGCCCCCACTCCTAGGTGCTGGGACTGCATGGGAGAGGGCAGTACAGCTGCCGGGTGTTCTGAGCACAGCAGCTCTGGGATGAAGGATGGGAACAGCCTGGGGGCTGTCAGAGCCAGAGCTTCCCTCAGACCCTTCCAGGCTTTTCAGGGTGTGCACGATGTAACCCGCACTGCTTAGCCCCTTACCATAGACCCAGGAAACCCCACCACCCACTCCTCTTCCCCAGACACGCTGCCCAGCTGCGTAGAACTTCTCACCAGTTCTCCAGCATCTGCTTTCCTGTTCCCATGCTGTTGTTTATTCCTTTTCCTCTTGCTTTTTTCTTCTGGGATCAGGCTGTTGACCGACCCCTCTTCTCTGGGAAGACATCCTTTTTCTCTTTGCCCCTGTAGCTCCATGCTCAGGTCTCTGTCCCAGGCCTTATCTACTGTCTTGTTGTGAATTTTGGCCAGCCCTGCCTTATCTGCCTTGGAAGAGGTGTCTAGGAACCTTCTGGGCCACAGACAGTGGGATGTGTTGCTGTTCACCCAAACGAATTTTCCTCTTTCTCCTGGCCACACATCTGGACTACATTTCCCCGCTTCTCTTGAGACTGCATTGCCCTTATGATCAATTGTTCTGACCACTGGAATGTGACAGGAGATATGTGTGCATTTTCTGGACTAAGACTTTCTTTTTTTTAATCAATGTTATGAAGGCATAGTTTACATACAATGAAATGCACCCTTTAAAAGTATGCCATTTTATGGATGTCCCCACTCCCAGATTGATGTAGACCACCATCACCACAATCAAGTTATAGAACATTTCCATCATCCCAAAGGTTTTTCTGTGCGCCTTTGTGGTAGGACACCCCTCCCTACCCCCCGCTCACCCCTGCCCAACCACAGATCTGCTTTATGTTACCCTAGGTTGGTTGCATAGTCTAAGATTTCATGTAAATGGAATCACACAACATGAAATTGTCTGGGCTGACTACTTTTGCTTAACGTAATGTTCTGAAATCCATCCATGTTGCGTGTAACAATAGTGTGTGTGTGTGTGGTTTTTTTGTTTGTTTTTTGCTTTTTTTTTATGCTGAGTAGGTTTCCATTGTATGAATCTGCCACAATTTGTTTCCCCATTCACCTGCTTGTGGGCATTTGGGTTGTTTGTAGTTTAGGGCTATTGTGGATCAGGCTGCTATGCACATTTGTATCAGTCTCCAGGTAAACATGTTTTCTGTTCTCTTGGGTACATGACTAGTAGTGGAATTGCTGAGTCATATGACTACTTGTTTAACTACCAGAAACCGCCAAACTGTTTTCCGCTGTGGTTGTACCATTCTACATTCGTCAATACTGTATATGAGAGCTGCTATTCCACACCCTCACCAACACTTGATACTGTCAGTCCCATTAATTTTATTTAAAACATTTATTTATTTATTTTTAGCTGCATTTTCATTGCTGTGCATGGGCTTTCTAGTTGCGGTGCGTGGGCTTCTTATTGCGGTGGCTTCTCTTGTTGGAGAGCACGGGCTCTAGGTGCATGGGCTTCAGTAGTTGTGGCATGTGGGCTCAGTAGTTGTGGCTCGCAGGTTCTAGAGTGCAGGCTCAGTAGTTGTGGCGCACGGGCTTAGTTGCTCCGCCTCATGTGGGATCTTCCTGGACCAGGGCTTGAACCCATGTCCCCTGCATTGGCAGACGGATTCTTAACCACTGTGCCACCAGTGAAGCCCAGTCCCGTTAATTTTAAACATTCTGGTGGGTGTGTCATGGTATCTCACTGTAGTTTTTTTTTTTTTTTTTTTTGCGGTACGCGGGCCTCTCACTGTTGTGGCCTCTCCTGTTGCGGAGCACAGGCTCTGGACGCGCAGGCTCAGCGGCCATGGCTCACGGGCCCAGCCACTCCACGGCATGTGGGATCTTCCTAGACCGGGGCATGAGCCCATGTCCCCTGCATCGGCAGGTGGACTCCCAACCACTGCACCACCAGGGAAGCCGGACAGTGTGTTATTGTATCACGCGTTCTTATCAGGTCTGCCCGCAATCTCTTTTATGCTTTATTTTATTTATTTGAAGTAGTTCTTATTATCTATAGGATAGAAACAAAATAACACCTATGAGCTACATGTAAGCTATAAAAATGATTGATAGAATGAACACCTGTGTACCACCACCCAATACGGGGGGAAAAAATTACAAATACCTTTGAAGTTCCCTCTTGTGCTTATTGCTTCCCATCCCCCTCCCTCCTCTCCCAGTAATCACTCTCCAGAATTTTACGTTTATCATTCTCCAGCTTTTCTTTATAATTTCACCACATGCTTGTGTCTTTAAATTGTAATATATGGCTGACACTTTCATCAGCAATGTATGAGCTTAATGAGGACTAATTTACATATCATAAAATCCACCTATTGTGATGGTATAATCCAATGATTTTTGGGGGTAAATTTATAAAGTTGTGCAACCATCCCCACATCCAGTTTTAGAGTATTTCCATCTCTCCAAAAAGATTCCTAATGCCCATTTGCTATCATTCAAAAAACTACACTCCAGTGGGTATGAAATGTATCTCCTTGTGGTTTTTTTTTTTTTTTTCTTTGCCGTACGCGGGCCTCTCACTGCTGTGGCCTTTCCTGTTGCGGAGCACAGGCTCCAGATGCACAGGCTCAGCGACCATGGCTCACGGGCCCAGCCGCTCTGCGGCATGTGGTATCTTCCCGGACCGGGGCATGAACCCGTGTCCCCTGCATCGGCAGGTGGACTCTCAACCACTGCACCACCAGGGAAGCCCTCATTGTGGTTTTAATTTGCATTTCCTGATGAATATTGAGCACATTTCATGTCAGTGACTATTCATCTGTCTTCTTCTGTGCAATGTCTTTTCAAGTCTTTTGCTCATTTATAAAGTTGTGTTACTTGTCTTTTTGTTACTGATTAGTAGGATTCCATATATATTCTGTATATGAGTCCCTTGTTGGAGTTATGTACCATGAATATTTTTCTTGGTTTGTAGCCTGTTTATTCATTTGATTAATAGTGTATTTTGATAAGAAGAAATTTAACTTTTGATTAATTTTATTTGTTAATTTTTTCTCTTATGATTATTATTTTTTGTGTCCTAAGAAATCTTTGCGAGTAGGAAAAAGTCGCTCTTCCTGGGTGCCTCTCCTTTACTACTCACACAGAAGACTGCACTTCTGGCACTCCTGGTTAACAAATGTGTGGGGTTTTCCCCCACCAAGCAATTCTCTGTGACATCAGCTGGGTGTCCTATAATTTAACTCATTTCTGACACTGTCTACCTGGAGATACTGTCAGGTCCTGCAGGTTAAGGGTTTAGTACTCCAAGACTTCCTCCCCCACTTCAGATGCCAATTGAAAGTCCAGGCTGTCACCTGTGCTTCTGATGACTGCTATCAACTGGAGGTTTCCATGACCTCCTCCTTGGTTTTAATTTGCTAGAGCAGCTCACAGAACCACGAAAACAGTTTACTTACTAGATTACTGGTTTATTGTAAAAAGATACAACTCAGGGATAGCCAGAGGGAAGAGATGCATAGGGCAAGGTATGTGGGAAAGGGGTGCACAGCTTCCATGCTCCCTCTGGGCATGACTCATCCAGCACCTCCACGTGTTCATCAACCCAGAAAACTCCCAGGATCCTGTGCTTTGGGGATTCTTATAAAGGCTTCATCAAGTAGGCATGATCGATCATTAACTCATTTTCCAGACCCCTTCCAGAGAATAGGGGTTAGGGCTGAAAGTTCTAAGCTTCTAATCATGGCTTGGTCTTTCTGGTGACCAGCCCCCATCTAGGAGTCCACCAAGAGTTCACCTCATTAGAACAAAAGATATTCCTATGGCCCAGGAAATTCCAAGGAATTTAGGAGCTCTGAGCCAGGAGGCAGACACCAGTAAATATATTTTTTTCTATTATTTCACACTTTGTCTACCCAAGTCTCAAAGATATCATCTTATGTTTTCTCTGGAAGCTTCATGGTTCTAGCATACTTAAGTCTCTGATCTATTGTTAACTCAGCTTTGCATATGGAGTGAGGTAGGAGTTGAGATTCTTTTTTAAAAAAATATGGATAGTCAGTTATTCTCACACCATTAAAAAGAGTTTCCTTTCCCTTATTGAATTGACTTGATCAAAAACTAATTGACCATAAATGTGGGTCTGTTTTTTTGGGCTTCCTATCCTGTTCTATTCACCTATTCGTTTGTCCTTAAGCCAAAACCATACTGAATTGATCACTGTTGCATAATAGAAAGTCTTGAAATTAGTTTATATCCTCCAACTTTGTTCTTTTTCAGTACTATTTTGGTTATTCTAGGTACCTTGAATTGTCATATAAATTTTAGAATCAACTTGTCAGTTTCTTCAAAAACTCCTCTTGGAATTTAGGATTGTGAACTATAGATCAGTTTGGGGAGAGCTGACATCTTAATAACATCAAATTGTCCAGTCCATGAACATGGCATATCTTTACATTTATTTAGGTCTTTAATTTCTCTCAACAATGTTTTGTGGTTTTCAGTATAGTGGTTGCACTTTGATCATTAGATTCATTCCTAGGTATTTGCTTTTATTAATTCTATTGCAAATGATATTTTAAAATGTTCTCATTTTCCATTTTTTGTTGCTAGTACATAGAACAGTAATTGACTTTTTATATAGTGACATTATATGCTGCAATGTCAAGAAACTCAATTATTCTAGTATTTTTTGGTAGATTCTGTAGTGTATTCTATGTATACACACAGCCTTTCTGAATAATGCTAGCTTTACTTCTTAATTTCCAATATTTATGGGTTTTGTTTATTTTCCTTTCCTATTACACTATCTAAAGTTTCCAGTACAATGTTGAAGATAATTATCTAATAACTTTGCTATTGATCTTACAGGAAAAACATTCAGTGTTTTGCTATTAGGTAGAATGTAGTTAGCTTTAATTTCAAAAATGCCTTTCTCAGATTAAGGAAATTCTTTCATTGTTTCCTTTAAAAAAATAACATAATGGGTGTTGAATTTTGTCTAATACTTTATGTGAACCATATAGCATATGATTTTTCCCCTTTATATGATCAATGCTGTGAATTATATTTTTCTCCTTTATTCTGTTAATTTTGTGAATTTCACTGAGTTTTTTCAACTTGATTTTTTTCAGACGTTTTCCAAATGTTAAATTAACCTTGCATTCCTGTGATAAACACTACTTGGTTGTGATGTGTTACACACACACACTGCATATATATATATATATTTTTTAATAGTTTTTTCTTAAAGATTACTTCTTTTTTCTTTCTTTCTTTTTTTTTGGCTGTGTTGGGTGTTCCTTGCTCTGCGCAGGCTTTTCTCTAGTTGCGGCGAGCGGGGGCTACTTCTCCTTGTGGTGCGCAGGCTTCTCAGTGATGTGGCTTCTCTTGTTGCGGAGCACGGGCTCTAGGCGCACGGGCTTCAGTAGTCGTGGCACGCAGGCTCAGTAGTTGTGGTTCACAGGCTCTAGAGCGCAGGCTCAGTAGTTGTGGCACACGGGCTTAGTTGCTCTGTGGCATGTGGGATCTTCCCGGACCAGGGATTGAACCTGTGTCCCCTGCATCGGCAGCAGATTTTTAACCATTGCGCCACCAGGGAAGTCCCTTTAGTAGTTTGATGTATATTTATATATATATAGTTCATATATATATTTAATAGTTTTATAAGGGTTTTATTCTCCCTAATCATGAGAAATATTGGTCATCTATAGCAATTCTTTTTAAAAATAATATCTTTGCCAATTTTTGGTGTTAGGACTATTCTGGCTTCCTTAAATGAGTTGAAAATATTCTCTTCTCCTTGATTTTCTGAAGGAGTTTGCTTAATATTGTTATTATTCCTTCCTTAATTGTTTGATAAAGTTCACTGGTAAATGTATTTGGACTTGGAGTTTCTTTGTGGGAAAGTTTTTGATATAAGTTAAACCTAGTATATATAGGGTTTTTTAGATTTATGCTTTCATGTTATGTTAGTTTTGGTGAGTATCTTTTTCAAGAAGTTTGTGTATTTCACCTGTAAATTTATTGTCATAAAGTTGTTCATAATATTCCGTATGGTTCTTTTACAGATCACAGATTCAAGAGAATCTGTGGTGATATCCCCTCTCTAATTCCTGATATTGATAATATGTGCTTTCTCTCCTCTTTTTTTTTTTTTATTAGTCTTCTCTGGGAGGTTTGGCTCTGCTTGTTTTCACTATTGTCCAATTTTTGTATCATTGATTTTCTCTCTTCTTGTTGTTTCCTGTATTCTGCTTATGTTGGGTTTCATTTGCTCTTCCTTTTTTTCATCTATAGAAGCTTAGATCACTGATTTTTGTGCCTTTTTCTTTATTAATATAGGCATTTAAAGGTCTAACTTTTCTTCTGCTCTGCTTAACCTCTGCCTTAGCTGTATCCCCCAAATTTTGAAGAGTTTGCTTTCATTATCATTCAGTTTGAAATTGTTATTTCTTCATTAACCTATGGTTATTTAAACGTGTTTTGTTTAATTTACCAATATTTGATGGTTTTCTAGATGGCTTACTGTTACTACTTTTAAATTCAATTTCATCACATCAGAGAATAAACTTTCAGGCTTTCAGTCTTTAAATAAATTTTGAGACATTCTTTATGGCCAAGTATGTGGCCCATCTCTGGATATTTCTTGTATACTTGAAAAGAATGTGAATTGTGTTGTTACATGGAGTGATCTCTAAATGTCAATGAGGTCGAGTTGGTTATTGTTGAAATCTGTATTCTTACAGGTATGATGAGTGTGAGAATGGATTAGGAGGACATGCTGTTTTGGTGGGATTAGCTGATAAGGATTTATTTGCAAGGAATTGAGTTTTGGTGTAACACTCTTACTCAAAAATCATATATGTCACAATCAGAGTTAATCTAAACCAGCAGATGAACAGAGTGAGCCTTGGCTGAGAGTGCTTGATTTGTTTAATTCAACTACTTGCTACATTGTACGTGTATCCTATCTTTGGGGAGCTCAGGGAGAGAGGGTAAGCTTTCATCAAGAGTCAAGATTGCCCTTTGATTAAGCAACCCAGTGTCCCCTTCTTTTAGGACTGAGCATGCTCAGTGAGGCAGGATCTGCTCTTAGATGAGGGACTTGATTGCCTTGGCACTGGGCATGCTCAGTGGGCAGTGAGCGTGCATGCTTTTTAAAAAACTGTTAGGCTCTAATACTTGATGTTCTTGTCCTTTGTGATTGTTGGAGTCCAGGAGTTGTTAAAATTTTGTTGCCACAAAATGGCAGAGTTTAGAGTTATCAACACCAAGCGTTCATTGTTCAGATGGGGAACCTGAAGACCAAAGAATGACGGGTAATTGGTGAAGGTCACACCGTAAGTTGGTGCCAATGCAGGAATAAGTATTCAGATTTCTTGTCTCCTCTCCAGGGCATGGCCTACTGCAATATTTCGGCCATGGGCTGGAACCTGAGACAATCCACCATGGCTGATTTTCTGTGGGTGTTTGAACAAAGAGGATCAAGATGCAGTTTTCCTCTGGCTTCTCTTTTCAGGAAACCTTCTCTGTTTTCTTCCAAGATCCCCATTAGGACAGCAGGTGGGAAGAGAGGGGAATGGCAATAACCATCTTGCTGTCTCTTGGTGGTGCTAGAACTCCCATGAATTGTTTCCTCTCAGGACTGATTTATTCAGGGCTGAGGTCACAGTTTGGGAACAGGAGCCGAGGGGAATGCTACCCAGAGATTTTTGGCTTAATGGCCTCAAGTGATTGAGAAGGCAAGGAGGAGAGGAAAATCCTTTAGGGGGAATGGGTAGTTGTCTGTGTACAGAAATCATATTGCTCTTTTTGCAAAATATTTGCAAGCTGTCACGTATCGGCGGTGAGCGTGTGTATGTGCATGTTTTACTTCCAGCAGTTTATTCAGCCTATCTCTCAATCTGTTGGAAAGCGGTGTTGCCGTGAGGGCCTGACGGTTTGTTTTTTCTGCTTAAGCAAAACGTAAATTATCGGGCCCATTAACATTTGGGTGCTTTAATCCGTTATTAGAGGAGAAAAGTAAAAATCCTGCACCAAGATGAATGTTTGCTTTTAAGGTGATTAATAATGCGCAGCCCCTTGGCACGTTCATCACTGCCGGTGGCCTCTGCCGGGAAGGAAGGAAGGCAACAGATTGGGAATACTGTGGATCTGCTGCGCAGCGCCTCACCCAAGTGACCCCTTCCATCATCTCCCTTCCTCCAGAGCCTTCACTAGCTCCATGAAAGCCAAACTTCCACCTCTCAATGAACTGGCTCCATCCTACCGGCCTACCCTGAAGCACCTACTGTGTGCCTAGCCCTGCACTGTGGGGGAGGCCGGAGAGGGAGGGGAGGTACCTCTGCTCTCAGAGAATTTTCTGGGCATTAAGGGAGACAAGAGCAGCTTACGGAGCAGAATCAGTGCCCTCGCAAGAGAGTAAGGAGTCTGGTGTTAGATTGGTGGGAGCAGACGGCAAAGGGCTGTCAGAACCAAGAGAGGGAGAATTGATGTGCTGGGCTGGGTGGTCAGGGGATGCTTCCTGGAGGAGGGGGGCTACAACTGGGCCTTGGGAAATGAGAAACTTGTGGATAATCCCAATCAAGGATACTGCTTATTGAGCACCAGGCATCATGCTAGGTAGCTTTTTTTTTTGGTGGTACGTGGGCCTCTCACTGTTGTGGCCTCTCCCATTGCGGAGCACAGGCTCCGGACGCGCAGGCTCAGCGGCCATGGCTCACGGGCCCAGCCGCTCCGTGGCATGTGGGATCTTCCCGGACCGGGGCACGAACCCGTGTCCCCTGCATCGGCAGGCGGACTCTCAACCACTGCGCCACCAGGGAAGCCCTCTAGTTTCCTTTTTTATATTTAATTTAAAAATTAGTCTTCAATGTATTTTGATGAATAGTGTGATGTGATGATCTAATAATTAATTTCCCCCATGTCCCAGTTATCCCCAATATTTAAAAATTATATGTATGCCTATAAATAAGCTTCTGATATTTCCCATAGCATGTATTAATCTCTTCTTATTATCAACTAGGCCCATTTAAGGTTGACATATCCTATTTCATTGATGTCTATGCCAGTATTTTCCCTATTTCAGTTATTGTAGATTTATATACTTTAGATACTTAAATATCTCAGAGTGCAATCTCTCTGTACTCTTCCTCAACCAAAGTTTTCTTAGCTAAAAATTTCACTGGTTTCTTCTTTCAGATAAGCTTGTTTATCCACTGGGAATTTTTTTTTATTAGGATTGCATTAAACCAGGAGTTAGCACACTTTTTTTTTGTTTGTTTGTAATGGACCAAATACTAAATATTTTAGGCTTTGTGGGCCACATATAATCTATAGTTCCTCTTCTTCCTCTTTATTTTTTTAAATTAATTTTTTTTTACAAATGTGAAATACAAAAACCACAATTCAAGGGCTGTAGAAAAACAGGCTGTGGGCTAGATTTGGCCTGCATGCTATAGTTTGCTGACTCCTGATTTAAACCAATTAGATGAGTTTGCTACGGCTGCTGTAACAAAGTACCATGAACTGGGTGGCTTAAAACAACAGAAATTTATTGTCCTACAGTTCTAGATGATAGAAGTCTGAAATTAGTGTGTCGGCAGGCCTGTGCTCCCTCAAAAACTTGTAAGTCAATCCTTCTTTGCCTCTTCCTGGCTTCTGGTGTTTTGCTGGCAATCTTTGGTGTTCCTTAGCTTGTAGCTGCGTGACTCCAATCTCTGCTTCTGTTGTCACGTGGCATCTTTCCAGTGTGTCTCTGTCTTCACACGGCTGTCTTCTTATAAGGACACTAGTCTGATTGGATTAGTGACCAATATGACCTCATCTTAACTAATTATATCTTCAACATCCCTTTTTCCAAATAAGGTCACATTCTGAGGTTCTGAGGTTAGGGCTTCATCATGTCTTTTTAGGCAGGACACAATTCAACCCATAACACAAATAAATAAATTTGAGTCGAGTACAAATTAAATAGACTAGAAGTAGAGAGCACCAAATCCTAACTGCTAGACCACCTGGGAGCGCTGAATAGACTAGAAATAGAAATCTTTTCAATAGTGGATATTTCCATCCAACAATATTATATATGTGTTCTATATTAATTAATTTTGTAACATCAAATTATCCTTGTAAACCTGGTTAATCCCTCTATATCCATCAATATAATTTTTTATACTTAATTTTTATTGGAATATAGTTGCTTTACAATGTTGTGTTAGTTTCTACTGTACAGCAAAGTGAATCAGCTATACATATACATATATCCCCTCTTTTTTGGATTTCCTTCCCATTTAGGTCACCCCAGAGCACCGAGTAGAGTTCCCTGAGCTATACAGTGGGTTCTCATTAGTTATCTATTTTATACACAGTGTCAGTAGTGTATATATATCAATCCCAATCTCCCAATTCATGCCACCCCCCTCCCCCCTTGGTATCCATACGTTTGTTTTCTATGTCTGTGTCTCTATTTCTGTTTTGCAAATAAGATCATCTATACCATTTTTCTAGATTCCACATATATGTGTTAATATACAATATTTGTTTTTCCCTTTCTGACTTAACTTCACTCTGTATGACAGTCTCTAGGTCCATCCATGTCTCTACAAATGACCCAGTTTTGTTCCTTTTAATGGCTGAGTAATATTCCATTGTATATATGTACCACATCTTCTTTATCCATTCCTCTGTTGATGGACATTTAGGTTGCTTCCACGTTCTGGCTATTGTAAATAGTGCTGCAGTGAACATTGGGGTGCATGTGTCTTTTTGAATTATGGTTTTCTCTGGGTATATGCCCAGTAGTGGGATTGCTGGGTCATATGATAGCTCTATTTTTGGTTTTTTAAGGAACCTCCATACTGTTCTCCATAGTGGCTATATCAATTTACATTCCCGCCAACAGTGCAAGAGGATTCCCTTTTCTCCACACCCTCTCCAACATTTATTGTTTGTAGATTTTTTAGTGATGGTCATTCTGACGGGTGTGAGTTGATATCTCATTGTAGTTTTTTTTTTAAATAAATTTATTTATTTATTTTTATTTATTTATTTTTGGCTGCTGCATTGGGTCTTCGTTGCTGCATGCGGGCTTTCTCTAGTTGTGGCGAGCGGGGACTACTCTTCGTTGCGGTGTGCGGGCTTCTCATTGTGATGCCTTCTCTTGTGGCAGAGCATGGGCTCTAGGTGCGTGGGCTTCAGTAGTTGTAGCATGCAGGCTCTAGAGCGCAGGCTCAGTAGTTGTGGCACACGGGCTTAGTTGCAACGCGGCATGTGGGATCTTCGCGGACCAGGGCTCGAACCCGTGTCCCCTGCATTGGCAGGTGGATTCTGAACCACTGCGCCACCAGGGAAGCCCTCATTGTAGTTTTGATTTGCATTTCTCTCATAATTAGTGATGTTGAGCATCTTTTCATGTGTTTGTTGGCCATCTGTATGTCTTCTTTGGAGAAATGTCTATTCAGGTCTTCCGCCCATTTTTTGATTGGGTTGTTTGTTTTTTTGATATTGAGCTGCATGAGCTGTTTGTATATTTTGGAGATTAATCCTTTGTCAGGTGCTTCATTTGCAACTATTTTCTCTCATTCTGAAGGTTGTCTTTTCGTCTTGTTTATGGTTTCCTTTGCTGTGCCCACCAATATAATTTTAAATTTGTCTTGCCGCTATTTCCATAGGAATTTATATCTGCCTTCCTAAGCAAGCTCAGTCTTCAGTTTTCTTTCTTTTTATGCTATGTTAAGTGTTATCAAGACTGTGCTTCCTCCATAGAATGAACAACTTTTTTCCCCATATTTGTTTACATGGTGAGAGCAGTTTATATAGCATGGGAATTAATGCTTCCTGGAAAGTCTGAAAGAATTCACCAATAAAACCACCAGGTCCTGTGGCCTTTTTTTTGGTAGATAATTTTTTGACAACTCTACAATTCCTACGTGGCTACTTCTCCTTCTCTCAAGGTAGACAGATTCAGATCTGAGTCATTAGAACACCAGACTCAGAACTCTTAAAATGCCCTCCTGCACCTGGATACACAAAAGGTGCACAGGTACCTCTGACCCTGAACTCAGAGAATGGACTTGAGATCAAGCTGATGGGCCCTGATGTGGGCAATTCCCTCAGCAGAATAAGTCTGTTGATGCAAGGTGTCAGGAGTTCACCTGCAAAGGCATTGGCCTGGCTGTTGGTGGCCCAGATACATCTATGTATGTTGGAGTAAGTGTGCAGTGATCAGAGGGAGCATGCATGGGAAACTGAGTGTGTCATACTCTACGAATGGATGGTACTTCCAGCAATCACTGAGGCAGCAAAGTGGGGATGAGGGCCGCTGACAGTAGCTACCCTCTTAGCCTTCACAAGACACCTGCCAACTCAGGCAGCCATCTTTCCAGTCCAGCCTAGCACACCAAGGGTTTGCCTGTTTCAACACCACTCCTCACCATGCTTCCATGCCCCCCACAAGGCATGGAGCACACCTGCTTCCAATGGGTACCTACAGGCAATAGCGTGCGGAACAGTCCATCAGAGTATCGGATTTCTGGCCGACCTGTGGAGCTCCTGCAATCCAATATGTTTTCCCATATGTTTGAACCTTTCTGCAATTCTTCCATCTGTTTTTGGGAAATGTGAAGGAATTTAATGATCTTTTCTGGGGTTATTAAACCGACAGCTGTTGTCATTAATAGAAAACATTCTTTACTGCAGTGAATTTGCAAACGCTGGTCATAATAACTTTAGCCTCTCGTATACACTCTTGTTAATGACTAGAGCCTTTGTCTCAAGACTCGGGTTATGAACATGGGGGGTTCTGATGCCAGCTTTGAAGATGATTCATCTTCAGAGTGTGAACGCCCTCACTTCTTTTTTGTACTTCAGGCAGCTTTTGTGGCAAAATGTATAATTGGCAAAAAACAAAATCCAATCCACCACCAACCGTTGGCTTTCTTTGACAATGAAGGAGCTTGAGTGCTAAAAAGGAAAGATTACATTTTACTGTGTGTTTCAAATTATGGTTCATTTTCTAGCACAATGTTAGAGGCAGAGAAAAACCAACTTTTATAGTGTGAATTGAAGGTTATCTACACTATCATAGATTGGGACGTGGGAGGCAGGGCTGGGCATACACGGAAGAACAACGGGGAGGAGAAGGCTAGCCAGTGAGGCCCTGACCTGGCCTCCACCTGCCCCTTGGGCAGTGTGGGTTTTGCTGACTGATAACCTTAAGGATTTATCTTTGGGGTTCAGCTAGCCTCAGAGGGCCTGGTAGCAGAAGGATGGGAGAATTTCTTATTTCACCAGATAAGATTCCAAGATGTAGGAGGTGGCAGCTGGAGTGGAATCTGGGGACAGCAAGGCCTGGCCGTCCTGGTAGCTGTGTACGAGTCTGCCAGGTTCTCCAGGTGGGTCTTGGCAGAGCTGGGGCAAACAAAACCATGTTTAGGCCCCATTCCTGAGGCACTGGGGTGTCAATGGGTAGTGATCAGAGAAGGCACCAAGAAGGCCACCTCTACAGACTTGGTGGCACCCCACAACCCCCCACCATCCAGATCCATCGATAGCCTGTGGGTAGAGGTGGAGGCTCAGCGGTTTGCTCTGGATCTTGCGTTAGGTCGTTGGGGAGGGTCTGGGGTCTGTGATAGGGGGTCTGACAGGTCGGGAGAGGGAACCTGCTTTAGTGCCTGTTGCCTGAAGGTCCCACTTGCTCAGGGAATGAGAAGCCAAAACCCACAGCAGGAAGCTGAGAGCACCCAGCAGTTGGGAATCGGGGAGAAGAGGTGGGGAAGGAAGGGCACAGCTGCCACCATAGGGTCACTGTTGTTTTCTTTCTCTAGTGATAGTGAGTTTCCTCTGAAACCTCATCCATCCACCCATTCAAAACCCCAAATGGAATACCTCCATGTACTGACATTTTGCCAGGCCCTGGGGATATGAAGGGCCTGAGGCCCTGCCCCCAGGAGCCCACAGTCTAGTGGGGAGACAGACATTCAGGCCACAGGGCACTGTCGTGTGGTGACTGCTGAGTAGGGGCACATGCAGGGTGCAGTGGGGCATGGAGGAGGGGTGTTAATTAACTCCTGTCTTGGCGTGGGTCAGGGAAGGCTTCCTGGAGGAAGCAACTTCTCAGCTGGGCGTGAGAGGACAAGCTTAATTCACCCAGTCCACAGCAGGTGGCGAAAGTTTTGAGCAGAAAGGACAGCAGGACAGAAGCCTCGCAGTGAGCTTGAGATTGGGGCTGGGATGTAGGATGTGACCTGGATGAAGCCAGAGATGAGGCCGCAGAGGGAGGTGCGGGAAACAGATTCTCGGGAATGCATTGTGGCTCAAGGTTACCTGACTTTCTAGGCTCGCAGCTTACAGTAGTAAGCTGTATAATTTGTATAATTTGCTGTGATTTTCCTGTCGGCTTTACACTCTGCCCTGTATGCCAATTAGAATATAAAAAATCTAACAAAGTGCAAAATAAATGCGATGTGGGGTATTTGCTTATGAACTGGCTGCTTTGCTTAGAGATTTAATAAATTCACAGTGTCTCAATATCTTCTCAGGGGAAAGGAAAGAAAAGAACATCTCTTGGCATGGTTGCATTTGTTACCGTCAGGTACCCTCCAGGATCAATCATTTAGGGGTGGCTTCTCTGCATGAAGGGGTCTGTCCTCTGATATTTCACATCTCTTCTTTTCCCAGAGTGAAAAACATAAAGATGGCCTCAAAGTGTTTCTCTCTCTCAGATTTGTAACTGGGGCGCAGATATTCCTGGTTGGACAATTCAGAGAACAACATTCTCTGCCCCCTACAACCCACTACATGCTCCTTTGTAATCTCTGAATTGTACATGGGGGCAGAGATGCCTCCTGAGAAAATCCGCCCCTGCTCCAGATTTCACATGAAGAAATCACCTGGGCTTGGGAGGAATTTCGAGACGTCAAATAAAATATTTCTCACACCCAAGCAATGCTTGGATCCCCCAATTTTTAAAAAATAAATTTATTTATTTATTTACGTATTTATTTTTGGCTGCATTGGGTCTTCGTTGCTGCCCACGGGCTCTCTGTAGTTGCGGTGAGCAGGAGCCACTCCTCGCTGTGGTGCGGGGGCTTCCCATTGCGGTGGCTTGCTTGTCTTTGCTGCGGAGCACTGGCTCTAGGCCCGCGGGCTCTAGTAGTTGCGGCCCGCGGGCTTAGTTGCTCTGTGACATGTGGGATCCTCCTGGGCCAGGGCTCAAACCCGTGTCCCCAGCATTGGCAGGCGGATTCTTAACCACTGTGCCACCAGGGAAGTCCCCTGGATCCCGTTTTAAAATAAAAATATTTTCAAAGAACTCTCCCCCACTTTTGCTGACTCAAGCAATTTCTATCATAATGTTACTTAAATATGTACCAACATGAAGGCAGGAGTAAAAGCCTTCTGCTTATGGCTCTCATATGACTATAAAAACAAAACAAATGGGCAAATTATAGAACAGCAAACTATGAAATCAATAAAATTCAAATTAACAACGTTAATTTAATGGGATGTAGTTTCATCAAACCTAAATCACTGCGCTCCCTGTGAGCAGGGGGCTGAGTGGGTGGTGCAGCTCTTGGGAGCCTGACAAGCTTGCGGGAGATGTTTTCCACTCTCCTCTGTTACAGCTCCATGGAAAGGACATCTTTGGCCTTGTCCCAAATGCATCATCTAAAGAGCACGCACACTTCTGTCCTTTTCTTCTTAGCTGGCCATAATTAACAAAAATAAAATCTAATGTGGTCCCTGAAAGCTGGAAAGCTATTTTTAAGCCACACCCCCCCAACCCCAAGTACTCAGGAGGAAGTAACAAACACCAGAAACAGGCCGATCCTGGCCTTACGGAGCTAATGGAGAAAACCAGACTCACTCATGGAACCATCTACCAACAGAACGGCAAACCACGTGATGTGATCTGGGCTGCAGCACAGGAGTGCTGACCCCTGGCCTGAGAAGGAGAGGTCAGGGAGACACGGACGATCAAGGAGCCAACAGGAGGTCTTGGCGGACAGAGCTGGCCATGGAGGACTTGTGGGGTGTAGACTGTGTGTCACTGGGGTTGGGAACTCTGGCTCCACCCAAGACGATGCACCTCCCTCCGAGGCTCTGGCCCTGGAGGAGAGGCGGGAAGAGGATGCTGCCCCGTGGGGGAGGGGCGGCCTGCCCTGTGGGACTCCGGCCTGCTGCTCTCACACACTCCTGGGTCCTTTCCCCAAAATGAAATGGGGTGGCTTTCAGACCAGGTCACTTCTCAGGGAAGGTGAAGCCCAGAGAGTTCAGCCTGCACCAGTAGCATCACAGCCAAAGCCACAGCTACAAAAAAAGGTTTATTTAATTAACAAGAATTTATATACCATGTCCCTGTATGAGGTGTGGAGTGTAAACAATATCAAGGAATCCAAGGAGAAAGAGAAATCCTGTGTACAGACCACTGCAGTACAAGAGGAAAATGTGATAGGTCCTCTACAAGAGGGAGGAGGTTACTCCAGCTCAACGAGGGACAGAATCTAGGCAGGCTTCTAAGAGGAGGTGGCCTCTGAGGGGTGGGTAGGATCTGGGGGGTGGGGTGGAGATGGGAGAGGAGAGCCTAGATGAGGTGGCTGCAAGAAATCCTGAGAAGGTAGGGGCTGGAGTCTGGCTTAGGAGGGAGAGGTCAGGCGTGGAAGGGCACAGGGGCAATAGAACTGGTAATAGAGTTGAGCCGTGGAGGACGGCGACGGCCAGGCAGAGGGACTAGGGGTGTCTGACAGTCAAGGCGGAGCCCCTCAGTTTTCTAAGCCAGGACTGACCCCATCTGATCAGTGGGCCAGTTCCATCTCTCTGGGAGTATGGGGAGAGGACTACAGGAGAAGAGGCAGGAGGCGAAGGCAACTGTCTAATAGAGGGGTCAAGGCCGTGGACCAAGGGGGCGGCAGTGGGGATGGACCAAAGGGGCACAGGGACGGGCTTCCCCATCCCCGCTGCTTCCTGGTCCACCGAGGAACCCACTCAGAAGAACTTCCTCCTCTGGCCTTGGGTGCTGGAGATGTGACCTCCCTGCCCCTGGGCAGGGGTTTCAAAGAGAGGGGTCTTGGAGGACACTCATTATCATCACCTCTTGCCACCTCTAACCCCATCTCCTCCCTCCTAGAAATTCTGATACATTCTGCCAGCTCCCAGACCCAGCCTGGAGGGCTGCTGTCTGATGGGCCTACCCTGCCCGACACTGACCTGGTGGACAAAAGGATTACCAGAGATTGACCGAAGCCCCGAATCCATGCCAGGAAACAGTTTACTCGACAGCTAGCATACTCATCCACAGATTCAGCTACAAGTCGTAGACCCCGAGGTCTGCCACTGTCAATAAGAAGTTAGAAGAACCCCTTCCTGAGAAAGGGGGTTCCTCGGGGCCACCTCAGGCACCCAGCTGCCACTGTGTTTGCTAATCCTCTTCCCGTGCCCTACTCCAGACTGCCCTGGAGAGGCAGGAAGCACCCCTGTGTACCGGGTGCATCAGAGCCCAGCCCCACTGCACTGTTGCCTTGTGTTCTCCACCAGGAGCTGTTGGAAGCTGGAGGCATTCACAAGTATCTTGGTGGGCCGCCCCTAGCGCCTGGCACAGAGTAGATGCCCAATATATATTCGTTGAACTGAACTGAACTGAAATGAAATTCGGGCTCCAGGTACAGCTTGCGTCGGTTGTGTTTCCATGGTTCGGCATCTCTGCTCTCATCAGGGCAGCCCCCAGGCGCATCCCTCTGCCTCTCAAACCCTCCCCTCTGCAAAGCCCCTGCCACCCATTTGACCCCTGGATGAGCTCTCCTTACCTTCCTGGACCTTAGTGGTCTGCGCTGCTTTGGCCACACGTTCCTCTGTTCTGTTCTGGGTCTGCATTTCCCTGACCTGGATTTTAGCTGTGATGGAAGGGACTTCATCCTGCTCCAGTTTTTCATCGAATCCACAGACATACGATGCGGTCCCCTCCTGTTTGCTCTTCTAGGGCAGCAACATGCGTGTGTGTGTGCGCGCGCGCGTGTGCGCGTGTAGGGGAATGTTTGCTGTTTAACCGCGTCCTGTCCACTGCTGTTTGCGGTGCCTCCCGCCCTTCTGGTGGGAAGGTAGCGCTGGGACTCATCGTGTGGCTTTCTTTGCAAAACAGACACACTTAAAAAAGATAGTATATGACTGAGATAAATAAGAATAATTTTCCAAATGTTTTCATTCATGCTTCGCATAAGATTGAGAAAATATCAGCCGTCTATCTCAAAACAAGACGAAAATGATTATGGTTGATATTTGGGGAGGGTGGGAGGGCGGATGGTCATTAGAGGCAGTGGTAAACCCCCTTCCAAGATGCCTTCTTGGCTTTGCCACTGTGTTAGGTGGGTCACACGCACCCCAACACTTGGGGGTTCCCTGAAATGGGCTGGTTAGGAAGCTGAAATGCTGCCCGGGCACACAGGGGGGTTGGGCCAGCAGTGCCATTGGAGATGCAGTTTCATTTGGTTTCTGTACTCAGAGCTGGGTAGTCTCTCAGGAAGGTGTTCAGATGTGGTTGGATTCTTGGTACGTTACCAAGGTAGGACCAACAGGATTTGCTTGTAACATGGACGTGAGGTGGGAGAGAAGGAGAAGATCAAGGTGACTGGAAGGTTTTGGGTTGAGTAACTGGTAGCGTTGCTGTTTCTTGGGATGGGGGATGGAGGAGGAAGAGTGAAGGAGATGGGGAGGGGGGAGGAGCATTGCTGTAGTTCATTGGTAATGGGGGGGCGGGGCCAGGGGAGACAGAGAGTGGGGGTGTCCAGAGCTACCCAGAGTTGGGGGGGGGGATGAAAGTGGCCTCCAGTTACAGCCTGAGCCACAAGTTGGGACCAAGCCCCAGAAGAGACACAAGGACCAGCCCGGTCTTCCAAATCCTTGTTTTGCTGGTCTCTGAGACTAACTCTGGTTTGGCTCCCGAGCTGAGTCTTGGAGCGGGCTATGGTGAAACCTCTACTGGCATAGTGTTTCTAGTGATTCCACCCTGTACCTGCTCTTGGGGCAGTGTGGGTGTCCCACCAGAGTTTATCTTCCCAAGGGTGTTGCTGATGTTCCATCAATAGGCCCTGGGCATTCTCCTGGCCCCCCACTCAAAGGCTTGGCCTGGTTCTAACATCTGGGCGAGTGGGACTAGGGCGGGGCACATAAGAAAGACTTTACCATCTTTTGGAGTGACATATCACCCTGGTTCACCTGGGGTTGTTCTGGTTTTAAACCTGAGAGCCTCACGTCCTGAGAAATTCCTCAGTCTTAGGTAAAGCGGGACAGTTGGTCACCCTGCCTTCTACCAACCTCTGTGGTTCATGGTCTTGTTTCCTATGAAGTTTTTTCATTGCACTCTGGACAATCGCTACATCAACATATTTTGAAATGTTGGTTTAGGATCACTGACTGCTTCACCTAAAAAACATCCTCCTATCCAGCTACACTTGTGCCCCACTTTCTGGGGTGGAGGTAGAGAATCAGAGACACTGGGATCCCAGGGAGGGGACAAGTTCTGCCACGTGTCCAAGTGTAATGGGTCAGCGTATAGGCCAACCACCAGCTGGTGAGATTCAGGGGTCAGCTGCCCTTGGCTCTGACCACCCTGTTGACCACAAGGTTCTGGCGCCACTGAACCTGGAAGCAGACAGGATGTCTGCAGAGAACAGACACAGTGAAGCAAAGCTCCCTGGCAGAGCCCACTGAATTCATAACTCTCCTCTTTGTGATGGGGCCAGACTTCCAAGCTCAAACCAGACCCAGGATGTTCTGTGAAAAAGAGAGAGAATGATATCAATTGCCCATGTTTTATAATAACTAAAATCCAATAATATACCTTGTTAATTGAATGCAGAAGGAAGAAAATCCCCACTGTAAATATGGTTACAGGAGACAGAGGAAGAAGTTCTATTGTAACATGTAAAGATACTAATTCAACATGTTTGTACTATAAACACCATAGCATCGCATCGGCCTAGAATGTGGAATAGCTTTTCTCTACTTATTGGACTCAACCCTTTCTGTCTTCTTATTGAATGGAGACTTTGAATGAAGAATAGGTATATGACCAGAAGGAAAGTTTTTTTTTTTCAATTTCTTATTTAAAGCTGCAGAATAAAAACATGATTTAGTAAAAGGAAAATCAGACTATAATTACCTGTATTTAGGAGATAGGCAATGGAAGCATCTTTGTACTATGGTGCTTCTGGAAATAGCAATTGAAGAAAAATTAAATCTTTAATTTGTTGGAACAGAAGGAGATCAGATGTGTAGTTCTGATCAACCCCTGAATCATCTTTTAAGTTGCTGACTTTCTGGGTCACGACACATCGTGCAGAAACCACAGTGAGGGCTACACCAGCTTTTTAGAGCCCAGCACTCCTCTCTCAAGGAGACAGAGTGTTTGAAATATATCTGTGATTGAAAATACTTAAGTGTGAGGCCTCCAGCATTCTTCCCTTTCAAGGTGACCGTAATTGAAGGACGACGCCATGCAATTCTGACATTTATAATTTGGCTGTGGAAAAGGTCAGCTTCCTTTTGGATGTGCATTGGGGCCAGCAGGAGAGGAGCTCTAAGATGTCACATTAAGTTTTTGGATATTTTCAGGGATGCTTTGATTAATAACAGCTTCAATTCGCAATATATAATTGTAACCCCCCAACTCTCCACTGTATGAAATGACAATCTCTAAAGAAATAAAGCCATCGTTTTCCCCCCAGAAGGGTTTGAATGGAGGCCCATGAGAATTTGGGGGAAATCGTCTACATGAGAAATAAATTCTCTTCCTCCCATCGGTGAAGCCTGGTGAGGCCAGATCACGTAGGGCCTGGAATGCCACGTCAGGAGGTTGGGCTTTATCTGGGGGACTATGGGAAGCCATGGCTGCGTTGTAAGCAGGAAGGGATGTGGTCATATTTGATCTTTTGAAAGTTCGCTTTGGTTGTCAAGAGAGTGAGGGATTGGGGGTGGGGTGGGAGGTGATGAGCCTGGGGGCGGGAATCCCAGGCAGGAAGGAGGCTGTGGGTACGTGCTTGTGTGAAGGGCGGGTGGAGAGAAGGAATTCACAGCAGATGCACTTGGGGCCTGAGTCAACAGATCTTGATAGCGTGTTGGTATTCGGAAGAGAGGATGCCTCTGAGCGGCTTCCAGCCGACCAGATAACCATCAGGTCTTTTTTAGGAGATTCTGACCAGTGGCATCTGCTTAGATTTTTGTGCAGAGAGACTGTGTAAGTTGGAGCAGTGCCTGATTCCTTCAGGTCAAAGAACAGATTGTGGCAGTTGTTCTGGGCATTGGGTCTCACGGTGAGAGAATGTGCCCAGGATGACACTCCACGGGTAGGCTCTGGGCCCAGGTGTTGGTGAAACCAACAGTCCCAGGGATTAGCCCTGCTTAGTGCATGGGGAGGAGGCCTGAGCTGACTGCTGTGATGGGAAACAAGACGTGTCCCCCAGTCGTGTCGAGGGAAACCTCTCATGTCAGGGCCACTGGGACAATAGCACGTGTTCCTGAGATGACCAGAGGGGGTCAGGTGTGCTGTTGGGGTCAGAGTTCAGCTTCGATCTGGTCATAGAGCAATCTCGGACCCGGTTGGGGCTTAGTCCTGTGACCAAGACTGTATTAGTTAAGGGTTTTCTTCTAAGTTTCAAATTCCCAGGAGAGGAGAGTGAACTTGATTAGCTCAGCTTGGGTCAGGAGCCCAGCCCTGATGGGGTGGGGCAACCATCAGCATGAACATTGGGTGCAGAGTGGACAGGTGCTTTGGTCCCTCCCGTGATCACCCGTCTCCAGGTGGGGAGTGATGGTGAGGTTGCTTGGACTTAAGAGACAGGACCTCGATAGATGGGCTCAGTCTCGGAAGGGGCACAGCTGAGGCGGGGTTCAGTGAGGCCAGCAATCAAACTGAGCAAATCTCCCAAAACATGGTGCCCAGGACAAAGAATCAGACATTGAGATTGACTCTAGATCCCAATACCTGACAAACAGGAGTTGGCAGAAAAAAATGGAGGAACTTCTAAAAGAAGTAACAGTAAAATAATTTCCAGGGCTGGAGAAAGAGTTTGTGTGTGTGTGTGTGGCTCAATTTCCTCTTCTGTAAAATGGGTATAATGATACTATCTAGCATGGGGTTGTGGAAAGTATTACCAGGCCGGCCATGTGGTAAAACTCCATGCCAGCTATTAACACTATCATTGTTATTATCATTGCTGAAAGATGCCAAAGGGCCAAGCATGTTGAATAAAAAATGCTTGAGGGACTTTCCTGGTGGCGAAGTGGATAAGACTCCACGCTCCCAATGCAGGGGGCCTGGGTTCGATCCCTGGTCGGGAAACTAGATCCCACATGCATGTCGCAACTAAGAGTTCTCATGCCACAACTAAGGAGCCCGCCTGTTGCAACTAAGACCCGGTGCAACCCCCCCCCCCAAATGCTTGAAACTCTAGACAGTCATAGAAAAATTTCCTAACACCAGGGATAAAGAGAAGTATCATAAAACCTTTCAGAAAGAGCAAAAGATCAAAAGAGAAACCAAGTCTCTGTAAAATAACAAGGATGGGTCACCTGGATACAAGCCTACATGGAGCCATGTATTCCGAGCTCCAAGGGAAAATAATTTAAAGACAGAATTACATACCTTGCCTAAAATGCCCTAGAAGGTAAAGATATTTTCAGTTAGGCAAAGATCTAGAAAGATTGCCTTTCATAATCCATCTGAAAAAATTAATAGAGACATGAAAGGTGAGTTGAAGGCAATGTTGGGATGAAAGATGTAGTGGTAGGTGGAAAGCTAGTAAGACTTAGAGGGAAAGATAAAAAAAATTTTGATTGTTAAAAAATAATGGCAGTCTAGAATTGAAATCCCAGAGGATATAAATGTGGGAAGAGACAGGGGAGGGGTAGGAAAGGGGCAGGGAGGGGTAGAGGGGAGCAAAGAGGACTCAGTGTTTTCTGTTCAAGGGGAAGCTGTAGAGACATTCCTTCTAGACGTTGATAGTTAATATAAGTTTAAATACGGACACAGTATTTAAGGGTATTCTCTGGAAGAATAGAAAAAAGAATGTTAGAGAGGGAAATATTATACATTAGGCAGGGACAATGTGATAAAGATACTTGGTTCATTCGATAACAGGTAGGAAGTGGGGTGTGGATGAAGGAAGGAAAAAGCAGAGTAAATGGAAAACACAAAATAAAATGGCAAGCATCAGTCCTAAGTCAGTGTGAGTGACCCAAATATACCTACCAAGAGAAATATCAGGTTAGGTCTCAAAATTTAGCTCTATGCTATTTCCAAGAGGCACATATAGAACAAAAATGACAGGGGGATGTGGAAAATAAAAAGATACGAGTAGATATGCTGGGAAAATACTAACAATGACAAAAAGCAGATGTTTCTATATTGCCATTGGATAACATATAATTCAAGATGAAAAGTACTAAAGGGATAAAGAGGGGTGGTATTGATAAGGAGGTACAATCAACTGAAGAAGATATAGCAATCATGAACCTTCAGTTACCTAATACCATGGCTTCAAAATAGAGTAAACAAAACTGATGGGTGATTGAGCTATTCGTAATGAGTTGGATGGACCTAGAGTCTGTCATACAGAGCGAAGTAATTCAGAAAGAGAAAGACAAATGCCGTATGCTAACATATATATGGAATCTAAGGGAAAAAAATGTCATGAAGAACCTAGGGGTAAGACAGGAATAAAGACACAGACCTACTAGAGAATGGGCTTGAGGATATGGGGAGGGGAAAGGGGAAGCTGGGACGAAGTGAGAGAGTGGCATGGACATATATACACTACCAAACGTAAAAGAGATAGCTAGTGGGAAGCAGCCACATAGCACAGGGAGATCAGCTTGGTGCTTTGTGACCACCTAGAGGGGTGGGATAGGGAGGGTGGGAGGGAGGGAGACGCAAGAGGGAAGAGATATGGGGACATATGTATATGTATAACTGATTCACTTTGTTATAAAACAGAAACTAACACACCATTGTAAAGCAATTATACTCCAATAAAGATGTAAAAAAAAAAAAGAAAATACAGGACAAAGTTGATACATCTATAATCAGCATGGAGCTCCTTATCTCTGAAATCAACAGAACAAGGAGATAAAAATAAAGCATATAGAAAATTTTAATAACAAAGTTATTAGCTGATCATATATATTTGTGCATATATATGTGCATATATATAAAGTGTTAGTCAATGAATAGATATTATTTTCAAGCACTCGTGAAACATTAAATATTCACAAAAACTGACATGTATGAGGCTACAGTGGAAATCTCAACAAATTCCAAAAGATAGAAATGATACATCCCAGACTTCTGCTTCTCCATCTGGCACACTAAATACTGTGACCTCCCCTCCCTCTGAAAACAGTGCTGGAGAAAATACATTTTTTTTCTCTTACATGTATTAATAAACTGGGAAGAAAGGAAAAAATGAGGTCAAAAACTTAGTGAAGGCAGGTGCCCCTCCAATTCTTTGGACTTTTGCCCTGAGGGCACTTGCTGATCTGAATAAACCTGACCTTGGATTTAGACTAGGAGGCAAAGACCAGGGCCAGGTGGAGTCTGCTAGGAAACCCTCATTCTCGTCGTAAGGGATCCTTACTGTAAGGAAACTCACCTACCTTTAAATCTGGCACTAAGTGGAGGAGGAAAAAAATTTCTCCTGGGCATTAATCAACACAAGTTGACTCTTCTTGGGAAGCCTGAATTCACACTACGGGACTGGTCTGAAAAATGCCAAGTTACGTAGGCAAGATAACTAAGATTTCCCCTCTTCTCATTCCAAGAAGGCTGCCAGGCCGTTTGATTTCTTGGATTTAGAGCTTCTGTAGGACTAAAAGCAGAAGCTGCCTGAAGACTACTCTCCTCTCTGTCATTTGTGGTGTCTGGGTGGTGTCCCTGAGGGGAGGGGAGAGTGCCCCAACCTGGAAGGGGGCGGAGGTTGGCAGAGGGACCTTTAGGCCCTGGGACGGTAGCCCCAATAATGACCTATGGCATTTCTGCTACAGTGGTGGGGTGGGGTCATGAGTGGGATTTAATTAGATTTAAAGAAAATAAAGAAATGTGATATTTCTTGGACACTTGAGTTATGAATGAAAGTTCAGATTGACTCACTGTGTCAGAATTAATCTCTCTTCCCCTGTTTACACAGATTAGTGTTCTGCTAATTTTACTGTGCGTCAGAATCACTGGGAATGTTTACTAAAGATGCACATTTCTGGGTTCTGTCCCCAGAGATTCGGATTCCATAGGTCCGGGGGGTGGGACACAATAGTTGGCTTTTTTTTTTTTTTTTTTTTTTTTTGTGGTACGCAGGCCTCTCACTGTTGTGGCCTCTCCCGTTGCGGAGCACAGGCTCTGGACGTGCAGGCTTAGCGGCCATGGCTCACGGGCCCAGCCGCTCCGCGGCATGTGGGATCTTCCCGGACCGGGGCACGAACCCATGTCCCCTGCATCGGCAGGCGGACTCCCAACCACTGCGCCACCAGGGAAGCCCCAGCCTTGCTTTTTTGATTTATGCTTGTTTGAGTTGGGTTTCTGATGCTTCCAATGGAAATAATTCTGATTACTACAAAGGGGTCAGTTCATTTGGGCATGGAGGACTCCAGGGCTTCTCCCAAGCTGGAGGACTCTCTGTCCCCATGGGGCCACCTGGCTCCTCTTACTACCTGGCTGAGTTGCTCAGGTTGTCACCTGTGGAGGCAGATATTTGAAGTGGCATCTCTGTGACTTGGGGCATTACTTTCCCAGCATGGTGGGGACCAACAAGGACAGATGAGGAATTCTGTACTAAGCCACTTGGTCTGGGGTCTACTTTGGGGTCTACAGAGCTTCCCTACATGTTACTTGTCTGGCACAAAAGTTATATTAATGAATCAGTGTGTCAAATTGATGACCATGCAAGTATTTCAGATGTCTGGGAAATGAGTTTGATGACACTTATAATGTCACTATGACCCAGCTCTGTTCTCCATGGCTCTGGGGAAGATGATGATGGAGGTCATCAGGACAGTCAGGGTGAACCTTTTTGAGCAGGTGCCTTTTGAGCAGTGGCTTGAAAGAGGTGAAGGAGTTTGTTCAGATTACTCCTGGGAGAAGACAATGGGAAGAGCCAGCACAAAGCCTTAAGGTGGCCATGGACCTGGCATGGTTGACGAACAGCAAGGAGGCCAGAGGACTTGAGCTGAGCAACTAGGGGAGCAGGTGGTAGGCAAGGGGGTCAGAGAGGTGGGAAAGGGCCAAGTCATGATGGCCTTATAGAGAGGGTGACCATGGCCTGGTCTCCCAAGTTAGTGGTATCCATACCTGTTGCTCTGCCATAATTATTAATAGCACCCCATCTCACTCTCAAAAGTGTACCTGCTTGGACGATACATATTATATGGTCACTGTACACTTGGACCATTGTAGGACTTTGGTTTTTGCTCAGAGTGAAATAGGGCTTGAGCTAAAGGATTAGTAGGAAGGTGAAGAGGGGTAGAAAGAGAATTCCAGGCAGAGTGAAGAGCTTGTGCAAAGGCCCTGTGGTGGGAGAGAAGGACAAGATCAGATCTGGGTTTTGAAGGATCATTCTGGGTGTACCATGAAAGACAGGTGGGGTGGGATGGGGCTGGTACAGATGAAGGAAAGAATGACCACAATCCCGGTGAGGAATGATGCTTGCTTGTACGTAAGTTTCTGAGCACAGCACAGCACCTGTCACCTGGAACTGAAAGTGCTCAATAAATGTTATTATTTACCAAGAACCCAAGTCTCCCAGGCAACAGAAATGTGGGTCCCAGGCTCTGGCTCTGGCCAGAATCACTCAGCCTGACACCTGAATTTTAACTAGAAGTTAATCAGCAAATATATTTTAACTAGAAGTTAATCTGGCTGTTGGAACCAGGTCCCCTGTACTGAAACAGCAGATAATGCCACTCTGGTATGGCACGTCACAAGACCAATGTCTTCATGCAATTTCAAAAAAATAATCTAATAAATTACTTCCTCCTAGAGAGTCGAGCTAAAACTTCCTAATAAGTAGGGGTTTAATTTCTCTTCCTTTGTAATGCTGTTGGGTTCTGTGGCAGCTACAACAGACATTTGTATAATCGCACACCCTCAGCAGGAAATAATGAGGGGAAAAGTGGTTTTGACAAACAATTATGGATGAACTGATATGAATACACAGGAGCTGTTATTGTAAGTTGAGGCGTATGTGAAGAGTAACTAGTGAGGCTCTTCTGATGGTCTCCTGTCTGTTGAAGGCACAGCCTGTCTTGTCTACTGTGACACTCACATTAGTGAACTCTCCCCCATGTGACCGCTTCAGACTAGACATTTCTTGCTACCCTGGGGAGTCTTCTGACCCCTGCCACGGGCTGGGGGCTGGGGCTGGGGTTAGGGCAGGAGTGTGATGTGTGCTGCACCAACAAGCCACGCTCTCTTCTGGGTTCCTAGAAGAGATGCTGGAGAGTATTTGGGAGACTCCTGGCTGTGGTCGGAGCTTGGGACTTAGTCTGGACCAAGGGTCAGCTTGTTTGGGACATAAGTCATAGCCCAGACATGCATGTGGCTGGAGGGTATAGTCTTCAGCCAAAGAATGTGTTAGCATACTTTGGTGGGGGTCAAGGAAGGGAAGACAGCCCTGTTTGGGGAAAGACCAGTGAATGACTGCCAGCTTGATGGAGCAAGGAAAACTTGCACTGTGTCTGATATGAGGTCTGTCCTCAAGTCTGTGACCCTCCCAGGTCCAGCCTGTTGGAGTTCTCCTGCTCTGTGAGCCTCAGACTGTCCTCAGCATGGCCTTCCCCTTCCAGGGTAGGGAAGGCAAAACTGACGTTGAACTCATCACCTCTCTCCAACCTGATTACCCCACCTTCAACCACATCACCATCACCTCTCTCTTGGATCACTGCATATCTTGAAAGCCAGGAGATACGCTGATTTTCTCTCATTCTTTTGCTCAGCTGAGCCAGTCTCTGTTTGCAGGTGTGCATGTATGAGTACATGCATATATGAGTATGCAAGGCAGGCCCGTCGTGCACTTGTTCATTTGTTTGCTTTTCCTGAAGATCCTGTGGGCTGTTTCATACTTGTGACCATTTTCCTGAGTGGTCACATGCTCCATAATGCTGAGTGTCCCCTTGTATCCATTCTCCTTCCAAGCAGTAGCTGGGAACACAGCCACCAAGCTAGAAACGACATTTCTCAGCCTTCCTTGCGACTAGGGAAGCCAAGTGACCTGTGTGACTAACTTTGGGCCAATAGGATGTGAGTGGAAGTGCTGGGTGTACCGTCTAGGTGTCTAGGTCATCGCCTTAAAGGCAGAGCCACTTACCCTGAATTCCCTTTTGCCACATTTTGCTTGTGAGGAGATAAGAACGGTGGGAGCAGACACCTTGGATGCAGAGATGGAAGTTCCATGTTGAGAATGGTGGCACTGAACACCCTACCTGAGTGCCTGAATGACCTTGGAGGGTGGAGCTGACCTTGGAGGGTGGAGCCATTTATCCTTTCTGGACTCCCACCTGCCTTTATGGGAGAAATAAAGTACTTTATTTAAGCTACCGCATTGCCGAGTGTCTCGTTATCGTGGCAAGTCTGTACCCTAGTGAGTACCCCATGCTCCCGCTGCCAGTACACGGTGAAGCCTGAAGCCTCCCCACAAGAACCTTCGGAGCTGTCCTCTCATCTGATCTTAACAGTGGCCCTGTGAGTCAGGGAGGGCACATGGCAGGCACCACATTTTGCAGATAGGGAAACGGAGGCCCAGAGAGGGCTGGATTTTGTCCAAGGTCACAGGTGCTGAGCAGGGACAAGAACCCAGGTCCCTGGGCTCCAGTGCAGTGCCTGTTCAATACTCCAAGCGATTGCCTGGAACACTCCAAATCAAGACCATAATGTTGTTATTAAAATATTTACTTGCATGAAAAATTTCTATTACCTGAAATTCATGTATTATAGATGGAATCAGTAGCTTAGAAGGAAATAAACAAGAAGAATCACTTTAATAACAAAAGCTACGCAGATAAATTCCTCATTTCGGCAAGCTCTTGGCCGTCCGAAATAAATATATCATTTTTATCAGGCAAGCGCTCTAGAAACAGCATCTTCGGGAAATGTGTCAAAATAATCTCTCTGGCTGCGCTCCTTTCTGGAGGAAATAGGACAGTGGCGGCAAAAAGAAAGATTAAAAGGAGTTTCCTTACTACGGCACAAAGTGTCATAAAGAACAGTAATGAGAGGGCTGGACAAACTGATCTCCAAGTTTCTTTCTAGCCTGACTGGGGCATAGTAGGAGCGTGAGACTGTGAGTCAGAGGTCAAGACTGCACTTTCTCACTTTTTGGCTGTGTGACATTAGGCTAGTGGCTTGCCCTCTCTGAGCCTCCGTTGGCCTACCTCATGCAGCTGTTTAGGTATGGAAATTTCTTACTAAATGTTTATAAATAGTATGTGACCCTATTTAATATTTTCCTTACTATGTTAGTTGTCATAGATGGGAGGTGTAAAGGGAGAGAACTCCAGAGAATGGGGGTCTGATAACCATTGGCTGAGGAGTGCATGCATTCGTGTGCGTGTGTGCCCTTGCACACCCCTATCTGTGTCCCCTCCTGTAGATGCATCACCATCCACCCAGGCCTCAGTAGTCGAACCCAGAGCCATCTCAACCTCTTGCTCTCCATCCCTTTTCATGAACAGTCAGTTCCCGCCGAGCCCTGGCACATCTCTGTTCCTCATTCCTTTTCCCTGCATCATCTCCTGTTCTCCATCCTCACTGTCATTGCCTTATACGGGACACCACCGTTGCCGATCGCTGCCTGTCTCCACGTAGAACTCCCTGCCCCAGTCTCTTCCCACACTTGTTACCGGTCTGAAATTCCCAAAGCACAAATTATGTCACTCCTATGCTCGAAAACCTTTCATTGCCTACAGGGTAAAGTCCAAATTCTTCACCTTGACACTTCCAGTCCTTCTTACCTGTCCAGCCCCCGTGCCGCCCAGCACTGTCAAACGACTCAGCAGTCCCTGACACGCCCTGTCTTTAATGCTTCCACATCTGCTCACGCTCTGACCTGTCTGCAACTTTCTGTTCTTCTTCTAGGGCAGCAACTCTTACTCTAAGGGGGCAGCTCTGTGTAAGCCCTTCTGGACCACCATGGACAGAGGCACAGGCTTTTTCTCCTGTGTTCTTCACATGGACTCCGTCCATACCTGGTGGTTCAGACACGCCCTCTGGGGTATAGTTATCCAGCTGTGCGTCCCGCAGTGTGAAGCAGGAGGGGAAGAGGGAGCAGAGAGCCTGCTGTTCTACTCTTCAGGTGCAGCAGCCCTGCCCGCTAGTGAACCATGGGCTCTGGTCAGCCAGGCCAACGTCTCTATGCTTGGAGAGGGCTAGGAAGTGGGCATGCAGAGGCAGGAATTTGGGAAAAGGAGGAGAAAATGTCCCTCCTCTTTAGCAGTAGCCTAATAGTTCAAGCCCAAGCCAAGAAGCAAACTTTTCCCTTTTCTCCCGAGTTGCAATACCCTTGCCTTTATCTACCTGATTTGGTTACAGCTTGTTCTCATAGCAACCCTCATTCCTCACCAAGCCATTAGGGTCTTTATCAGGAAAGGAAGGAAAAGTTAGGTTTTCTTTTGGAATCCTATCTGGTGCTCTTGTGTTCTGATAGGCTCCTGGCATATTTGGTGATAAAACATCTGACTGTTAACAGCAAACCAGTCCTTATGTGTTCCCACACGCATTCACCCCGACACGAGGACAGGACAACCTCCAATTAAGTACGTCTGTCTTTGCCACAAAGATGAACATTGAAGGATCTACCCATATTAATGTTCCTGACCCCAATAGGAGGCTGTGAATATGCAAAATGTCCTCAGGTGGCTCTGTCTTCAAGTAAGACAATGCCCAAGGTTTGAGGTCTGAGGTTCAAAACCAGTTTTCTGGACTTTGATGCTGATGTTCTTTGTGTAACATCTGCTTGTGCGTGTGAGATGCATATGCATGCACGTGTGTGCGCACATGCCGGAGTGCATATATGCACATGTGTGTGTGCACATGCATATGTATACAGACACTTGTATGTGTGCATACATGCAAGTGTGATTGTGTGTGTGTGCATGGCCTTGTAGGTATAGGAGTGCATAGTTAGTCATTTTCAGCCAAGGGTCTGCCACAGACAGGGCTGATTTCCCTTGATGACACTGGAGCACCTCGAAAACTAGTCTGTCAAAGGCAGAAGGAATTTCCAGTCACTCCTCTCAACACATGCACTTGACAGAGGAGGGACTTGGAAACTGTCATCAGTTATTCTATAGATGTGCCCAACAAAATTGTCCAGCCAACACAAAGAGCATATCATGAATAATACACCAGCCATTAACCCTGTAAGCTTACGTTTTGAACAGACCTCATCTATATTTTACAATTAATTAGGAGATCCACAAGGGATTGACTCCGAAGAAGATAATTACTTCCCAGGGTTATAGGGAGCTTCGCTAGTCAAGAAGCATCTTATTTTCACTGGAAAATTAAACCAGTGCTCCATTATCTGATCGTTTCTAAATGAATAAAGGACTGGGTTTTGACATCATGGTCTCATTTCGGCAAGAAAGAGACAAACTGACAAGCTGTTTTGTCGCATGCTTGTTTGAGCAGAACATTTTGAGAAATGTCTCTGGGTCTGTTTGGGAAGAGGAGCTGCTGGGTAGAAAAAATGTCCAAGATGACCAAAAGCGACGGGGCTATTTGCCAAGTAATCACCCCATGCCGGAGCCCAGAGAAAGATGAAATGCATTTCTATTTTCTGCTCTTGAGCCAGAGGAGCTTGTTCAGGGTGGAGAAGCAGAGTGCATTTGGTGAAAAATGATGGCAGTTCTATATGGCTATAGATGTTAGTGTACACAGAGATATGAAGGCAACCAATTCTGCCTAATAAAATTTACTCATGGGCTTCCCTGGTGGTGCAGTGGTTGAGAATCTGCCTGCCAATGCAGGGGACATAGGTTCGAGCCCTGGTCCGGGAAGATCCCACATGCCGCGGAGCAACTAAGCCCGTGCGCCACAACTACGGAGCCTGCGCTCTAGAGCCCGCGAGCCACAACTGCTGACCCTGCATGCCGCAACTACTGAAGCCCCCGCGCCTAGAGCCCGTGCTTCGCGACAAGAGAAACTGCCACAATGAGAAGCCCACGCACCGCAATGAAGAGTAGCCCCCGCTCGCTGCAACTAAAATGAAAGCCCGCGCGCAGCAACGAAGGCCCAACGCAGCCATAAAGAAATAAATAAATAAATTTATTTTTTAAAAATTTACTCATCAGAAGCATGCCCCCCTTGGGATGGCCTTCCAGCTCCCACATTTTTCATCTTCCCTAGGAGCTGCCCTCCTGACTCAGTGGTTCCCCGGCAGCCTCTGCTGCCCCTGGACAGAGCTGGTTGGTCCAAGAAGGTACAATTGATCTGGCCAGTCAGATTCTCTTTACCAGAAATTGGGACTTGTGAACCAAGGCACGCAGAAATTAGGAGCCCTTGGCCTTGAATGGCACTTGGGGAGGACAGTCCAGTGATGTTCCCCTCTTTTCTGGAATAAAAGGAGGAGAGGGGAAAACTTGGAACCAGGCTTTGGAGCCACACATTTCTGGGTTTGAATCCTGGCTCTGACTCTTGGGTCTAATCCCAACCTTGTGACCTTGAGTGTGTGACATAACCTCTCTGATTTCAGTTTCCTCACCTGGAAAATGGAAATTTGGTAAAGAGAAAAAAAACCTGTTATTTCAACAACTGTCATAGGCCACTCTTGCTGGTTGTGAAATTTGTCTCTAGGATAAATAGATGTTGCCTAAAAAATATTGATGAAGTCATAGGTTTTGAAAACATATGCTTGAGGATATGCCCAGACATTCACAGACCAAGAGGAGGAGAATTGCTTTGTCTTGCTTCATGAGCTGAGAATATTAGCGTTTCTAGAAGGCGTGGGCTTAGGGGAGGGGGAATGCTTCTCATGGGAGCGAGGGGAGAGGAGCTGTGGAAGGTGGGGCAAGCTGGGGCTTCTGAAGAGCATTTTCTGGTTCCTTCTCTAATGTTGCTCTCACAGAGCTCAGAACCCAGAACCTAGAAGCCACCAGCTCTCATCATATTTGCACATCCTTTTCTCTCAAGCGCCAGTAGGGTGGTTCTAGGTTGGGCCTTTGCCAGGAAAGCAGAAACCTTCAGCCTTAGCTCCACCATCCTTGGCAAGCTTCCAGTCCTAGATGGGCCAAGCCTAGCCCCTTTCGTGAAGAGAAATGAACTTTAGCGAAGAGGCAAGTCCCTTTGGTGGTTGGACCACCAAATTTTCCTGGTAAAAGAACATTCCAAACTCTGTCAGGGGTCCTCCCTCCTGGGGAAGTGGACTTCTTTTTCAGTCCATAACTCAAGGGGTCTCAAGTCCCCTCAGCAGCAGACAAGCTTAGGGTCAAGGCCTCTTGGATCCATAAGTTCCACAGACAGCAGTTGCCTCTGCCTTTTCCACCCCCATCCCCCCACCATATCACCTCCTTAATTTTTTCCCTAATTCTCAAAGCTAGAATGAAATCTTTCAATTCTTCCCCCTCCCCACATTTCCACCTTCTTGCCCCAACCTTGACTAATGCTTTCTAGGCATACTGCACAGCTGCCATCCAAGGACTGTCTCCTGGATCTCTTCCTGTTTCATGATTTACTCCCTCATTTATCCTGAGCACATCCTCAAATAACTTCCTAAGAAAGGATACATGGGAAGTAAATCTTCTGAGTCCTTGAATATCTGAAGAGGCCTTTACACTCTTCTTGCATCTGATAGATACTTCAGCTGAGTGTTGAATTTTAGGATATAAATTATTTCCCTTCAGCACCTTGATGGCATTTTTCCCATTGTCTTCTCACATTTGATGATGCTGATAAAAAGTTTCTGATGCCAGGTTGATTTTGTTCTTTTGTGAGTGAACTTTTGTCCCTCTCTTTCTCTTTTTCTGGAACCTTTCTCTCCAGAACAAAGGTTATTAAAAAATTTTTTTTTTCTGTTAAGGGCCAGATAGTAAATATTTTAGACTGTGGGCCATATGGTTTCTGTTGCAATTGCTCAGTTCTGCTGTTGTAGCATGAAAGCAACCACAGACAATACACAAATGAATGGGCATGGCTATGTTCCAATAAAACTTTATTTACAAAAGCAAATGGTGGGTCAGATTTGGTACATGAGCTGTAGTTTGCCAGTTTCTGCTTTAGAAGGTCAAAAAAGCATTCTTTTTATCCTTGACATTTTGAAATTTCCTAATGAACTATCTATAGACTTATTTTTTTTCATTGATTATGCTTGACCATCTGGTGAATATTTTAATTCTGATATTCATGTCCTTCAGATCTGATAAATTCCCTAGTTTTCCCAATATCTGTTGGACTTCCCAGATTTCCTCAGTATGCCTCTTATTTTTTCTTTCATCTTTTCTGTCTCTTTTTAAGGTTATATTTTCAGGGTTATTGGATTTGACTTTTAAAAACAGTCCTTTTACATATATAAAAAATACTTTGGTGATATATTTTTAATTTCAAAGTGTTCTTTCTTGTTTTCTGATTGTTTAAATTTTGTAGAATCATTTTATTTTATAATAGATGCAACCTTCTGTATTCTCCCTGAATGTACTAGAGTTTTATTTTTTAATTTATCTTCTATTTCCTGAATTATTTCTAATCCCTAGGGATCAGTTTTTCTTTTTAATATTGTTGAATCCTTCTCTCTTACAAGTTTTTTTCCTTAAGTATCTGGTGTTCTGGTTGACAATTTAGATTTATAATTAAACAATTTATATTTAGAGGCTATATACAGTTAATAAGCTATATACAGTTGCTTAGGTGCTCTATAAATATGAGGAAGACATGTTAAATGGTGGAATTTGCTTTTTTTATGAAATTATTATTATTTTTTAAATATTTATTTACTTATTTTGGCTGCGTCGGGTCTTTGTTGCAGCGTGCGGGCTTCTCTGTAGTTGTGGTGCGTGGGCTCCAGAGCGTGTGGGCTCAGTAGCTGGTGCGTGGGCTTAGTTGCCCCGAGGCAAGTGGAATCTTAGTTCCCCGACCAGGGATCGAACCTGCGTCCCCTGCACTGGAAGGTGGATTCTTAACCACTGGACCACCAGAGAAGTCCCTGGAATTTGCTTTAAATATATTGACCAAGGAGTTGGCTTTGGAGCTGGGATTCACCCTAAATGCCAGATGTGGAGGTCTGTTTTCCTGGGGTGTGGTGGCTTTACAATATGTCTACAAATTTTTTGGCATGCCATGCTTCAAAAGTTGGAGCTTAATTCCATTCTCCTTGAGTGAGGGTTGGGCCTAGTGAATTGATTCTAATGAATAGAATATGGCAAAGGTGACTACATGTGACTTTTAATGTTAGGCCATAAAAGGCATTTCAGTTTCCTCTTTGTTCTCTCTGTTCGGGGAAACCAGCTGCCATGTCATGAGGACACTCAAGCAGCCTATGGAGAGGTCCAGGTGGTGAGGAACTGAGACTTCCAACCAATAGCCAGGGGAGTGAGTCATCTTGGAAGCAGATCCTTCAGCCCCAGTTAAGGCTTGAGGTGACTGTGGCCCTGGTATCATCTCAATGGCAACCTTATGAGAGACCCTAAGCCAGAACTGCTAAGCTACTCTTAAATTCCTAATCTGAAGAAACTGAAAGATAATAAATATTTGTTGCTATAAGTGGCTAAGCTTTGGGGTAATTTGTTATGCAGCAATAGATAACCAATACATGGACTATCAATTTTCCTTGAGATTGACTCTCCAATATTTTACCTAGATATATGTACCTGGCTGCTAAGTTTTGTTCCAAGAGTGAGTTCAGATTTTCTCTATATAGATAATCAACTCATCCACCCTGCCTTTGGTTCCATATCTCATTTCCATTTATATGTGAAATTTCTGAGTCCCAACTACAGGGTTCTAGAGGGCAGATGGTTTCCTGGGCTGTGTCCATTTCCATGCGTACCCTTAGGTGTGGGGTCTTCCACATTGCTTCATCTGTTACCCACGTCTTCCCACTTTCCAGATTCCAGAAATTTATTTTTATCTCTTGTCTCCTGCTGCTCACCTCCTGTTGTCTTTATTGATGTGGATTTATACCTTTTATAGATTTTCCACTTTAATTTTAATGGAAATGAATGACTGTGATTAATATACAATTTTTAAAATATTTATTTATTTATTTCTTCTGGCTGCATTGGGTCTTCGTTGCTGCACGTGGGCTTTCTCTGGTTGCGGCGAGCAGGGGCTACTCTTCGTTGCGGTGTGTGGGCTTCTCATTGTGGTGGCTTCTCTTGTTGTGGAGCACGGGCTCTAGGCGCACGGGCTTCAGTAGTTGTGGCACGTGGGCTCAGTAGTCGTGGCTCATGGGCTCTAGAGTGCAGGCTCAGTAGTTGTGGTGCACGGGCTTAGTTGCTCCGTGGCATGTGGGATCTTCCCACACCAGGGCTCGAACCCGTGTCCCCTGCATTGGCAGGCGGATTCTTAACCACTGTGCCACCAGGGAAGTCCCAATATACAATTTTTGATGCCACCTTTCTAGACTACTCAAAGCTTTAAAATTGGAAGCATATCGAGAAGATTCATGTAAAAATCAAGATGATAAGGCTCCTGGCTAATTGTCACATCACAAAGAGCTGATAATAAAACCATGAATTATGTATGTTTTCATTGCTAACCCCAGAGTTTACAGGTCTTAATAAGAGGGTTGGTCCTGATTACCTCAGAAACCATGACATAGTTTGCTTCTGCTAAGCCTTTTATTTCATACCTACAGGTCAAGTTTGCCAGCTACTTCCATGTGACAAAACCTTTGATGAAGACTGGGAACCTTAATGAACAAATAATTAGTTTTAAGAACATAAGGTGACAACACACAACTAATGCCTTTTTAATTGCTTTTGCTCTCACATCTTTAGCAAACACATATCCCCGCATCTCATGGAGTCACAGTTATCTGTTATCTGCAACTCTGGCACTCTGGGGAATGTCTTAGGCAGGGATGCTGCAGGGCAAAGACCCCAGTCTTCCATGAATCCTTTTGCTAACCTTCAGACCACCCTACAATTCTAGGGACAGAAAGTCTGATCCATGGACTCTTGAGTTACTTTAAAAAATGGGGTCTCCTGGGCCAGAACCTAAAAAAAACCAAGATCACAAAAGATCCAGAGTTTTTAAGGAGCAGGCTTGGGGGAGGCGGGGAGGAAGGATGGAGCTAGAAATATCTTCTGTTACTTCTTTTTTTAAAAAAATTTTTATTTATGTATTTGGTTGTGCTGGGTCTTAGTTGCAGCAGGTGGGCTCCTTAGTTGTGGCTCACAGGCTCCCTAGTTGTGGCATGTGAACTCTCAGTTGCGGCACACGTGTGGGATCTAGTTCCCTGACCAGGGATCGAACCTGGGCCTCCTGCATTGGGAGCACAGGGTCTTAACCACTGAGCCACCAGGGAAGTCCTTGTTACTTCTTAGTTGAAAGAAAAATCTATAGTTGTCTCCAAACTTAGTTGTTAACTATACGGAGTGAAGCTCATTTTTTTTGTTCTTTAGTTTCAGTGTGAAGGTTATTTTTCCTTTGCTCTTATATATTCAGTGTGGGGTAATACAGACTGTGAACAAGTAATCCAATAAAAAATAAAGTAATTGTACAATTTGATAAGTGTATAAAGTGAATCGATAGGGTGCTATGACAAAGAATAACAAGGGAAACCTTTGTTGCGGGGGCAGCACTGGGAGTCTGAAAATTGTACGTGAAAGAATCAAGAATTTGTTCTAAAGGATGGGATTATCTGGTAGGAGGAGTTTCACTTTGTATACTCCTAAATTGTTTCAGTTTTTCTTTCAAGAATATTACTTTTGTAATAAAAATTAAAAGAATACTCCCATGTTTGGGAAAAAGGAAGTATCTTGTTCTGAAGCCTGGTGCCTTTTATGTCCCCTACTTTCTTTTGTTCACTCATTCAGTCAACAAACGTTACTAATGTACCTGCTCTGTGTCTGCCCTGGGCTCAACTATGAATAAGGAGACTGAAAGAACCAGTTGCTGGCAGTGAGAGTCTTACAGTCCAGGGAACGGCCCAGCAAATGTCTGGCAAAGAAGAGCTGCTCAGAAATTAATGGCTGAATGAAAGAATGAATAGATCGTATTATACACAACAGTACCACTATTTAACCTGCTTTCCCATTTATCACGGTTTTGTAGCCATCTTCCCAGGTGAGTGCAGATAGCTGCAGGCAACTGGAGGGCAAGGATTTCCCTCGGTGTCCTCAGCATCTACAACAGCACCTGGCACATAGTGAACTCAATAAAGACTTGTTGCTTAAACGAATGCTTTTAAACATCTCTGTAGTAGGTCATTGTAGGGTTATGCTCTGTAACAAAAAAAACAAGCTTTGGACATGTTGTTTAAACTTCCCGAGTCTTAATTTTTTCAGCTCTACAATGTCAGTAACAACACATACCCTGTAGAATTGACACAAGGATGAACTAAAATGAAGCCTTTAAATGATCTGTTTGTGTCTGGTACTCGGTGAGTGGTAGGTAAATGTTAGTGGTGGCCATTTAGCTTGTTTTCAGCTTTCTACCTTCTGGTAAGTATATGTTCACACTTTTCCAATGATTTCCTTCAATAAATTTGTATGTGTGGAACTGCTGAATCAGGGAGCATGTGCAATTTAAATTTTGATACATAGCAACAGGTCATACTTTGGAAAGTTGGTGCCATTTACAACCCTGCCAACCCTGGCATGATGATAAATCTTTTCCAGTCTCGTGGGTTCAAATGACTTCGTGCTGTCCTGTTATTCTGCATTCCTTTGATCTCAGGGGAGGTTAAACATCGCTTCGTCTGTGTAACCCATGTGAAAGCCATGGTCCTGTGGCCCAGCAGGGGGGAGCTTAATCAGAGAAGCACAGACAAGTAGCCCAAAGTAATTAAAAAGGAATCAGGCTTTACTTGTATCTCTCAAAGAACATAAAAGGGGATCTAATTAATAACTTAAAAAGACTGCTCAAAAGCTATTTCTTCCCCTCTTCTCTCACCCCAGCAGACAGAAGTGATTCTGGAGGCTGGAAGTAGGGCAATATTCAAGTTAATAAGCTTTGTCCTTGTCACACATATTTCACTTTTTTTGTGAATTGCCAGTTCATGCCTCTGGCCCTTATTCCGATTGTGGCATTTGTGTTTTTCTTTTTGATTTGCACAAAGCTCTTTACACATCTGTTGGGACCACAGCAGGTAGGCACCTCCCCCTTAGCAGATGTGTGACAAAGCCCATGTCCGTGTCATGTCTTCTCCACTGAGGGGTGCCAGGAATTCTTGGGCTCTGGAAGAGTCCCTGAAACCTATACATTTTCTTCTTTCTGACTCTTCCCTGCCTCTACCCCCGCTTCTAGCCTCTTAGGAGTGTCTTAAGATCTTAGGGGTATCTGTGTATGGAGAGTGGTGGAGTTACCATGGAGACCTAAGCTACATTAAATCACATTAGTGGGCTGTGGCCCGCATCTTTTTTTTTTTTTTAAATAAAACAGACTAGACCAGAATAGAAAATATCAAAATGCAACACAAGTAGTAAGAATAAGTATTTTTAAAAATGAAACATGTATATATGCACATGCTGGGTCATGCTGTAAATGTATTTCTTACTTTGGGTTTTACAAAAATAATTGAAATCCAGTGAATTAGGGCTACTGGTATTGTGCTAAGGGTTTGGGGCTCTGACTTTTGAAATCATGCTTGGTGAGGTGACATACAGTTGGCCTTCCTCTATCTAGTCTTATTGCCACACCAGTATCCTGTTTCAGTAAACCCCCCTCTCCACTCACCCAGTTCAGGCCATGCCAAGCGATTGCTGGAACAATCCTGTCCGCTTGTTCTGCCTGAAGCTCACACATGCACTTTCCCCGGCTGCCAGCTGGCATGCCACCTCCTGATCACCACTTCCTTGCTCCAGGTCTCTGTTGCTTTGAGCTTAGAGATTTTCCTGGGCTCTGTTGAGAAAAGTTCTCGCCTACTTCTCAGATGGGCCAATCTTTTTCTTGTATGGATCGTGATCTATCCTTTTACTGACCATGTTTCCCTCCATCCATTCCAAGAGGAGGCTCCACACCTCCCAGGTCTTCTTCCACGTTTCTGTCTACTGCTGGCATCACTGTCTGTTGCAAAGCTCTGCTAGAGCCTGAATGCTTATGTTCCCGCCAAATCCATATGTTGAAACCTAACCCCAGTGTGATGGTATTTGGAGATCGGGCCTTTGGGGGGTGCTTAGGTCATGAGGGCTGTGCCATCATGAATGGCATTAGTGCTCTTATAAAAAAGAGACCCCAGAGAGCTCCCTCAAACCTTCTGCCATGTGAGGACACAATAATAAGATAGTCGACAATGAACCAGGAAGCAGGCTTTTATCAGACTACAAATCTGCTGGTTCCTTGATCTTGGACTTCTCAGCCTCCAGAATTGTGACAAGTAAATTCCTGCTGTTTTTTAGCCACCCAGTCTATGGTATTTTCGTTAGAGCAGCCTGAGCTAAGACAATCTCTAATTTTTCTATTTCTTTGGTCATTTCAGTGCAATTTGGGGAAGATGAAGGACTTCGTAAGATTCTGGAACCACTTTAGTTTCCCCATGTTCATTGCTTTCTTACTCCCTCTCGGTTTCCTCTCAGTGATCACTAGCAAAACTCTTGAAATGCAAAGGACCTGTGCCTGTCTTTGGGGATATCAAGGAAAGGGGTAGCTGTCGAGACTGGTTCTCCGGCTGCAGCAGGCTGAGGGAGAGCCTGGAAGGAAACATCAGGGTGGAGTTACTGCAGGGGACTGTGTTTTGGTTCCTTAACTAGTACTCAGATTAACTTAGATGGGTTGGAACAGTGGGTTGAAATTAAGGAAGAAAAGTAAAAGTTCAAGGGGTGAGAAGAAGAAACGTAAACTCCTACACTTGCATCATAAAACTCAACTGCCTACATATATGAGGGAGAACAAGCTTGAAACATTGCACATGAAGAGGACTCAGGGTTTTGCTTGTTGGCATGATAAAGCTGTCGACACTTGAATGTCATGGAGAGGCAGATTATCCAGATCAAGGGAGGCCAGGATCCTTGTCCTTTCTGGGCTTGAGCTGGTCTCACATGGAGTCATATATCCATTACTTGGGGCCACCATGTAAAGGCATATATTAGACATGGGGCACTAGAAAGATTACAGAGTAGGATGGCAAGGATGGCAAAAACCTGGAAATCATGTCTTACGAGAGGTGGTTGAAAACAGTATTTCGTTTGGAAAGGAGAATAGCTGCCGGGGGGTGGGTGGGGAGGGAGGGTGCGTAGCCATTGGCTTTACCTCCATCAGGGACTGCCGTGAAGATGGTGTATTAGCTTCCTATTGCTGCTATAACAAATGACCCCAAACCTAGTGGCTTATAACAACATCAGTTTTTCATTCAGTTCTAGAGGTCAGAAGTCTCACTGGGCTAAAATCAAGGGGTAGATCGGCAGAGTGGTGCTGCTTTTGGAGGCTCTAGGGGAGAATCTGTTCCCATCTTTTCCAGCTTCTAGGGGCTTTCATTGGCTTCTTCCCTATTCTGTCTTCAAAGTGACAACCTTGTTTTTTTTTTTTTTTTGAGGGGGAAGTAACATATTATTTTTTTCATTTAATTTTTATTTTATATTGCAATATAGTTAGTTGGTTTACAATGTTGTGTTAGTTTCAGGTGTACAGCTAAGTGATTCAGTCATACATATACATATATCCATTCTTTTTCAGATTCTTTTATTTATTTATTTATTTTCTTTTTGGCTGTGTTGGGTCTTCGTTGCAGTGTGCGGCCTTCTCATTGCGATGGCTTCTCTTGTTGCAGAGCATGGGCTCTAGGTGCCCGGGCTTCAGTAGTTGTGGCTCGTGGGCTCTAGAGCGCAGGCTCAGTAGTTGTGGCGCACGGGCCTAGTTGCTCCGCGGTATGTGGGATCTTCCTGGACCAGGGCTTGAACCCGTGTCCCCTGCATTGGCAGGCGGATTCTTAACCACTGCACCTCCAGGGAAGTCCCGGATTCTTCTCTTATATAGGTTATTACAGAATATTGAGTAGAGTTCCCTGTGGTATACAGTAGATCCTTGTTGATTATCTATTTTATATATAGTGGTATGTGTATATGCTAATCCCAAACTCCTAATTTATCCCTCCCCTCCCATGTTTCCCTTTTGTTAACCGTAAGTTTGTTTTCGAAGTCTGTGAGTCTGTTTCTGTTTCATTTGTATCATTTTTAAAATTTAGATTCCACATATAAGTGATATAATATGGTATTTGTCTTTCTCTGTCTGACTTATTTCACTCAGTATGATAATCTCTAGGTCTATCCATGTTGCTGCAAATGGCATTATTTCATTCTTTTTTATGGCTGAGTAATATTCCATTGTATACATTTACCATGCAAAGCAGCAGTCTTAACCCTCTGACCTCTGCTTTCATCTTCACATCTTCTCTCACCCTCCTGCTTTCTTCTTTCCCTTATAAGCTTCCTCGTGACGACATTGGGCATTTCTGAATAACCCAGGGTCATTTCCCCATCTCAAGGTCCTTAATTTAATCACTCCTGCAAAGTTCCTTTTGCCATGTAAGGTAACATTCACAGGTTCTGGGGATTAGGTTGTGGACATCTTTGGGGGGTTATTAATCTGCTTACCAGAGGGCCAAGTGTTTTGTTTGGTTTTATTTTCTTCTGTGTGGCTACAGAGGACAGAACCTGAGCTAATAGGTGTAAGTTACAAGGGGAGACACTTTGAACTAAGACGAAGTAACACTGTCTCATAGTCTAGACTTTGTACAGCAAGAGAGGTGGGCTTAAGAGGGAGTGGTCCTGCTCTCTTTGGATCAGTCGAGAGGAGGATGATTTTCGCTTGGAATGATGGTTCAGCAGGACTTCCTGTGTTGGGTGGGATGTCCGACCAAATGGCATAGATGATCCTTCCCAATTTTTTTTTTTTTTTTTTTTTTGTGGTGCGTGGGCCTCTCAGTTCTGCCTGAATCCATCAACTCTCAAGACTCACATCCCATTGTCTCTCTTTCTCGGAAGTCCAGAGAGAAATTGGTGACTTTGCTGGTCCCAGCAATTCACACTTTGAAGCAAATTGTGACTTCAGCGCTCATGTCTAAATGAGGGTGGTCTTGGTGTGCGTGTGGGGTTGAGGACAACAGGGCAGTTTGCCCTATTTGATGTCCACATACATCATCCTCCAGCCCTCGGTGGCTTGAAAGTAGCAGGTTTGAACAGATTGCAGTGGCTTCTCAGCATCCTGGGCTCCTGAGGTGAGTCCAGCCACAGGGAGAGCAGGGACAGAGTGGCCACCAGATGATTCTGTCATGAAGCCTCTATCCTGCTACCCAGAAGTGGCCTGGGGCCCTGACCAAGAGGTTTTCACTGGGAACATGTTCCATTTGGAGCTGAACGGCCCCGCCTCGGTCACTGAAAGCGTGTTCTAAGCACGGCATTTTAATTACTCCTGCACCGGGGCTGTTTGGTACATGCTTGGTTTGGGGCCCATGGCAGATGGAGAGGTGGACTCCCCAGTGGGTCTGGAGCGTGGGCCTCAGAGAGTGCTAATGTTTCTCAGATCTCCTCTGTGAAGCCCAACTGTGGCAACACTGTAGCTCAGGCCAGGAAATGGAAACACACCGCCAGGTGGTGGGACAGGCTGCTTTTTAATTAAGGAACCTCTGAAGCTTGCGGGTGACGGGAGTGGTTTGTAAATGGTTTAGGCACCTGCTGTGTCCACGCACTGTGGACTTCATCCAAGGGGGTCCCAGCCTCCTTCACCAGAATAATGGTGGAAATAATACGTCTTCATTGAACATTTATAATCTGCCAGGCACCATGCATTCTCAGGCACTTTACCTTGCATTCCCATTCAATCTTCATAGCAACCCTGTACGTAGATGCGGTTATTAAACCCATTTTACAGAGAGGAATGCTGAGGGCAGAGTTTAACTAAATAGCTTAGGCTCACATAGCTGGTGAGGGTGAGTTAGCGTTTAAGACTTGTAGCTAGCCAACCCTGAATTCTGACCCTCAGTTCATCATGGGTAGATTCGGGTAATTCTACGTACCTCATAGGGTTATTGTGAAGATTAAATAAAATTATGTGAACCAAAATCTAGCAGCCTAGAGTTTGCCATTTAGTAATAATTCAGTACGTTTGAATACCTATTGTGATGGTTAATTTTATGTGTCAACTTGGCTAGGCCATGGCACCCTGATATTTGGTCAAAATTGTTCTAGATGTTTCTGTGAAGGTATTTTTGAAGGTATTGACATTTAAGTCAATAAACTTGAAGTAAAACAGATTGATTACCTTCCATGATGAGGGTGGGCTTTGTCCAATCAGTTGAAGGCCTTAACAGAAAAAGACCAACCTTCCCAGAAGAAGAAGTCATTCTGCTAGCAGACTGCTTTCAGATTCAAACTGAAACTTTTCCTGGGTCTCCTGCCTGCCAGCCTAACCTGCCAGATTTTGGACTCACCAGCCTCCACACTTGCACAAACCTATTCCTTAATATAAACTTCTCACTCTCTCTTTTTCTCTCTCTGCACATCTTGTTGGCTGTTTTATCTGAGGAACCCTGACTAAAACACCTATGCATAGGAGGCTGTTTTAGTAATATATGGTTCATCCACGTGGAATAATATGCAATTCTTAAAAAGAACAATTCAGAACTGTGTATTTTGACCTAGAAAAATAGTCATTAAAAAACAAATTTTACTAAGTACGTGATTACATTTTCAGAGAAAAAGAAAATTGGAACACATATCTGTGTACATGTTTATGTGTGTCTCTGTGTTTATGAGCTTAGAGGAGGATGTGAAGGGATATACAGCAAGTTGTTGACGGTCATCCTGAGGGATGGCAGTGGTAGCTGTGGAGGTGTTACTGGGGTAGGGAGGGATATTTACTTTTCTTTCTATACTTCTTTACTGTTTGATTTTAGTATGCTTTATTTTTGTCATTGAACATACAATAAAATAGATAAGGATAATATGAAAAATGTGTTAATTTTGAATCTTTCTTCCTACCTGTATCTGCAGGCAGTGGGGACAGCATAGCATAAGTCTGTCTGTATTCACTTTATGCTGATCTGTACTGATGGGCCATCCTGAATGGAGGGAACTGACTGGGGTGTCCTCAGTCTGCTCTGATTACTAGGGCCTTGCTTGCACAGTGCCCTGGTCTAAATAAATGTCCAAGGCCAAAGGTGGTTCTAAAGGAATCTCCTTCCACAATTCTTAGCCCTGGTTTCTGGGGTCTGGGTAAGTTTGGTGGCCTTCCGCATGCAGCTCTGGAAGCCAAAGGTTGAGCTCCCCATTGCTGGAGGCTGCTAAAGCTAAGTCCTCCACCCCCACAGCTGCATAGGACAACAAGCCACATTGAGCAAGAGCAGCACCTAATGCCAGATGCTGTCCCGGGTGCTGGAAAGTCAACCGTGGCCAAGTTTCCATTCACTATGTGTGTGTGTGTGTGTATAATTTATTTATTTTTTTTTTGGCGGTACGTGGGCCTCTCACTGTTGTGGCCTCTCCCGTTGCGGAACACAGGCTCCGGACGCGCAGGCTCAGCGGCCATGGCTCACGGGCCCAGCCGCTCCGCGGCCTGTGAGATCTTCCCGGACCGGGGCACGAACCCGTGTCCCCTGCATTGGCAGGCGGACTCTCAACCACTGTGCCACCAGGGAAGCCCTCCATTCACTATGAACTTCCACTAAAGGTTTACCAGGGAGGAGCCATTCCAGAAGCCTAGAGGAGGGGGAATGGCTGGTCAGAGTGGCCTGGCTTTTGGAACGCAGCCAGTTCGACATTATCAGAGAAATGTTAAGGAGTTTGAACCTCTTGCCTTCCATCCTGTTGCAGGGTCGGCTGCTCATGATTGGAATTGGCTGTTGGTTTGAGTGACGTAGTTGAATTAGTGCGTGGTGTTTTCCTTCTGCCCAAACCAATCAATCACCCACTTCCGTATCCAATGCATACCAGGGCCTTCTCACCCCAGACTCTGGAGCTTGCCAAAAGGAAGCAGGAGCCCACACACCCTTCCCAAGCTAGCCACCTTGAAGCAATTCAATCCGACAAAGGTGCACCTGAGTATAATTCACTGTTGTTAATTACAGGCAAGGCCCTGCTCCAGAATCATAGTTTGAGGAAAGTCAGGTAGTTCAGGCAAATGGAGAATCCCAACATCCATATAACACTTATGCATGAAATGCACATCAGAACCACGTGAGGAGGTTTAAAAAATGCTGGTGCCTGAGCTCAGACACTTGTTTTTTTTTTTTTTAATTCCAGTTGAGAAGCACCGTGCTGGTACCATGGGATAGATGTTTGTTCTATTAGTTATGCCCTATGTCTGAAATGCCGGGTGCAAAGCAAGGAGGGGTGAGGGCTGATGCTGGTGACACTGGCCAAGTCACGGTGGGGCTAGCACTCTGCAGACCCAGCTGCAGTGGTTCCCAAGAGGGGTCTCCTCTCGTATCCCACATCTTCTCTGTATCTTGGGGAAGAGCTGATGAGAGAGTGACAGTAACCAGCTCATTGTAATTATTATTCCTGTCCTAGAGAAGACAGGGTGTGTCTGGATAGTAGCAGGAGTTGAGGTGGTGGCTGGAAAGCACAGGTGGCTGAGATGTAGGTCAAGTTCTGAGCCAGAGCTGACCTTCAGGATGACGCATGCTGGGTTTAGTCCTTCCCCATTTCCTAAGTGTGCAGAGGAGGTGGTGGGTGACAGAGCCAGAGCTGGGGCCTGCAGTTCTTGTAGGGAAAGAACAGCGTCTGGGCATCAGGCGACCAGGGCAATCTGCCCCAGAGCTAACAGGAACTGGCTTTGAAACTGGTCAAAACTGCTTTCTTCTCCACTCTGCCATCCCTGGGCTTTTCTTGAATTGTGAGGAAATGAGGCCAGATGAGCTTTTACGTTCCCTCCCTGTTTTCACTAGTTTGTGATTCTTTAAATATTAAGATACAGTAAAACAAAAACAACCCAAATCATCATATCCAGAGAACATCTAGTCTTTTCTTTTTTTTTTTTTTTTTTTTTTTGCAGCACACGGGCCTCTCACTGTTGTGGCCTCTCCCATTGCGGAGCACAGGCTCCGGACACACAGGCTCAGTGGCCATGGCTCACGGGCCCAGCCGCTCCGCGGCATGTGGGATCCTCCCGGACCGGGGCACGAACCCGCGTCCCCTGCATTGGCAGGCGGGCTCTCAACCACTGCGCCACCAGGGAAGCCCTCATAATTTTTTAAATTACAAAAGTAATACATGCTTATTATAAATATCAATGGACACAGAAGTATGCAGAGCACAAAGCTCCTTTTCTTCTGATTTTGTATCCCAGGGGCAACCACTGTAAACACTTTGGGGATGTCCCCTCCAGAGCTTTTATTATAATAACTCCATGTTAAAAATTGTGAACTTTACCAGTGAACTCCAGAATTTAAATACTAGAAGACTAGGTTGACTCCGAATTCAGACTTCAAAGCCACTGACTGGTCTGTACAGTTCTATGCAGATGTGAGTCAGCCACACAGAGCCTGGAGCCTCTGGGCTGTGTTAGGGGCACAAGTGACAAAGGCTGCAGGCTGGGTGGAGGGACCAGTAAGTGCCTGTCACATTCCCTTTCACAAAGACATTGATTGTGAGTTACAAGCCATTAGGCTGGAAACTGTATTTGCATGTTAATTAAGCTTCAAATCTTTTCATCCTGGCCTCAGGCTCTTGCACAGTTTGCTAAAGAAATTCTGTCAATTCACCTCATTTTATCTGCTTATGACCTATGACTGGATGACTTAACTTTTTGGTGTGCATGTGTGCACAAGTGTGTGTGTGTGTGTGTGTGTGTGTGTGTGCAATCAACTGAGGTAGAATTTTGGGAAAGAACTTCTTCTCTTGGGCTGCAACTGGCTTTCATCCAAGATGTGCCAAAGGGCCATGCCCACAGAGTCTGGAATGAACTTTGTGGTGACTAAACTCCTCAGCCTAAAGACTAAGAACAGCTTGTCCTGAGGGGAGACCTCCATGCCTTTTGGGGGGGCTCTTGCGAGGAGGTGAGCTTTAATCTCAGCCAACGTGAGATTTAATCTCAGCTTTAATCTCCTTGATTGGAGGCTGAGACGGGTGAGCTCTGCCCACAGGTAGCAGTTAGCAGCCGGTGGGCTTTGTGTGACAAGTCATCAACCATGTACCCCAAAACCAACTGTGCTGCTGATCTGCTGAGGTCCCAGCCTTACCCTTGCCTCCAAATGTGGCAGACTTATGTGGCTCCATTTATAATTGCTTTTAAAAAATAGGACAGAAACATGCTATATACATTATTCTCCATATTACTTTTCCCTATTGAGTATTTTGTACATCTCTTTGCAAGTCCATACATATAGATCAGCTTCATTCTTTGTAATAGCTGTGTAGTATTCCATAGAATATGAAGTTTCCAGTTTCCTTTTTTTATGATGAATAATTGTACAGTAAACATTCTTGCTTACACAGCTTTTGGACGGGTGCTTTTCTTTCAGTTGGAGAGATTCCCAGAAGCAGCATTGCTCTTGGGTCAGAGGGAGTCCATATCTTTAACTTTAATAAATCCTGCTAGATTAATTTCTAAAACGGTTGAAATAATTTACAGTTCCAGCAGGGTTTGTGAGCACCCTTTTCCTCACACCCTTGCCAACATTAGATGTTATCAATCTTTGTTAATTTGGAGGCTGAGAAGTAGGATCACATTTTTGTTTTCATTTGCATTTCCCTGAAAATTAATGAGCTTTTGCTTTAGTCCTAAATTGTGCTCTATTATCTTTGCATTGATGCATTGTTTTTGCAGATGACTTGAGTTGGGGTTGCATGTAAAGACAGAAGGTGAAGACCTTCCAGAAGGTCAAAGAGCTTGCAGAAGATTGGGCATGTCTTCTAGATCATTCTCCAGGCCACATGAGGGCTCCTGGTAGTAGCTGGTGCTACTTCAGACATACGGATGAAAGGATTGGACTATGGCCAGACTAGGGCAGCTTAGAAAAATGGAATTGGGGTCACTTTCTCCATAGTTAGAGCTGAGCACAGATGGATGGGCTTTTTCATGAGGTAGTGAGTTCTTCATTCCCAGAAGGATTTAAGCAAATATCAGAAGACCATCTTCTATTTATTCACTCAGGATAGAGTGGTGAATAAGATAGGTATGGCCTTTACCTTCGTCGGTCTCAGGAGTCTAGTGAGGAAGTCATATGCTTAAACACATAATGATACATATGTGTGTTTAATTACAAACAGGACATGCACTAAAAAAGCACAGGGGAAAAATGTTTATTTAGGCCTTCTGCCCATTTTTTAATTGGATTTTTTGGTTGGGTTTTGTTATTGAATTGTATGAGCTGTTTGTATATTTTGGAAATTAAGCGCTTGTTGGTCACATCGTTTGCAAATATTTTCTCCCATTCCGTAGGTTGTCTTTTTGTTTTGTTTATGGTTTCCTTTGCTGTGCATAAGCTTATAAGTTTGATCAGGTCCCAATTGGTTATTTTTGCTTTTATTTCTATTGCCTTGGAAGAGTGACATAAAAAGACATTGGTGTGATTTATGTCAGAGAATGTTTGCCTATGTTCTCTTCTAGGAGTTTTATGGTGTCACGTCTTATATTTAAGTCTTGAAGCCATTTTGAGTTTATTTTTGTGTATGGTGTGAGGGAATGTTCTAACTTCACTGATTTACATGTGGCTGTCCAGCTTTCCCAACACCACTTGCTGAAGAGACTATCTTTTCTCCATTGTATATTCTTGCTTCCTTTGTCAAAGATTAATTGACAGTAGGTGTGTGGGTTTATTTTTGGGCTATTCTATTCCATTGATCCATATGTCAGTTTTTGTGCCAATACCATGTTGTTTTGATTACTGTAGCTTCGTAGTATTTTCTGAAGTCTGGGAGAATTATGCCTCCAGCTTTGTTCTTTTTCCTCAGGATTGTTTTAGCAATTCTGGGTCTTTTTATATCAATAGCTCCATATAAATTTTAGGATTATTTGTTCTAGTTCTGTGAAAAATGTCATGGGTAATTTGATAGAGATTGCATTAAATTTGTAGATTGCTTCGGGTTATATGGCCATTTTAACAATATTAATTCTTCCAATCCAAGAGCATGGGATATCTTCCATTTCTTTGAATCATCTTCAGTTTCCTTTACCAATGTTTTATAGTTCTCAGCATGTAAGTCTTTCACCTCCTTGGTCAGGTTTATTCCTAAGTATTTTGTTTTTTTGATGTGATTTTTAAAGGGATTTTTTAAAATTTCCCTTTCTGATATTTCGTTGTTACTGTAAAGAAATGCAACAGATTTCTGTATGTTAATCTCATATCCTGCTACCTTGCCTGTGCAGTGACCTCCATGGACTGCTAACCTTTTACAGATCTCAAAACAGAGGCCAGACCACGGTCCTCCCTACAGAGAGGCTGCCTGCGTGACTTCTCCCTTTCAGTCCTCTAGGATCTGCTAAGAGCACCTGCAGTAGGTCAAATGGTTGCCCCCCAAAAGATATGCCATGTCCTAATGCCAAGAATCTGTGAATATTACCTGATAAAGCAAAGTTAAGGGTCTTGAAAGGAGGAGTCTATCTTGGATTATCTGGGGGACCCTAAATGCCACCACACAGATGCATATAAAAGAGATGCAGAGAGGGATTTTATACAGATGCACAGAGAAGGTGCTGTGAAGATGGAGGTGGAGATTGGAGTAATGTAGTCGCAGGTCCAGGAACTCCAGGGAAGCCACCAGAAGTTGGAAGAGGCAAGGAACAGATCAGCTTCTAGGGCCCTCAGAGGGAGTGTGGCCCTGCTGATGCCTTGATTTTAGACTCCAGAGTTGTAAGAGAGTACATTTCTTGTTTTAAGCCACTAAGTTAGTGGTCGCTTGTTACAGGAAATTAATCGCAGCATCTAAGAGCTGAGCTTTCCAGCCACCAGGTAAGAACCCAAGTCTGGGCCACACTGTCTCCATTGGACAGGCTGTTAACAGGAGTCTGTCGGGAATGATGGGGAGCTGGCTTGGTGGTCGCTGTGGGCAGGGAGAGGGAGGGGGCAAGTCTCTGCTGAGAGCCAGCTGAGCTCCAGCATTAAGTCACAGGCTACTCAGAACCAAATTTCTGCTGCATTTGAGAATCCTGGCCACTTCCCCTGCAGTCAAAAATAGGGCTTTGCCAGGCAGCTGGTGTTTTTTGGGGAAAATAGGCATGCAGGGCTTCTGGCAACATGATGGGGAAAGAAATTGGAGGCAGAGGAGGGAGCGCAGGACAGGCTTGGCGGCAGAGCTGGTGTTAATTCATTCTGACAGCCTTTCCCGTCGGCTCAGCCTTTTCCAGCCTGCAAGGTGTTCTGTTGCCTCCTCGGCAGATCCTGGCGAGAGCCCTGGGAGATGCGCAGGGAGGGTGCCGCCAGATAGGAAAGGCAAGGTGGGTGTTGACTGGCCTGAGCCTCACAGCTGGTGAGAGGGGGAGGCAGGACCAGCTGCCTCAAGCCCATCGCTCACTTCTCAGCTTCAGGGGGCTAAGAGTTGAGCTCAGGCAGGTGCCACCAGGCAGACGGGACATCTGTTTCCTTCAGGGGACAGCTCGGCAATGCACAGTGCTGCTGGGAGGGGCTGTAGCAGGCTGAGTTCCCCAGGAGGGGAACTGTTAATGCACACTGTTAATTAGCAGGGGTTTTAGGGAATCTACGTCTAGGGAAGCGAGGAGGAGGAGGTGGGATGGAGCAGAGGGACAGCCGCAGTGCTGCCAACCCCACAGAGGGCTCTGGGGGCCCTCTTCTCAGAGCAGGGGCACATCAGAACCCCAGAGGCCCAGAAAGGCAGAAGGAGCCTCACACATGGCCTATTCCTATCTTCTCGTTGTAGAATATGGAGGCCCAGGCTCAGAGGAGGGCAAGGACGTGCCCAAGGTCACACACAAGTTTGACGGTGCCCAGCTCCTATGGCTTCCCGCAGATCACTCCTGGGCCCCTCCTTCCTCAGCCGGGCCTGGAGTGCCTCCTCCTCCAGGCAGCTGCCCCTGATTAGCCCACCTGACTCCTTCACTCACTCAAGTCTCTTCCTTGGCAGTGGCAGTTTCACTCTGCAAGGAGTACTCAGTGGTAATTGACAAGCCCAGGGGCTTCAGCATCCCCTGTGCCCCTGAGAAGGTCACGGGGTTTGAGGCCAGAGAGACCTGAGTTCTAGTTCCTGTCCCATTACCACTGGTCTGTTGTGTGACCTCAGGCAAGTCTCTGTCCTTCTCTGAGCCTCAGTTTTCCCATCTGGAAAACTATAAAAGGGGTTAAAAATACTTTCTGCACAAGGTTGCTGTGAGATTAAGTTAAATCAGAAATGTAAGAGATGATTATTATTATCATTATTAATATTTCACCAGGGTATTACTTTATATTGACTACACTGAAAGCTCTCTGAGAATGAAATCATTATTCTCATCCCTCTTCACTGCCCAGGAGAGCTATTAGGATAGGGCTGGGAACACAGTAAGTGCCCAGCAAACACCATAACAAAATGAGAGAGAGAGAGAGAGAGAGAGAGAGAATCCTTTTCAATTAACTACAGTTAACCCTTTTCATGAGCTGTAATAACAGGGCAACTAACATGGTCTGAGCACCCATCCCATGCCAAGCACATCTCACTTAACCCTCCCAACAGCCCTATGAGTAGGTATTATGACCCTAATTTTATAGGGGAGGAAATTGAAGTTCGGAGAAGTCAAGTAACTTGCCCAACATCACACAGCTAGCAAGGGGTGGAGCCAGGATTTAAAGTTGAGACTGTGACTTCAAAGCCCATGTACCTTCCACGTACCAAGAGACACTTCACCAGTGTCTCCCTAAGTCCTGTGCCTCAAGGCTGCCAAGTTCAGAGACACTGGCAGATGATCGATGGGGTCTGCAGACATCACCCCAGCCTTTGTGATGTGGACAAGAATAAGGCTGGAACTCTGAGATGGTTTCCTCTTAGAAATGTCACTGACAAGTCATAACTACTTGGAATAGCTTTGCTTTGGGTATGTTCAAAAATTTTCCCTGTGGTTGTTTGTAATATACTCGCAGTATAAGTCACTTTCTCCACAATGGGGTATTGAGAAAGGTCACCCACTGGGTCTCCTCCAGCCCCTCTTGATACTCCAAGAACAGCTTAGGAAGATAAAGGCTCCCACTACCCACCCCCCAGCCTTCTCCTGGGGCCCTGCGGTGGATGCTGTGATGCATCGCCCAGAGCCCCCCTTCAGAAATGAAGCATGTATTCCTGGTTGCTGGAAGTATCTGCGGGCCAAGAGCCCTCACCTGTCGTTCAGATATTGCCCAGCTGCAGAGAGCTGCTTCACCCAAGATTATGCCCCTGTCTGGAACAGTCCATATCCAATGATCAACACAGGGTGAAAAGATCTGGCCTTCTGGCCCCAATTTGACACAGCCATAAAGGGTTACCCCGGCTGTGGGTTGGCTGAGGCCATCGCTGAGCAGATGGTGCTGCAGCTCAGCTTCTCCCTCTGTCCAGCCCCACTTCCTTCCCCTCCCTTCCACAGGCACAGGTGCCCCCTTCATTATTAAGAGTTGCAAGACGACGTTCAACCAAGCACACCCCTTGTGAGTGCGGCCCCCATGCAGTTGCACAGGTTGTAGGCTCAAGAAGCCACCCTGGGCAGAACTGTCCATGGTAGACCAACAGCTGGCTTTGTGAGGCAACAAACTAGAATGACGAGGGCAGGCCTTGAGCATCAGAAGAGAACTGCATTCGAGTTCACAGGCCTCGAGCTGCGCAGGTAGGCTTGCTTCTCTGGAGGGCCGAGTGAGCTGGGAACCCTCTGACCCACAGCCTTCGGCTGCCAGGCCTGGCCTGGCCCTGGGAGCAGCCCCTCGGTGTCAGGGCTTCAAAGCAGCAGCAGCAGAAGGCGGGAGACAGCTTCATCTTTCCCCGCCACGCGGGGAGTGAGGCTCTGCCTGGGGGCTCCGTCTTTACTTGGAGCCTCAGCCGTTCCGAGCCTCTCCTAGGCAGGAGGCAGGGCTGGCGAAACCGTCCAGGCGGAGAGAAACAGAGAAGTTCGCCCGGGAAGCCTGCAGCGGATTCCTGAGGCATGGACGGAGTCTTGCACAAGTGATCAGCTTGCTGGACAGACAGAGCTGTTGAGGGCAGGGAGAAGTCGTGGCTTCTGGCCAGCAGCCAGCAGCCTTCCCAGACCTGCCAGCTCTGGCTGGAGGGAGAGCTCTGGCTGGTTCCAGCAGCCTGACCTAGGGCCCTGCTCAACTCCCACCATCCCCACCTGGCGCACTCTGTCGGGACTCAGGACTCAGAAACTGTCTTCAGGAAGGGCCCATTTCCGGAGCCCTGGACCCAGAGTCATGGGCCAGGCCAGGGCCAGCCCACGGTTGGAGGGTGTGGCTGCTGAATGTGGCCAGGACTGGGGGCCAGGGGCTGTGCTGCCTCAGCTCACATCCCCCGACTCCCCAGGCCTCAGTGCCGAGGTTTAGCTGGGCGCTCCTGCCTGGCCCTGGGGCCATATGGCCTCCTGTTAACCCCCAGGTGGGTCCGGAGGCTTCTTGTTCTAACTTTCATTTCCAATAGGCTGTGATCCAGGTGATCCTTCACTGAAGGCTGGTTGATGAGGGGTGGGGCAGAGATGTGTATGTGTATCTGTTACCTTGCCTCTTACATCACCCCAAATGGCTGGACATCCTTCCAGGTAGGGGCGTCCTGGGAAGGTGGGCTGCACAGGGGACATGTAGAGAGGAGTGTGACTCCCCGTGACCTTTGGTGGCAGCTCTACAGGTTAAAGACCACTTCAACACTCTTTTGTCCTCACCAGCATCTTCAGAGTAAGATCATGATCTTTGTGTTGTCTCTAAGGTAACTATGGAGCAGAGAGGTTCAGACTTCACCCACGTCACACTGGAATAGAGCTTGGTCCAGGTTTGAAGCTCCAGGAGCCCAACTCAGAAACCCAAGCTAATCCTGTTGCCTAGACCAGCAGTTCTCAAACCGGATCATGCATCTGAGTTGCCTGGAGAGATCAGGAAGACACAGATGGCTGGGCCCACCCCTAGTTTCTGATTCACTAGGTCTGGGGTGGGGACTGAGGATTTGCTTTTCCCAGGTGGTGCTGATATGGTTGCCCAGGGAACCAAACTCGGAGAACTCCCAGCCTAGAAACACTTCCCTGGTGTTCAGGAAATAGACACAGTCCTTGTAGGAACTGGGTCAAAATATAAAGCCCCTCCGGGTTACAGCAATGACAGGCCAGGCTTGTGCCACGCCCGGCACCGTTTTCAATACTGTATATGTACTGACTCATTTAATCCCTTATGAGGTGAGACTTCTCATTATCCCCATTTTATAGATGAGGAGATGGAGGCACAGAGGAAAAGTGCCTGAGGTCACACACGCAGTAAACAGCAGATTCGGGCTTCAGGCGCAGGTGGTCTGGCTTCTGAGTCTACCCTGACCTACAATCTCCTCTGCCTCCAGCGTGGACTCAATGCAGGCTCTAGGGTCTAGCAGAACTGGGCTCGAACCCGGTACCCCTTCGTGTCACCTTTGGGACCTTGAGCACGTTAGCTGACCTTTCTGAGCCCTAGCACCCAGGTTTGTGAAATGGGGAGAATAGTGGAGCCTGCCCTTTGAGGTTCTAAGGATTAGAAATGACGGCTCGGAAGGGCCTGGAGGAAGGGCCTGGCATACAGCAGGTGCTCAATAAACAGTCATTCAGACCGTTGAGTTGCTGAGAAGCACTAGCCCTCATCCCCTGACATAATTCCCTCAGCCACAGGCATGGGAAGAGCCAGGCGAGCCCCACATACCCCTGCTCCCCGCCCCTCCTTGCACGCCTCCCCTTCTCTCCCTCCCCTCCTCTCCCACCTTCCAGATCTCCAGATCCGGGGGCCTAGGGTGTTCCATGTGTGGGCGAATCAGTTACTAGATAAAGGCAACCTTGAGGAGAATCCAGGCAGTACTAGATCTTTGGAAGCTGAATTTTCTGGCACCGGGGCTTGATGTGCCCTCAATATCTGAAGGTCTGACCTTCGCACTCTCAGTGATGCCTGCTGTTACTGTTGCCACAAAATCCAATTTCAAATAATAACATTTATTTGAATATCAGTGTCTCTGTCTCTAATTTTTATCCCTATAGTTTCTTCATGCTTCTGTTGACAACATCTCAGTTCTCCAGGATGGCCATAAAGTAGAGTCAAGGTACATCAGATTTTCTTCCCAGGGGTGATAAGTGCAGAAATCCTCTTAGTAAAGAAAAACATGTGTTCACTTTTACTGTTAAAAAACTTCCATGATACAAGACGCTTGTTATTATATTAGCCAGTAACTTTTATTATGAGGGTTTTTTCCCCCTAGCGATGTAGAAACCAGTGAGTGTTTTCCAAGGTTGGGAAAAGAATGGTCAGAGAGAGGTCAAGGGGAGGTTTGTCACTAGAGTTTATCCCTGGCTGAGCAGAGCGAGGGGACTCCTGGGAATGCATTCCTTAGTGTGGTCACCAGAGACCTGGTCATGTGTCCAGAGCCTGAAGCCTAATTTGCGCTCCAGCAGTGATTGGCTGCAGGCAGGGTCTTGGACAGTTCCATCTCTGGTCTGGGTCTCAGTTTCCTCACCTGTGAAATGAGGGCCTCCCAGAAATGGGCACAACCAAACATTGCTGGTGATGGTGAGAATTACCATGACCTCTTTTGAGAGCAATTAATTTGGCGACATCCAGCAGAACTGAAAATGAAGCCTAACCCAAGACCCACCAGTTCCACGTGGTGGTTTCTACCCTGGGGAAAGCCTCTTGTGTGTGCAGGGCTGTTGACTGCAGCATCAACGATCATGACAAGTGATTGGAAACAACCTAGCTTTCAGACTAGAGAGGGGAGAGTGAGTAAAGTGTAGTATATTCATATAATGAGATTAAAAGCAATTAAATGCAATGAACTAGATTCATGCCGCGATGGGGGTAAATCTCAAGATCATCATATTGAATGAGAAAGTGAGTTGCAGAAAACATTGAAGAATGGGTAAGTGGAATACTCTACCCCTGATGCAAATCAACACACACACAGCGACGCTACACACCATCATGGATTCTTAGGTCCACATAAAAATTTAACAGCTGAACTGGAAAGGTGCACATCAGTTCATGATAGGGGTTGCCTTGGCCGGAGGAAAGGAAACAGAATTGGGAATGAGGAGAGAAGGGAATCTAACTGCAGAGTAGCATAGATATAGATGTAGATAAATATATCTATTTTTTTAAATAAAAGGAGACAAAGCAAATAACATTAACAAATTGTCAATTCTGGGTGATGGATAAGTAAGTATATATGGGTGCTGGTTGTTTGTTTTTCCTGCTTTACATTTTTTGAAAAAAATTAAAAAATGGAAACCTATGCGTTGAAATAAACCAGGAAGGACTCTTTGGTAGGAGAAGGGTAATTCGGTCTTTCGGTTCCAATTTGCCAAGTCTCTAGGGCTAAAGGGGGGTGAACTGAGGGGCCCATGTCCCTTGGGGTTCCCTCCCCAGGAAACTCCACTCACAGCAGTGCTTGCTCATCTGCCCAAGTCATGGAGGCCTGTGAGCAGCTGGTGTTACAAGGATGTAATGCACAAGCAGGAAAGAAGGGGACCATGACAGGAAAATAAGGCTGGGGCACGCTCACAGGGAGGGCGAGGTGGCAGGCAGAAGTGTCGAGTTGGAAGGACCCACTGGGGTTTTCAGGGTGATGGGGGTGGTGGGGAGAGACATTCCGTGTTGTGGGCATGGGGTTTAGGTAGGAGAAAGCTCTGTGTGGCTGCCAAGTGGAATGGGTGGGAAAGGAGATGAGGCTGGAGATATGTGTGTGAGCTGGATTATTAACGGGCTCTGGGTGCCATGCCCAACAGTGTGGGCTCCGTGCTGGAGGGCCAGGGAAGCAGCAGATGGCCTTAGAAGCATCCCCCGGTAGCTGGTGTGGAAGATGGGATGGAGGCGAGGCCTGAGAAAGCGGGGCAGGTCACTCTTGTCCAGATGAGCATCGATGGGCACAACTGGCCTGAACTGGGGCAGCGCCGGCAAGAGAAAGAAACAGAACTGACCAGCAGACAAAATGACAATAACGGCCAAGACCTACATCACACATGCTTTGCCGTAGGGCCTGGAGCTCAGCACTTTACACGTGTTACTTTGTAAAATCCTCCCAACAGCCCAAGGGGGTAGGTATCATTTCTATCATCTCCATTTTACAGATGAGGAAACTGAGGCAAAGAGAAGTTAAGTAAGTTGCCTCAGGCCCCTCCGCTGGTAAGCGGCAGAGCCAGGCTTTTGACCCAGGCAGTCTCCATGCCAAGCCAACCCTGGGCCACTGTGGTAGGCTGCTTCTGGCATGAAGGAAGCCCTCTTTGAAAGAAGACCCACTAATAAAAAGCTGATGATGCCCCGATGCTGTGTCTCACCTGTGAAGTGGGCTTCATGGTTTCCAGGGGGCTTTCATCCAACCTTGTCATAGAACCACTCTGTGAGTGCATGAGGCTGGTGTCTGAATTCCCATTCTAGAGACAAGAAAACTGAGGCTTAGTTGGGTTAAAGACTTGCCCTATGCAAGTGGCTAAAGGGACCCCAGACCCAAGGCCTGGCTCCTTGACCACCCCCCCCCAAGCGTCCTCTTGACCTTGTGGTCCCCTTAAATTGTCATCTTTACACACTTTAGGTTGACCTTTCCCAACATTGTCTCCTTCCTTCCTTTGCCTTGAAATGTCAAGGAGGAAAGCATGGCGTTTTCTCGACTTCACCTTGTCCTGTGACCTGTCATAGAAACACCTCCCTGAGCTACACAGTTCACTGCAAATCCTTCAGTTGTGTCCTGGTGGAGCCTATTGATTAGAGTACAAAACAGGCCTCTCGTTGGCCCCCAAAGGTGTCTTTCCTTCTAGGAGGCCTAGTAGAGTAGTACTTGTGGATATTTTTATGGGTCATGTTTTCAAAATTACATCTAAATTAAATTTGTGCTGATTTACTCAGAATATGGAAGCTGAGGGATTTCTTGATCGTTCCTGCTACTGGGTCCTGGGCACGTGACTTGTCTCTGGAAACTGTGTGCTGTTCTCACCAGTCACCGGTGAGGGGAAGGTTGGACCTTCCTTTGTCTGCCTGTTAGTTAAATGATCTTACGAAGTAGGAGGTCTGAACTGCATGTGTCTCTGAGACCATCAAAGTTCATGTCCCTCCTGGACCAAAAGGGAGACTGAGGGCCAGAGTAGGGCAGTGAACTGCTCAGGGTCACATAGATGGAGCTGACAACTCTGATGATTGTGGCATCTCCTAGGGGCCTGTCCTGACACGTGTGAGGTCCAGTGACTAAGAACCTCTGCTTTGACTCTGTAAGGGACAAAGGGCTGGAGGTCAAGGCCTGGGGACAGCCCTCGTCTTGAGAGACTTCAATAGCAACCCCCCCACACACACACACACTGAGATGCTGGATTGGGGCACATGATAGGCGGAATCATGGCTCTCCCAGAGTTGTCCACATTCTAATGCCCCAAACGTGGGAATAGGTTACCTCATATGGTAAAAGGGACTTTGCAGATATGATTAAGTTAAAGATCTTCATAAAGGGGGATTTTCCTGAATTATGCAGATGGGCCCCAGGTTATCACAAGGGTCCTTATAAGAAGGAAGAAGGCAGGGGGTCCGAGTCAGAGAAGGAAATATGACAAAGGAAGCAGAGGTGTGTGTGTGTGTGTGTGTGTGTGTGTGTGTGAGAGAGAGAGAGAGAGAGGGAGAGAGGGAGAGATTTGGATATATTGTGCTGCTGGCTTTGAAGATGGAGAAAGGGGGCCATGAGCTAAGGAATGCAGGTGGCCTTCAGACAGAAAAGGCAAGGAAATGGATTTTCCCCTAGAGCCTCCAGAAGGAATACAGCCCTGCTGACACCTTGATTTTAGGGCTTCTGGCTCCCAGAACTGTGAGAGAATAAGTTTGTGTCATTTTAAGCCACTGAGAGTGGTAATTTGTTACAACAGCAATAGGAAACAATGTAGGCCGCGAAACCAGAACTTTAGGGTTGAGAGGGAGAGGGGATCAGCGGGACGTTTTCTGTTGTGTGTGACCAATCTGTTCCAAACCAAAGAAAAGGGACAGGGGAGGGGATTCACTGGCTCGTGTAACTGCACAACCCAGGGAGGATATGGCTTCAGGCATGGCTGCATTCAGGGCTTGGTTCCTTCCCAGCGCTCAGCCCTGCCTTCTCCTGGGCTGTTTTTAGCCATAGGCTTCAGTGGCAGCATGACCAGGACAGCAGCTCCAGACTTTATTTCCTCTCATCTTGAAATTTTGGGGCCAAAGGACATTCTTTTTTCCTCCCAGAAGCCTCAGCTGAAATCTCATGGAATTTGAGCTCCAATTAGTCATGACCCTGTCACACATCACTGCCGGAGCCACCACAGGAACTGAGACGGAGGGAATGGTGGGTCCCAGATGAAAATTCAAGGCTGTAATCAGAAGTTGGGAGGTGGGGTGAGGAGGAAGGGTAGCCCACCCCGAACAAGAATGGCCCCTGTGAAGCAAACCAGCATTTTCCTCAATACACGTCATTTGGAGAAGCAGTGGTTCAAATCCAAGTGTTACCACTTACAAGCTCTGTGACCCTGGGCAAGTCATTGAATAGCACAAGTCCCACATGCTCACCTGTAAAATGGAGAAGCCAGTACTTAGACTGTAGGGATGTTGCAGGAATTAGAGGTTACCTATCACAATGCCTGGCTTGGAGAAGTTCTTGGTAAGTGGTGGATCTTGATGGTGATGATGACCTCAAGGATGATGGTGATGATTGTGATGATGACAATGAGATAATGACCTGGGGATGTGTCTCCAAGTGCACACAGTGGTCTTCTTGGTGCCCAAAGGACTGGCTCACATACTTTTTGGGTATCCAAGTCAATCAGCAGTTAAAGAATAAAAGTAGCTAAAGAAAAAAAAAACAAACTCAAGTGTCTCTTTTGGCACAAAATGGAATTGGTAAAGTCTCCAAGGGAAAGTTTTCATTCAAATGCCACTGTTGGATCTGAATATTTAAAAATATCTTCCTATTGTGCGTATCCAGTTTCAGTTTCTTGGAATGAAAAGTAGATAACAAAATTAAACAAACAGCTGCTTTCCCTGGCATTTAACAACTCCCACCGGCTCCGTGGCGCAGGCAAATCTGCCGTGGTTCTTTCCCTCTCTGACAGAAGAAGCCCTGTGCTCACTGGAGGAAATGTTCTTGGGTCACGGGTAATATCACCGATATTCTCAGGACTTCAGTTCTCTGATGCGTAAATGTAGTTGAGGTGGCATCTCCATAAGTAACGCAGAAAGTGACGTTGTGTTAAAGGCTGAGCTGGGAAGAAAGGATTGGAGCACCTGTTGCTAAAGCTACTGAGTGGGCCTGATTCAGGGATCAAACATCTAGGCACCATTCTGCAGTCTTAGCATTCGTTATTGGGTATCTACCATGTGCCGGGTATGGCACTTACATAGTCATTGCCTTCAAGGAAATTGCTGTTTAATAAAAGAGGCTGACCCGTAAGCAACCCAGGCCACGAACATAGGCTCAAACAGGTCTATAGGAGCAGAGAAGGGAAAAGTTGTTTCTGACATAAGGATTTTCAGGGAAGAGCTGAGCTTTCCCACTGGGTAGAGATGACCAGGGCAGGGAACTGGACACTGTGCTTCATACACATAGCTTGTTATTCTACATTGCAACAGGCTGGCCCACTCCTCTCTTAGTTTCACCTTTGACCCTTCTTCACTGCCTAGACTGAGTTCCCTGGGGATAGGAACGCTGTCTTCTGCTCCTTCTCTTTGCTCTTCCACCAAGGACAGCTCTTGTAGGCTAATAGTACTCTAAGATCATGACCTTGGTCTTCGTCTCTGTTCTTAATTCCCCAAGGCTGGGCCTGGAGTTTTTCCCTGGCTGTCCTCTGACAGCTGGCCCTGATGTAGGGCACACTGTACTTCATCTTCAAGGATGTGGGGTTTTGGGTGTCTGACGGAGAGGGTGATCTCGGTCAAGCCCAGGCAGCCCTCACTCCCTGAAGTCAAGGGAAGGATATTCCCTTTATCTGGAGCTGACATCTCCTGCTGGTAACTAGCTCTGGGAGGGGGTCCTGGGTACTGGGGACGTGAGCAAGTTGGTTGGGGCAGATGCCTGGGGCAGCCCTTCATTCCTTCTCTTTATCTTCCTCTCTGCCTGAGGCCAGCATCAAAAGCTGGGGCCAGGATTGGGTGACCCCACCACAGAGACAAGACATCTTTCGGGTCATTTGAATTGGAAGGACTTCAGTTTTAGTTGCAGGAATTGATAACCTCTTAGAGATGATATTCTCTAGCCAATTAGGTTATCTTTTCTCTCATTTCTATCCTATCTTCTCCAAATCTAATGGGGGTGTATTCAACATCCTAAGCATGTTCCTAATGATCCAGGAAGTGTACATGGCCCTTGTCACTCCATCTGTGCTTTGATGAAATACTAGATTATGGTTGCAGAAAGATTAATCATGCCACAGCTAAGAGAACACTTCTGAGAAACAGCACTGTCAGAAGGATAATTGTACAAGGTCACCAGCCTTCTCAGACCTTTCTGTTTTTCCTCCTTTCCTTTTTGTGACAGGAGGAGCTCAGAGAGACCCCAAGGAGTTGATTGCTGGGGCAATGGGTCAGATGCTGAGAAGGTGGCATCTTTATAAATTACAGAGCCTTCCTTGCCCCTGGGCTTTGCCCATTTTGCATGCAGATGCTAGGGTATATTCCAAATCACTTACCCTGGCATTGAAGACTCCTTTCATCAGGTTCCAACCTCTTGTCTATGTTTATCTCTAACCATTTCTCCCTTCCCCTGCATTCCAGGAAGTTGCACAAAATATTGGTTAGGCCTTCAAAATGCTGTGCACTTTAAAATGGCTGAACTTTTGCACTGCTTGGAATAGCCTTCAGCCTTTAATTTGTATGGAAAACCCCTAATTATTCTTCAAGACCTGACACAAATGTTCCCTCTCAGTCAAAGCCGTCCTGTACTGCTCCAGGCAGAATCAATCTATCTCATCTCTGTGTTTTCATAGCACTTTGCTCAGACTGAATTATAACACTTTTCACGTTGTATTTCAGTCGTTTACCCTTCATTCTGTCTCTCTCAGTGGAAGGCTAGCTCCTTGAGGAGTGAGGACATATTACGTCTTCTTCTGGAATTCTCAGTCCTGGGTGTACAACTGTTCCTGGCACAGAGGTGCTCATCCCATATTCATGGGATGAATGACTAAACTTGTTGGTACCTGTTGGGGCTTTGGAGAGGAATCTGGTAAATAGTACCTCTCTCCCTCAGCTGAGTTCAGAACTAAAAGAGAATGGACAGAGTTGGAACAAGGAGCATCAAAATATCACCCAAGGGCTTCCCTGGTGGCGCAGTGGTTGGTTGAGAGTCCGCCTGCCGATGCAGGGGACACGGGTTCGTGCCCCGGTCTGGGAGGATCCCACATGCCACGGAGCGGCTGGGCCCGTGAGCCATGGCCGCTGGGCCTGCGCATCTGGAACCTGTGCTCTGCAACGGGAGAGGCCACAACAGTGAGAGGCCCGTGTATCGCAAAAAAAAAAAAAAAAAAAAATCACCCAAAATGGCCAAGTTAGAGGATCATAATCTAGTAAAGTCAAGAGGGCTTGTTAATCCCTACCTCCAGTTTAGAACTTGGGACCACCCAACTGAGAGCAAAAATCAAACCTGCAGACCAGGTCACCGTCTCCTGCTAGTGTCGGTTGAGGGGCAAAGATAAAAGGGAGTTAATTCCTCCTCCAAGGTATTTGATGTTTTAAATTGAGAAACAGTGGGACATGAAAGCTGCCACCAAACTGGTGGTTCACTGTACCTTCATGGGGGTGGAGTTAAGACGTTTCAAGAGGCCAAGTGCATTTAGAGAAAGTCCCTCTATCTGGGAATCAGGAGACAGGAAAAGTCTTTCCCCTGTAACTGTAAATACCTTGGATTTTTTCTCTTTAAGCGTCTTTTATTTTCTACCTTATCTGAGAACCCACTCGCCATTTCCAAGTCAGGCTTTCAGTAAACATGTTTTTCATTTATCCTCCCTTCTCTCACATATATCATCGTTTTTATTGTTTCTTCCCTCCATTTTACCCTTCTTGAAAATAATGTGTAACCTTGGCAGACATATACCCAGAGGCCTCAGTTTCTGTAATTCTAGGGGGAGATGCAGAGTTATACCACACTTTTCTCAAGCAGTAAGTTCTTGGTAATGTGGCAGACACTGCCCTTGTATGGAAGCTATATCAACAGGATCCATGACTTCAAGAAAATCCGAGTCTAGTGGAGAAAGCAATGTGGAAAAGAAAATCATAATTGAGAGTGGTACACAGTGTCATAGAGGGAAGCACAAGACACTGTGGGGATGTAGAGTTGAGGATGATTAATTCCATTTGAAGTAGGAGAGGTAAGAATTTTCCAGGTAAAGGAAACTCAACTCATGTGTAATCAGGGAAGGCTTCCTAAAGGTGACACTTAGGCTGAGTCTTGAAGAATCAGTAGTCCGTAGGAGTTATGCAAAGTGAAGGGATGCTGTGTGTGTGTGTGTGTGTGTGTGTGTAATATTTAAATAAATAGCATACATGGGGCAGCTTGATGTGTGAGAGAAACTACAAGTTGTGCAGTGTGGCTGGAACATGCGATTCTTGTTGGAGAGTGGCTAGAGAGGGGGTTGGAGAGTGAGAAGAGGACTGGGTAAATCAGGAGTCCAAGGGAATATTCTGGGAAACATCTGCTTCCAGGGAATAAGTCACCTTGTGCAACCTAGTGTAATTCTGTGAAGGAGACAGTATTCAGAAATGAGAAAAGCAGGCAAGCAGCTCTGAAGAACAGGTCTTCTTTCAGCACCACGGCCAGCAGCCAACCCACTTCCACTGCTGATTTTGAGCTGCCCTAAGATCCCAAGGCACTAAGGGATAGAAAGTGGGAAGTGGCTGGAGAGCTGACCTTCAGAACCTGGTTATAATGAAGAGTGTGTGCGTGTTCAATTATTCATGGATTGGTGCGTGAGGGTTCTGTTAAGAAGTTGACTCTGGGATTCAAAGTTGGGTAGAATTAGCAGGCATTTTTTCCTGAACATAAAGACATCATTGTTTCTGAAGCACAGAAGAGCCAAACCTTGGGCCCCAATTGTATCATATGATGAAAATGTTCTCTTCCATGATGTGCTTTAATGATCATTTTGTGTATATGCACCAGCTCAGAGACTAGAGCCCTTGGGCTCAGCTTGGAGCTGGGGCCTCACAAAAGGAAGCTGCTCATTACAGTCTAAAAGTCAGAAAGTACAGTTGAAAATTCTCAACTCACTGAGCTTATAACTCATTTGAACATTAATTTTTTTTACATGAAGTAGAAATAATAGCTATTTCCAACGGCCTTTGCTTTACAACCCTTCTTTCTCTGGCAAATCTAAAGAGGCATTCTTTCCCTTTGGGCTGCCTGAGTTAGCATTTGTCATTTTCCTTTTCACCTGTGAGCATCCATAGGGCTGGATGTGAAACTAAACCATTATTCAGCAATCTCTAAAATTCTTAAGTAATCAATTCTATGGCTTCTGGGAAAGTGAGACTGTTTCGGAGAGGCTAGGGTTTTGCCTGGATTGAACAGAACTGTGGAGAGAAGTGGTTTCTGACCCGAGATTCACGAGAGGCTTCAGTGGCTCCTTGATGCCCAGAGGTTATTTGCAAAATGGTGTGTATGTGTGTGTGTGTGTGTGTGTGTGTGTGTGTGTAAGGGTGAATGTGCGTGTTCATGTTTCAGGAGGGCAAGCACATAATTTCGTTCAGACGCTTTGACAGTCCTGTGACTCTTTCAAATAAGTTAAGAGCTACAGGATAGAGAGAGGAGAACAGATTTAGAGAATTTAGCCATCCCCGGCAAAAGTCTCTACCCACATTCCCACCCTCCTTCCCCCCTTAAAAGCCAAAGAGGTGGGCTCCCCTGTGAGCCATATGAGGGAAAAGACTGTTTACGTTATCTACTGTTATATGCCTAGAACCTAGAATGGCGCCCGGCTTATAGCATATCTTTGCACAAAAGAATGGGTTTGATTGGTAGGGTGTGGGTGAGTAACTGGTGTTCAGGGATTCCCATGCAGGAAAAGAGGAGGAAAACCAAGATTTCCAAGGCCTATAGAGTCCAGAGCCACTCTGGTGAAGCCCCAAGCCATCCAGCGGGGCTTGCTTCTGACCAGGAGGGCACAGGGCCTGGTTTGGATCAGATAATAATGGTGATGGGGAGGCTGACATACTTGGAACCCCAGCAGTGCAAAGCATTCACATAATACTTAGTTTGATTTCCCCTCACATACCGGGAGATAGGTAAGGCCCTTAGGATAAGATCCAAAAGGAAGAAAAGTAGTTGTGGTGGAGTAGAGGAGTGTTGATGAGTGATTTATTCACAGGTCTTCTTCTCAAATAGGTCAGCTCTTTTCTGGAGCTCCAGAAAGAAGAAGCTTCCTCCACATGCTTCTTTCCAAAGGAAAGCTCACATCCATCAAAGCCGGTCGCCTGAGTGGGATGACCTGGAAGGATGTGAATGTGTGTCTCTGTGTGTGTAGTAGGATGTGGAGGTGGATCAGTTGGGGGTGGTTGAGAGCTGAGCATGGCTATCGAGTCTGTCATATTCTCTTGGTCAAGGTGTCTCGGAAAAGCTGAGGATAGAGCCTCACTGTCATGGGGGCCACGGGGAGAGGGGACGAGAAGCAGCGAGTGGCTGGGGCTCTGCCTGTGGAAGAGGCCATGCCCAGCCCTGCCTGGGGCCTTGGACCCCTAACAGCACAAGGGAGGGAGGGGCAACTGTGAGCACGTACTGTGCTTCCCCTGTGTTCTAGCCCTTGCCATATACGCTTTGCATTCACTGCTTCTGTCATTTGTCCCAAAGAATGCTGCAGGGGGCTTCCCTGGTGGCGCAGTGGTTGAGAGCCCGCCTGCCGACGCAGGGGACGCGGGTTCGTGCCCTGGTCCGGGAAGATGCCACGTGCCACGGAGCAGCTAGGCCCGTGAGCCATAGCCGCTGAGCCTGCACATCCGGAGCCTGTGCTCCGCAACGGGAGAGGCCACAGCAGTGAGAGGCCCGCGTACCGCAAAAAAAAAAAAAAAAAAAAAAAGAATGCTGCAGGGTAGATGCTGCTCTATCCATTTTAGAGATGAGGAAACTTAGACGGAAGGGATGAAGGAACATGCTCTTCCACAAACAGCTCATTTCAGACTTAGGAGAAAGATACCAGGAGCTGTGCTGAACCAGATGCCAGTTTCTTCCCATGCATGAAAGACTGGTTCAAGGAAGGTGCTGAATAATGCCCCCCCTTTCCCCAAAGATGCCCACATACTAATCCCTGGAACATGTGAGTAGGTCATTTTCTATGGCAAAAGAGAATTTGCAGATGGGATTAGGTTAAGGATTTTGAGATGAGGAGATGACCCTGGATTAGATGGGTGGGACCAGTGTAATCTCAAGGGTCCTTCTAAGAGAGACAGGGGATCAGACTGAGCAGGGGAAGAAAGTGATGTGGAGATGGAAGCAGATTGGTGTGATACGGCCAGGAGTCAAGGCAGCCCATAGAAGCTGGAAGAGTCAAGCCACAGATTTTGTCTCAGAGCCTTTACATGGAACCAGCCCTGCTGGGACCTTGATTTTAGCCCCTAAAGGCTCATTTTAGACTTCTGATCTGACCTCCAGAACTGTAAGAGAATAAATTTGTGGGTTTTTGTTTTTGTTTTTTTGCAGTACGCGGGCCTCTCACTGTTGTGGCCTCTCCCGCTGCGGAGCACAGGCTCCGGATGTGCAGGCTCAACGGCCATGGCTCATGGGCCTAGCCACTCCACAGCATGTGGCATCTTCCTGGACCGGGGCACGAACCCATGTCCCCTGCATCGGCAGGCAGACTCTCAACCACTGCGCCACCAGGGAAGCCCAAATTTGTGTTCTTTTAAGCCACTAAGTTTGTTGTGGTTTGTTACAGAAGCCCTGGGAAACTAACACAGAAGCAGTCAAGTATGAGATTAATCTTTAGAAGAAAACCTCTTTCAGTAAAGAGGGAGGTCACAGGTGACAGGAGAACCCTCAGTCGCCAAATGAGACAACGCTGCCTCCTTTACTATGAGAGGGATTTCAGCCAGGTCAATAATATATTAATTAACATTTAGTTAGCACATCCTGTGTATCAGATTGCATGCTAAAGACATACTCTTTCCTTTGATCCTTAAGGAAACCCTACAAGGAAGATACAATTACTATTCTCATTCTATAGATGAGAAAACTGAGCCTCAGAGATGGTGACTATCCCACGTGACACCCTTAATCTGTATGAAAGCCAGGATTTAAACCCAGGAAATGTGGCTGCATCTAGACACTTGTTTGGTAAACAACTATACAAGTAGGCATAGTAAGATAATTCCAGCAAGTAACAATTTCAGGTGGTAATAGATCTTTAGATGGTGTGGTAGGCAGAATAATGGGCCCCTAAAGATCCAGATCCTAATCCCCAGAATCTGTGAATATATTGTTATGTACCGAAGGACAACTAAGGTTGCAGATGGAATTAAAGCTCTTAATCAGCTGACCTGGAGATAAGAGCTTATGCTGGATATCTGGGTGGGCCCAATGTAGCCACAAGGATCCTTAAAAGTGGAGGATGGGGCTTCGCTGGTGGCACAGTGGTTAAGAATCCGCCTACCAATGCAGGGGACACGGGTTTGATCCCTGGTCCAGGAAGATCCCACATGCCATGGAGCAGCTAAGCCCACGTGCCACAACTACTGAAGACCGTGCGCCTAGAGCCTGTGCTCCGCAACAAGAGAAGCCACTGCAATGAGAAGCCCGTGCACCGCCACGAAGAGTAGCCCACGCCTGCTGCAACTAGAGAAAGCCTGTGCACAGCAACGAAGACCCAAAGCAGCCAAAAATAAATTAATTAAATAAATAAATTTATCTTTAAAAAATGTGGAGGAGGGATATAGAAGTGTCCATTAGAGGATGGTGTGTAGAAAGGCACAGAGAGACGCATCACTGATACCTTTGGAGATGGAGGGAAGGGGCTACAAGCCAAGGAATGTGCACGGGGCAGATTTCACAGCCTCTAGAATCCAGAAAGGGTAAGGAAACAAATTCTCCCCTAGAGCTTCCAGAAGAAAAGCCCCACCACCACCCCAAGAACATGGCATTGGAGTTCAGACCTAAATGACACAAAGGAGCTGAGGAAGGGCTTTCCAGGTGAAAGGTATGGAGCAAAGGACCTATGATGATGATGAGTTGGTGACTTCAGGAACAGAGAGAAGCTCAGCATAGGGTTGTGGACCAGTAACATCAGCATCACCTGAGAAATGGTTAAAATGCAAGTGCCCTGGTCCCATCCCACACCTGCTAAATCAGAATCCCTAGGGGCAGAGTCCAAGCATCTGTTTTTGGTAAACCTTATTTTTTTTTCTTGCATAATCACGCTTACAGAAAAGGAAGTATAACATCAAAGTTTCTATTTTCTTGAACCACTTGAAAGCAAACTGATGACCTGATGCCCCATCACCCTCAATACTTTAATGTATATTTTCTATAAATAAGGACACTCTCCCACACAGTCACAATACAGCCATCAAAATCAGGAGATTAGCAATGATAGGCACAGATGCATCTAATTCTGAGGGCCCATTCAAATTTCTCCAGTTGTTCCAATAATGTATTTTAAAGCAAAAAGATTTATTTCAGAATCATGTGCTGCATTTAGTGCTCATGTCCCTTGAGTCTGGAAAAGGTCCTCAATTTTTCCTTGACTTTCAAGACCTTGACACTTCTGAAGATTACAGGACAGTTATTTTAGGTCTGTCTGATGCTTCCTCATGATTAAATTCAGTTTATGCGTCGTTGGCAGGAATAGCATAGAAGTGACACTGCAGTCTTCATCTTGCATCCTATCTGGTGGCATGTGATTTCAATTTGTCCCATTAGTGGAGATGATCACTTTGATGACTTAAGATGGTGTCTGCCGGGCTTCTCTACTGTAAAGTTACTCTTTTCTTCTTTGTAATAAATAAGTGTTTTGCAGGATGGCATTTTGAAATTATGTCATTATTTTATTCCTCATCACATTTTCAATTTATTCATTTATCTGTATATCTCTATATGAACACATGGTTTCCCATATTTTATTCAGTGGATTATAATCCATTACCACCATTGTTTCATTAGTACTCAGATTATCTCATATTTGACCAGTGGGAGCCCATTCAAACTGCCTTTGGGTCCTTTTGACATGTCCCCATCATTCTTTTTTTTTTTTTTTTTTTTGCATTACGTGGGCCTCTCACTGCTGTGGCCTCTCCCACCGCGGAGCACAGGCTCCAGATGCGCAGGCTCAGCGGCCATGGCTCACGGGCCCAGCCGCTCTGTGGCACGTGGGATCTTCCCAGACCGGGGCACGAACCCGCGTCCTCTGCATTGGCAGGTGGACTCTCAACCACTGCGCCACCAGGGAAGCCCTCTTTTTTTTTTTTAAATAAATTAACTTATTTATTTTTGGCTGCATTGGGTCTTCGTTGCTGTGCAGGCCTTCTCTAGTTGCGGAGAGCAGGGGCAACTCTTCATTGCGGTGCATGGGCTTCCCATTGCAGTGGCCTCTTGTTGCGGAGCATAAGCTCCAAGCGCATGGGCTTCAGTAGTCGTGGCGCACGGGATAGCTGCTCCGCGGCATGTGGGATCTCCCCGGACCAGGGCACGAACCTGTGTCCCCTGCATTGGCAGGCGGATTCCCAACCACTGCGCCACCAGGGAAGCCGCCCCCCATCATTCTTTGAGCACTTCCCTGCTTTCAGGTACAACAAAATTCAGGTTCATCTTGTACCTTCCCTGCCCCAGACCTGGCATCAGCCATTTCTCTAAGGAGTTTTTGTTTTTTTTTTTTAATTAGTGGAAAATAGTATTTAGAAACCAAGATGCTAGATATGTTTTTGTTTATTTAATATTTATTTATTTATATTGAAGTATAGTTGATTTACAATGTTGTGCCAGTCTCTGCTGTACAGCAAAGTGACTCGGTTATACACATGTATACGTTCTTCTTTTATATTCTTTTCCATTATGGTTTACCACAGGATATTGAATATAATTCCCTGTGCTATACAGTAGGACCTTGTTGGTTATCCATTCTAAATGCAATAGTTTGTGTCTACCAACCCCAAACTCCCAGTCCATTCCTCTCCCTCCCCCCCATCCCCCTTGGCAACCACAAGTCTGTTCTCTGTGTCTTTGAGTTTGTTTCTGTTTTGTAGATAGGTTCATTTGTGCCATGTTTTAGATTCCACACGTAAGTGATATCATATGGTATTTGTCTTTCTTTCTGACTTACTTCACTTAGTGTGATAATCTCTAGTTGCATCCATGTTGCTGCAAATGGCAGTATCTCGTTCTTTTTTATGGCTGAGTAGTATTTCATTGTATATTATGTACCACATCTTCTTTATCCATTCATCTGTCGGTGGACATTTAGGTTGTTTCCATGTTTTGGCTATTGTGAACAGTGCTGCTGTGAACATAGAGGTGTGTGTATCTTTTTGAATTATAGTTTCATCCAGATATATTCCCAGGAGTGGATTGATGTATCATATGATAATTCTATTTTTAGTTTTCTGAGAAACCTCCATACTTTTTTCCATAGTGGATGCACCAACTTACATTCCCACCAACAGTATAGGAGGGTTGCCTTTTCTCCACACCCTCTCCGGCATTTGTTATTTATAGACTTTTTAATGATGGCCATTCCAACCAGTGTGAGGTGGTACCTCACTGTAGTTTTGATTTGCATTTCTCTAATAATTAGTGATACTGAGCACAAGATGCTAGATATGTTCATTGCTACTGGAGTGTCACTGCTTTAAGGATTTCTCAGAGGACAGAGCTAAGAAATCTATGTAAGATTTTAGATTATGTATATATGTATATATATATTACACACACACCCATACACTACACTTACATTTATTTCTCCCTTTCAATAGTTAATAAATATTATTTCAATAAATTCTTTATTTCTACCTCTAAATATAGGAAACCATGAGTTCACATCAATATACCCAATTCAAATTCAAAATCACAGGGTTCATTCTAGTTTTCTCCCCTTTGGTGTTCATAACTCCCTCCCCAGTAATGGAAAACATGGTGTAGTTGTTTCTTAGGGCTGTTGTAACAAACTACCCAACCTGAGTGGCTTAAACAACAGAAATTTATTGTCTCACAGTTCTGGAGGCTGGAAGGCCAAGATCGAGGTGTCGGCAGGGTTGGTTCCACCTGTTGGCTGTGAGGGAGACTTTGCTCCATGCTTCTCTTCTGGCTTCTGGTGGTTTGCTGGCAGTCTTTGGTGTTCCTTGGTTTGCAGATGCTTCACCCCGACCTCTGTCTTCATGTTCACATTGGTTGTCCCTGCATGCATGTCTTTGTTCAGATCTCCCCTTCTTGTCAGGATATCAGTCATATTGGATTAGGGCCCACCCTACTCCAGTATAACCTCATTAACTAATTATATCTGCAACAACCCTATTTCCAAGCAAGGTCATGTTCTGCGGACTGGGGGTTAGCACTTCAACATAAGGCTTTTCGTGGGACACAGTTCAACCCATGACACCTGGCTTCCATTGTCCTGAATATTTTCTTTTCTTTCTTTTTTTTTTTTGTGGCACGCAGGCCTCTCACTGTTGTGGCCTCTCCCGTTGTGGAGCACAGGCTCCGGACGCGCAGGCTCAGCGGCCATGGCTCACGGGCCTAGCTGCTCCGAGGCATGTGGGATCTTCCCGGACCAGGGCACGAACCCGCGTCCCCTGCATCGGCAGGCGGACTCTCAACCACTGCGCCACCAGGGAAGCCCCTGAATATTTTCTTGATCAATCCTCCTGAATGTGACCAACCTCCCATCTCAGCTACCAGCTTGTCCCTTGCACAGCACCCTCTTATCCTGCTTGGGCTCTGAATCCTCATTCCAGGCTATCATCTCTACCCCTGTGTAGACGGCATCCACCCCACATGGGCTCTGATACCCCATGCCAGTCACCCGTCTGTGGGGTTGCCCCTCTTGCTTTGCTTGGGCCCAGACATCCCACACCAGGCTGTCCTGTCCATGGTTGCCCCATCACTCCACCCCTTGCCAAGTCACTCACCCCTTGCTTAGACATCTTTCTCAGTCAGTCTGGTTCTGTCACCTCATGCCAGGATGCCCCTCTGGGGTGGCATCCTCCTCACTGGCTTGGGTACTGATATCCCGTGTTGCCTCCCTCCTCACCCCATTAGGGTTCTGGTGCCCTGCGTGGGGCAGCCATCCGGTGCCATCACCCTCCTCCCCCAGCTCCCCTCTGCCCTCCCCTTCCTGCGTGTGCCTGCCTTGCTGTGCTGCACCTATTGGCTTTAGGACCGAACCTCAGGAAGGAAGCACAGAGGAGGAGGGACACAGGAGGAGGAGGACCAGGAACCTGTTGCAACAAGCTCTCCCGGTGACTTGTACGCATGCATGCTAAAGTCTGCACGCGACCCCAGTCTAATGTTTGGTGAGCATCACAGCATCCGCTGGAGAGGTGGGTGGGGCCGAGCCCTGGAGGGTCTTGTAGGCTTTACTGAGGAAGCTCAATTTTATTGTAGTTTTGAAAAGAGTTGACAAAAGTAGGTTTATCTGGGGGCAGAAATGCCATCCTGGATGATATAAGTTAGCTCTGGGACAGATCTCTTCTCCTGAGTACAGGAGCCATCAGTTACCTAAATAAATCACTCACCCCTCCCCTCTTCCCTTTAGCTTTTAGCATGCTTAAGTGATCCCTTCTAAAGTACCAAAAGCACTTTCTTGACAGTCTGCCCATGTGCAGCTCTGTCGCTCTCTTTCCTTTCCCGGCCATGCTTCTTGCAAGTGTTTCTGTGCTCTTTGTTTTCATGTCCTAGAATGCTATTCACACCTCGACCCAGTGTAATCTGGCTTCCACTCAGGAGTTTTGTTTTTATTCTGCCTGTGCTGGGAGCCACCAGAGGGCCTTAAAAGAAGATGAACATAACTTGATTTATGCTTTAGAAAGATCCCTCTGGCTACTTTGAAGGGAAGGGGTTTGAAAAAGCCAAGAAAGGAAGCGGGACGGCCAGTCTGGAGCCTGCTGTGCTACCAGCTGAGAGGATGCTGATGTGGGGACTTGGTGAAAGGGGGACAGACTGGGGATATGTTTGGGAGATAGAGCTGGCAGGGTGTTCAGATGGATTGGATGAAGGGGTGAAGGAAGGAGAGCAGACTGACAGAAGACATCTAGAGGGTTGGCCAGAGAAGCTGGGGGTGGGGTGGCATTTGCAGGAAATGACAGGTTTGGGGAAGGGGGGCATCCAGAAATTACATGTGGGTCGTATCTGTGTGAGATCCTTATCTACATGGCAATAGCAAAGTAGACCGTTGAATATATAATGTATCAGTTTGGAATTTAGGGGTGGGGTTAGGGCTGAAGGTACAAATCCAGAAGTCACTGGCAGATAGGTGGCTATCTCCTGGGGGAATCACTGAATTGGTGTGATGTCACCATGAGATGCCAGGGAAGGCTGGGGACAGGGTCCAGGGAGTGGTAGAAGCACCATCCAAGTGGCAGCCATCGGGGGAGGGTTTGCCAGCAAGCTGTGGTCAGGCTGCAGGTCAGCACTTGTCAACACTTCTCCGATACAGACTTGTAGAACGGAAAGGAAGTCAACATCCTAGCATGAATTTGCCCCCAGGACAGTCACTCACATGTGGGACCATGGCCAGGCCCATCAGACCAACCCCTCAAGTGAAGAATAAAGTTTGGGCCTCCCTGGTGGCGCAAGTGGTTGAGAGTCCGCCTGCCGATGCAGGGGATACGGGTTCGTGCCCCGGTCTGGGAGGATCCCATATGCCGCGGAGCGGCTGGGCCCGTGAGCCATGGCCGCTGAGCCTGCGCGTCCGGAGCCTGCGTGTCCGGAGCCTGTGCTCCGCAACGGGAGAGGCCACAACAGTGAGAGGCCCGCATACCGCAAAAAAAAAAAAAAAAAAAAAAAAAAGAATAAAATTTGCTGGTAAGTTCAAGGCCTGACTCAGAGCCCCAGCCTCAGAAGGCAGCCCCTGTCACTCTCCAGTTCTGAGACTCTGCGATACCGTGGTATTAGCGACGGCCCCTGTTGAGTGCCAAGCACTTCAGAGTTTACAAATCGGGCTGCCATCCATGACCCCAGCTAATACTCGTACCAGTCCTCAGAGGGCCGGAGAGATTTTTTTCTAGCCCAGTTCTATAGCCAAGGAAACTAAGGCCCAGAGGTTCGTTTGTCCAAGACCGCATATCCAGGACGTGGTAGAGTCAGGACTTCAGGGCGGGACTGTCTGCTTCTAAAACCTTGATTCCCGCCTTCCACCTCTGTCACAATTCATGGTTGCCTCCATCACAGCTAAAATGATGCCACCAGGTGCTGCTTTATCCTGGGATAGCTGTCTTGCTCTCTCATCCCCAGTCTCAGTTCTTACCCTTCCTAAGGACCTGGAGTGCTTGGGTTTTTCTCCTCCTGGACTGTTCTTAACCCCTTCCCTGCTGGTCAGAGCCCCAGTCTCCCAGTTCCACCTCATCAGCTCTGTTACTCATGGCCTGTGGGTCTCGCCTCCCCAGTGCCTCCTGAATGCTTCAGCTTTTCAACCTGACCACTTCCAGGGACGTCTCCCTGATTGCTCCGCACTTCTCCAAGCTACAGTCACCTTAACCTCGTCCCCTGAACCGCCCCCCACTGTGTGCCTGTGACATGTTACTCTACCATGCAAGGCAGCGTGTGATTCTTCACACTTGGTCCCCCATCTTAACTGTTCTGACTGTAGTTACCTCCATCTCAGGGTCTTCAAGGTCAAATTCAACACCTCTCCTTAACCCAGGAGATGTGATTCAGCTTTCTCTGAACCAGAAGAAGCAAATCAATCAAATATGTATTATGAGTCATAGACTTTCCTGGGACCTTAAAGGAGAGTCTATGACTCTCCTGTACTTCAATCTTCTGTCTGATGTTATTCGTTCTTCTCCAATATTCTCCCCAAACTTGAGTCTCTTCTGACACATGAGGGCTCACCAACTCTTAGGGAAAGTCATTCCTTCCTTGGACAGATACTTTAAGAATTTCTTTCCCTTTCTCCTTCAAAATTTACCTACCAGCAATAACTTCCTACCAACCATAACCTTCCTTCCCCCAAAGCTACCCAGGATAGGGCCAATCCTGCCTCAGGGTGGCCATTCAGGGGTGCAAAGGCAGTGATCTTGATGCCGAGCCTGCTTCTCTTCCGGCTGAACATCAACTTTCCCACTCTCTGTGTCATCCCAGGGTACCTCCTTTGTCCTGGCCTCCTCCCCAAGATGGGTCCTAGTTTCTTTGTCCTAGAGACTCTTTACCTCTACAGCTCAGTGAAGATTCAGAAGATTCAATAAGTATTTGTTGAGTACCATCTCTGTTCCAGGCAGTGGTCCAGGAACTAAGAATACAACAGACACTAATCCAGGTAGAGTCCACATCCCACTGGTCCACTGCGTCTACCACTGTATGGCTCTGCTCTCTTACTAGTATTTGTGACAACCAGTCTCAAAACTGTGGTTATATGTGAGTTCCAGGCACTGTGCTAGGTGCTGGAGACGCAAAGATGAATAAGTATTGTTCCTGTCCCCGAAAGTTCATGGCCCCAGTGGCTTAAACAAACTGGTTGATAGGTTTGTATTGAATCTGTCTGTCTTTCACACACACATACACACATCAGTTTCAGGAATTCTGCTAACTTCTGATCCATACATGCAAATCTGTTCATGTTCTAGGCATCACTGCTGACTCAAGAAACTTAGCTCCATCTCCCCTTACTCTCCACCCTGCCCCAGAGGATTCCAGAGGTCTGGTTCTTGGCAAAAGCCTTGAGGGGATCCATGGGACATAAGGATGGGTCTGTTGAACTGCATTGCTCCGGGCTCAATAAATAGTTATTCCCAGCCAACGTGGTTAAATAATCATCAAACCACATAATTCAGAAATCATGCTCCTTAAAAGCTCCCCATTTAATACCCGACAGAAAATGCTAATCTGCCGCACAAGGTTTCATTTTATTTTTCTAGACAGGAAGCATTTTTTTCAGTCACATAATGACTTTCCTTGACATAATAATGGAGGAACGTGAATTTAAAACAGCCTGGGATGCTGGAGCGTTCTTTGTTATCTGGGGGGCTGGCTGCACGGAAATAGCCAGAGTAACTGCTGACTGGCTGGGCTGTGTCTTCATTGAATTAGCTGCCTACAAAGATTGAAATATACCAAATTAAATTTTAGTGAGTAATTTCTGTTCACGTAAATGGCAGAAATTAAAACATCGTGGATGTGGCCAGGCTGTCACATGGGCCTGACATTACATTGGGGGGGGTGCTGTGGAGTCAGGCAGAACCAGGATGTGGTCAGCAGAAGACCTGTCCACAAAGTGAGGGAAGGGAAGGTCGAGCTAGCTGAGCTCTGAAATCGGGAAGGTCAATGTTCAAATCCCAGGTTTCTCACTCCCTATTGTGTGACTTAGGTCATGTCGCCTGAGGCTCTCTGAGCCTCAGTTTCCTTATCTGTAAAATGGGCATGATGAGGAGCTATTTAGAGATGAAAAATGAATTGCATCTATAAAAGCATTTGGTTACCTGTAAAGGTCTGTGTAAATATTGTTGGCTGTTGCTATGTAGCTCCCAGCCTTCTGATTCTCTGAAGTGGGAATCAGCCATCTTCATTTGATTTCCAGAGTCAGAACCAGTGGAAATCCACTTTGGTCTCACACGTTGTTGGATCCTGCCTTTCTGAAGGCCCACACTGGGTGGGACTATTATATCATGTTGACAATATAAATTAGACTGATTAGGGGCTGACAGCATCATTAGGGATGATATACTGTTTAGTAGGCAGCATTATTGCCTGTTACATTTATACATGACAGACTGCTTTCTGTCTCTACCCAGTGACACCATGATTTGGCACCAACCAAATCATAGGGAATGCCATGGTGTGAACCCTAGGCCAATCATTAACTGTCTCTAGGAAGTCACTCAGCCCTTCCAGCCCTGCTGACAGATTGGCCTTTGGTGAAACTGTGAAGGAATGGGTATAAAATACCCAGCATAGGGCCTGATACACAGTAGGCATGCAGTGGGGTGGCTTTTGCTGTCATGCAGCCGAGCCAGCTAGTGTTGGAAATCTTGCCCTTCGAGCAGCAGAGAAGGGAGATGCTGGGCCCCAGAAATGCCCTTGCTGTGCTTCCTGCTCCCCTGTGTTGTCATTGTTTCTTTTAAGAAAAGCTCCGTGAGGTTTACAAAGGTGCTTTCTGATGCAGTATTAATACCTCCCTACAGATAAGGCAGGAGGGCACCTAGTGCCGGGTAGGTGCTTAGTGAAGGAACATTCTCATAGTCTTAGGACTCCATGGGTAAGGAAACCCTATTTTTCCCACCATAGTAATTGGCAGCATTGGCATCCGGTTAGTAAAGCCAGAAATCTGGGCTTTATTCCTGACCCCTCTCCTTGTCTCTCTCATACATCTACCACTAAAGTATTCTGCAGGGACCTGCATTTCTCCCCATGCCCCTGCCCCACCCGGTACAAGCCACCAGCGGATCAGCCTGCCACGGGAGCACCGTGTTTCCTCTCCGGCCCTCCTCCAAGTTAGCCTCCACACGGTGGCCAACTTAATGGTTTTAGGTCAGACGCTAAATCACGACGCTCCTCTGCATAAAATTCTTGACACTTAGACTAAAATCCAAACTCCTGTCCGCGGTCTATAGATCAGTTAGGGTTCAGCCAGGAAAACAAAATCCACGCCAGCTGCATATTAATACGGGGACCTTAATACAGGGAATGAGCTCTGAAGGTGGAGGAAGGGCTGGCAGGGCGGCAGGGAAAGGTGAGGTGACCAAGAGATGAGTCACTGCATGGAGCCACCACCAGCCCTGGAGCTGCAGGGACAGAGGGAGGAGGTGGTGGGACCGGAGCCCAGGAGGCAGGACCACCCGGCGGGAGCAGGGGCTGTGGACGAGCCTGGCTGAAGAAGCTGGAGCCTCGAAGCACAGGAGATCAGCCATTTTCTGGAGATTCCACCCACGGCAGAGTGTGAAGAAGAAATATCATTGCTTTTTCCTTTTTCTCCCTTTCCAATCTTCTCAGCCCAGCAATTCCATTTCTAGGCATCTCTTCGAGAGAGAAATGTGTATATGTACACGGGGAATCACACACAGCAGGGTTTTCACAACACTGCTTGAAATAGCATCAATCTAGAAACCAATCTACATGTTCGTCCACAGGAAAATGGATAACCATTCCTATGCTCGACTACTGCCCAGCAGTTCAAATGAGCAGTATCTGTGAAAACAAAAACAAGTGAAAACAACCGAGCTGGTCATTTGCTGGGCTGCTGTCATATCTGTTCCCCATCCCTGGCCCGTTCTGCATGGCAGGGTGGCTGACCCCTGCACACTGGTTTCCCAGGCATCCTTGCAATGGGCATCCAGCTAAGTTGGTCCACTGGCCAGAGATGGGAATGTGAGAGGAAGTTGGAGCCAAGCCATTTACAGTTTTATTAGATGCTGACAGATTGTCCTTAAAGGAGCCTGCACCCATTTATCCTGCCACCATTGCAGAGAGGAATGCCTATTTCTCCACACCCCAACCTGTGCTTTTTTGAAAAACATTTAAATTGAAGTATAGTTGATTTACAATGTTGTGTTAGTTTCTGGTGTACAGCAAAGTGATTTAGTTATACATGTATATATTATTTATTTTCCTTATTACTTATTTATTTTTTACACATCAGGTTCTTACTAGTTATCTATTTTATACATATTAGTGTATACATGTCATTCCCAATCTCCCAATTCATCCCACCACCGTCACCCCTGCCCCCCCTCTTTCCACCTTTGGTGTCCATACGTTTGTTCTCTACATCTGTGTCTCTATTTCTTTTGTTTGTTTGTTTGTTTGTTTTTTGTGTGTCTCTATTTCTTAATGCATGTATATATTCTTTTCCATTATGGTTTGTTATAGGATATTGAATATAGTTCCCTGTGCTCTGCAGTAGAACCTTGTTCCATCCAGCGCTTTTTGTTACTTTTAAAATAGGCAAGTATTGGAACCTTATTGTTGCTTTAGGTTGCATTTCTTTGACTACGAACGAGATTGAGCAATTTATCCTGTGCTCTTGGCCATTTATGGCTTCCCATACTGTACGTTGATTGCCTTTTCATAACCCCTGCCTAGTTCTCGTTTCCTTATTGATTTGTTGGGGTTCTTCATTTATTCTAGGTTTTTACATTCTTTGTTGCACATGTGACACACATTGCCTAGGATGTCTTCTCTCTTCTTGCCATCTTGTTTTCTGGGAACTCGTACGTTTCTGCTCTACATTAAATTGGCTGCTGCCCAGGTGTGCTGCATGACTCTTGAATTTCTTTTTTTTCCCATTTGACCCCTGGGTTCGTTATATCATTTTACTCTATATCTTCCCCTTCCTTGTTCATTTTTATTCTTTCCTCGTTTTACTGAAGTATATCTTCAAGTAACTTTCTCAGAAAAGATGCACAGCAGGTCACATTTACCGAGGCCCAGTGTGTTCCAAGCAGCTTTATTTTCCTTCAGGCTTGATTCATAGTGTAGCCATGGCCTGGTCTCTCTTGCTTTACCTTGTAAATGATGAGTTTGGGGGTTTGCCTCTGCCTTCCCATTAGACTGTGAGGCTTTGTCTCACTCTTCTCTGAATCTTTAGTGTTTGGGACAAAAGGACAGGTGGAAAGAACACGGGAACTTTGCTCCAGGACCCCACAGTTCCCCTCTGTTTCTGAGCACTGCACCTCATTGCCATGCCCCACCCACCCCTCTGGGAGCTCCAGGCAGGACAGTTGGCCTTGTCCCCACTGGGTTGGCTGTGCCCAGGGTGCCATGGACTCCACACCGTGGGTGCTGCCTGCTCAGTGTATCCTGTGTCCACAGCACCCAGAAGGCTCTGTTCTTCTCCCCTTTGCTTCCTCTTCCCTGCCCCAGGAAATATCTGCTCTGGGCCAGTCTACAGGGAACATACAGGCATACCTCGAAGATACTGAGGTTCAGTTCCAGACCACCACAATAAAGCAGATATCACAATAAAGGGAGTAATACGAATTTTTCAGTTTCCCAGTGCATATAAAAGTTATGTTTATAGACAACAGTCTTATGGTTACCAAAGGGGAAAGGTGGGGAAAGATAAATTAGGAGTTTGGGATTAACAATACACACTACTATATATAAAATAGATAAATGACAGGGGCCTACTGTATAGCACAAGAAACGATATTCAATATATGTATAACTGAATCACTTGGCTGTACACCTGAAACTAACACAACATTGTAAATCAAATATACTTCAATTAAAAAATTGAAAAAAGCTATGTTTACATTATACTGTGGCCTATAAAGTGTGCAACAGTGTTATGTCTAAAAAACCCCAATGTACATAACTTAATTAAAAATACTTTATTGCTAAAAAGCGCTAACCATCATTTGAGCCTTCAGTGAGTCGTAATACTTTTGCCATAGTAACATCAAGGGTCACTGATCACAGATCACCATAAGAAATATAATACTAATGGAAAAGTTTGAAATATATGAGACTTACCAAAATGTGACACAGAGCTGAGCAAATGCTGTTGGAAAAATGGTGCCAATAGACTTGCTCCATACAGGGTTGCCACAAACCTTCAGTTTGTGAAAAACGCAATATCTGGGAAGGAAAATAAAGCAAAGTGCAATAAAATGAGGTGTGCCTGTATCCTGGTGGAGATCAGGGCTAGGAGGGAGGAGGTCACTTCTTGTGGGGTTCTTATGCCTTCACACCACATTATGAAAGCCTTCCTTTAAATGTTTGTCACCTGTGTGTGTGAGGGGGTGCGGGATAACTTTGCAGGAGCGTAGTCCTTGTAACTCCCTCCCCTCACTGCCCCTCCCCCCTCCTCCCCTCAGTTCAGGCAGTGCCCACCCCTGCCAGGGAAGCCTCTGGGTGGATGAGGGCAAAGCTCGGGAGGTCAAAGGGCCTGGAAGATGGAGATGGAATTAGTGGTGCCGTGGCCCTGGGGAGGCAGGAGGAGGGAGGAGGACCTTTCTCCAGGGAGGAGCGGGAAAAGCTATAACTCATTTCTCCATCTGCATGGGTTCCGTGAGCACTGCTATAACCAGTCACTGAGGATGGTGGAGACACATAAACAAAATTAACAGGAGGAAGGGCAGCGCGTTGAGGGGGAGAGAGCGTTGGAAGGACAGTCAGAAGCTTTGGGTTTGTGTCTCAACTTGGCCACTTACTATCTGTGTGTCCTCGGATAAGTCATTGAGCTTCTCTGGACTCTCATTTCTTTTCTTTTTTTAAAAATTAATTAATTAATTAATTAATTTTTGGCCGCATCGGGTCTTTTTCTTTCTTTTTTTTTTTTTTGCGGTACGCGGGCCTCTCACTGTTGTGGCCTCTCCCGTTGCGGAGCACAGGCTCCGGACGCGCAGGCTCAGCGGCCATGGCTCACGAGCCCAGCCGCACCGCGGCATGTGGGATCTTCCTGGACCGGGGCACGAACCCGTGTCCCCTGCATCGTCAGGCAGACTCTCAACCACTGCACCACCAGGGAAGCCCTGCATTGCGTCTTAGTTGCAGCATGTGAGATCTTTCGTTGCTGCACGCAGGCACCCCTTTAGTTGTGGCATGTGGGCTCAGTAGTTGCGGTGTGTGGGCTTAGTTGTCCCTTGGCATGTGGGGTCTTAGTTCCCTGACCAGGGATCGAACCAGCGTCCCCTGCACTGGAAGGCGTATTCTTCACCACTGGACCACCAGGGAAGTCCCTGGGCTCTCATTTCTTATCTATCCAATGAGTTAGTCTATGTGAGAATGCTGCAAATGATGAATTTCTGTGCAACTGTGAAGGCAGGTTAATTATGATATTTTGGAGAGTGCTTTATGTGCTACACACTCATCTGTCATCTCATTTAGTCCTTCCAGTGATCCCAAATCCCAGGGATTTGGTGTGAATAAGAGCAGTACAGGGCTTCTCTGCTTGCACACCTGCTGGCCAGGAACCCCCTCTGTGCTCCCAGAGCCCCTGGGCTTCCCAGATCTTAGAGCTTATCACCCCACCTTGGAATTTTCCATCTTTCTGTTTACCTCCGCTGCTGGGCTGGGATCCCTTGAAGGCAGAGTCCACACCTTATTCGTTGCCGTGTCCCTGGCTCTCACACTGGGCCTGTTACAGGGTACATGCTCAGAAAATGGTTGAGTAAATGAATAAATAAATGAAGGAATGAGTTAATGAGTTCTGGCAGAGAAATGAGCCTAGAGGAGCCAGGGTTCAACCTTTTGGTTGGAAGAGGGCCAAGTTGGTGCAGAAGTGACACTCGTGGATGGAAAATCAGCAGGTCTGCTGGCTAAAACCTCCTTCACCCAAAACACCCTTCCCTAGGTTTTTGGGAGGGGAGTTAAGGCTTTGGTGCCATTTCGATTCATTATGACCAAAGACCAGGAGACTTGATGCTGTCCTGACATTCATCCCTCCTATCCAGAAGGAGCCATACAGACAAGGAATATGACCAGAGTAGAACTATAGCCTCTATAGGTTAAACTGTGTCCTCCCTACCCTCCCCAACTATGTACTCTTTTATAGCTGCATAGTATTCTGCAGCGCAGATAAATGATAGTTTTTCCCCCAGTCCCTCTATTTAAATTGCTTTGTGTTTTGCTGTTACAACTACCAGGGGCTCAGACTTGAACACAGCTATATTTGATTCTATAGCCAGGGCTCTGGATCACAACACCAAGCTCATATTGTTCTGCTCTTAAAGGTACCCATCAGAAACGCGTTTTCAAAGCACTGCCTAATACAGAGAGCTTGGCTCCAGCCGTCATTCTTCAAGGAGCGGAGCCTTGTTGCTCTTTGCTCTGTCCCAGGTTCTGAAACTTCATGGAGGGTGACTGGGTGGGGTGAGCTCAGAGGCTGGGAGACCAGGGAGGGCACCGTGCACCGTGGCAATGGCTTAATGAGATGTGGAGAACAAGACCAGGATGTGGGCTGTGCGGATGGAGAGGAAGGGCTGGATTCTGGATATCCCGTCTTCTGATCAGGAGCCTGGACTTCTCCTCCCCTGCTTTCTTCCCAGTTAAATGGAGGAGGCTCAGGCTTCATGTGTATTTCAGTCACAGGTATATTAATTTCACTGAGTTCTTAGGCCATGATGGTTCTATGAATCCTGCCCTTCCTGAGCTAATGGGGTGGCATAAATAAATCCAGGGGAAGCATTTGGCCCGGCAGCTCCCAAGTCAGGCTGGAGTTGATCAATCCTCTGCTGATGTGTAGCTGAAGTTCCAATGTTGGGTCAGAGGTTGTCCTTGTCGAGGGCTAATTCCCTCCTAATAGATGCCACTCCAGAGAGTCTGGGTGCCCTCTGGTCAGAGGAAGGCAGCACTGGGAAGTTAGGAATCTAGCCTCTGATGTTCTCCTTGGCACAGAGACAGACGGGAATTCAGCCAGCTCATGGAGTGAGTTAGGGCAGCTATCTGGCTGTCCCTCCCATGGTCTTGCCCATCTCCTAGGAGAGACTGGCTCATCCTCCCACAGCCAGGAGGAGAGGTCCTGTCAGAGAAGTACCAAGGCTCCCTGTCTGTCTGCTGTCTGCATGGATCCCCAGTCCACGGCTCACCGCGTCTAGCCCTATGAGACCCTTCATCTCTCCCAGGATGGTACAGGGTTTAGGACATGCCCCTGCAGTCAGATCTTGGCTCCATCTCTTGCTCTGAGACTTTGAACAAGTTACTTAAGCCCTCTGATTCTCTATTTCCTCATTTGTAAGATCGGTGGGGAATAATAAGAGCAATGATCTAGCCTGAGCCTACCCAACCACGGGGCTTATTATAAGGACTTAATGACTGACCACATGTAAAGTCTTGGACCAGGTCTTGGCACATCAGAAGTCCTCATTCTTAACTACTATTAGATCTCTATCCTTGGGGACTTAATGTGTTCTGGTTTGCTGCGAAGTGTCCTCGGCAGCCCATGGATGCCCTGGTCTTCCACCCAGCATCCTAGGAGAAAGGCAAAGCTGAGAATTAGGGCCCTAGCTTCTCGGGCTCTGAGGCTTCTGCCAACTCAGCTGGGAATTTTCCAGGTCTCAGCACAGGCAGGGGGTCAACCCTCAATCCTCAGATGCTCTCTGAGGGTGGCCGTCACCATCCTGCATTGCTGCAGGCAGTGGATCGAATCTTCTGGGCTGGATCGCCTCGCAAGCTGCCTGCTAAGCTCCATGCTTGGGGGGACTCAGAGGACAGTGGAGAGGGGGTTCAAGCACCAGAGGACACAGTGCCCCCCTCACTGGTACATAAGACCTTACAGTCTACAAAGCCTTTTTTATCCCTTTTTGAGATCTCTTTTGAGCCTGTTCAGAGCTCAGGGAGTCTGGTAGGTTAGTAACTCTCCCCATTTCATAGATGGAGATGTTGAGGCTTGCAGAGGGATTCAGCTTGCCCAAAGACACATACCTAAGGCAGTGGGGCCATCTTGCAGCCGTCCAGCTTATTCAGCCTCCCCTGTCCCAGAGTGACGTGGTCCCCAGTGTTGCCTCTTAGCCCACCAAGCTCAGTGAACGCTGAGCTCAGGCTGCTCGCTGGGGACAGGGAGCAGGAAACCCCCAAGGGCCACAGCGGGGCCCCCTCCCCCCAGCAGCTCCAAATGGGAGGAGGAAGTCTGATTGCAAAAGGCCCCGTCACATGTTTATTTTCAGAAGTCACTGGGATAAACCCATCTCACAGAGACGGAGGTTCAGTTCATGAAGCTTAGATGATTAATTACAGGGCAATTAAATATTTGATTAAATTAATCCTAAGGTATTTAAACATTGTTTTGCAAAGAATGTTTGCTCATTAATTAGAGTGGCTAAATGCACGAATTAAGCAGGGATGGGGGCTGCAGGAGAGACAAGGAAGCCTCGAGCTTGCTCCTCTGAGGCTCTTCCCTGCAGAGGCGGAATCGTCTCTGCCCGGAAGAGTCGTCTGTGCCTGGAATCTTCCCAGGCTGCCCTTGGCGCTTCTGTGTTCTCATTGATAAATATGCCCAGGGAGGATCAGGAAACAGGAAATCCAGCCCTGACTCTGTCACTGACAAGCCAAGTGCCCTTAGGGGAGTTTCTGCCCTCTCGGCCTCAGGGCCTCAGTCTTCCCATCCGTATAATGGTGGGAGCATCTGCTCCCCAGTGTCTTCTGGGTCTGACTCTTAAGGGGTTTGGTCTAACTGGATCTACATTTCCATTGCTAGCCAAGGACAATGTCTACTTTGTTCCTGGTCCCTGTCTCTGCAGGCTCACAACATCTTCTGTGAGGCCTCTCCCTCTACTGGATGCCCAGTTCTGGCCAGTTGGTGACTGTGATGTCAAATAAAAACAGAGCTGGACTTAGAGAGGGGAGACTTTATTGCCAAGAAAGACTATTGCAATAGGAAAGGCTCTGAGCTCAGAAATCTTCAAAAATCACACAGCAGAAGGTTTTCCTTTTATAGGGGGAAGGGGGAGCAAGCCGAGATAAGCAGACTCTTTGGAGGGGAAGCTGGACAAACGAGGTGTGACAGGAAAGTGTCCCGCTGTGGTCAGCGATTCCCAGGAGAAACTGATAAGGTGGTGGACTTCCGGTGTCCTCGGGGGAGCGAACATTCTACTTTTTTGGGTGCTTGCTCAGGCTCGGGGCCAAGCAGAGATAAGGGAAGGAGAGAAGTCTGCCGGAAGTGTGGTCAGGACAAAGCAGAGGGTAAGCAACGGGCAGTTGTGGACACTGGGTCAAGGTCAAAGCCAGTTTCAATGGTGATGGTATGGGAGCCAGACCAGCGTGGGCTGATGGGTGAGCAGGAAGTGCGGACAGTGAGTGGGGAGAGCTCTTATGAGCTTTCTCTTATAAGCTTTATTGTGAGAGGGAGCAGAGAGGTGGGGTGGGAGCTTGAGGGAGAGGTGGGACCACAGAACGACGGTGGGGTTTTTTCAGATGAGAAATCACGGAGCACATCTTAATGTTGTAGTGATTCGCCAGGGAGCAGGGCTGTGGTGCAGCGTCTGCACGTGCCGGCTGCAGTCTCTGCTTGTTCCTTTCTATCTATTACGATTACCTCCAGGTGTATTTCCTCTGCCTTTGGGGTCCTGGCTGCCTCTCACCACCCCGGACAGCACCCACCCCAGGATGGGGAACAGCCTGCAGGACTCCCTGGGGTGGGCGGCTCAGAGCCCTGGACTGCTGAACCTGCCAGGGGAACCATGGACACAGATGCTCCAGCCACTGTGGGGCAGTTGATCACAAGAGCCCTGGGCCCGGAGGCAGGAGCGCTGGGTTCTCTTCCTGGTTTTGCCGCTAGCTAACCGTGTGACCTTGAGCTGGTCGCTTCTCCACTCTGCCAAGGTGTGAACTAGCCCTCTTCAGGGCCCACCGCTTGCCGCTCCAGCCTCCCCACCAACAGTGTGACCCCGGATGTCGACAGCCCCCCAGCCTTCTTCTGTGCTGTTTTCATGCTCTTCTCCCTAATTTCCCCACCGCCCCACCCTTCCGCTTGCTCTTTGTCCAGCTTAGGTCACTGCCCTGCAAAGCCTCCCTTGACAGCATCCTAGGGTGCCCAAGCCTGTGCCTTCCCTCAGCTCAGAATGAGATCAACGAGGCTCTCCTCCCACCGCCAGCCCCCCCTCCCCTGGCAAGGCAGAGTGAGCCCCGGTCTCCCTCCAAGGGCCCCTGGAGCAGGAGGTAGACCCAGAGTCTTTTCCTTACGTTCCTCAGGAATGGGGACCTGCATACAAGTGAAGCTCCAGGAACTCCTGGCTTCCCCTGAGCATCTGAGGGGCAGAGCCAACAAATTTTCCACCTGCAGAACCAAAGCCGTTTCCAGTGGGGAGCCTGGGCCGCCCCGCCCTTTCCTCCTACACCCACCCACCCTCCACTCTGCTCAGCATTTGGGTCATCAAAGGGTAGGAACATTCAATTCAATATGTGAGAAATAAAACAGAACAGTGAGGGGAAGCAAAGGATACCTTGCCCCCCACCCAGTCTGAGACAGGGGACAGGCCCCCGCAGATTCCACATGCCTGGAAGCTTCCAGTTACTTAAAACAAATGCACACTTAACTCTGTCAATTGTAGATGTCTGAATTCTCTATTTCAAGCTTGAGAGGAGAGATTATCTTGCAGGAAGACAGTGTGATGTGGTAAAAGAAACATGGGATTTGGAATCACAAGGGAGTTTACTTTGGAATTTGTGTCCTGCCGTTTCCTAGCTGCATGAGTTTTAGGCAATTCCTTCGTCTTCTCTGTGCCTCAGTTTCCATCTGTAAAATGGGGATATTAGCAATAACTCCTGTCTACCGGCCTCATAGGTTTGGCATGAAATTCAAGTGAGGGGTCTGTGGGACTGTTCTGGGAAAGTGTGGCCTGTGGGTGGTGGGGTGAGGGATTGAGAGGTGTTTACCCAGGAGGTGTCACGGTGCTGTACAGGGCCCCACTTTCAGCCTGGATTCTGGTGAAGTGGTAACTGTTCTGGCTAATTGGAGCAGAACAAAAGTCTCCCCGAGCGCAGCAGAAAGAAAGCAACCGGAGAGAGCGCCGTGGGGGCAGACTGCTGTGGATGCAAGGGGGAGGGGGGTGGGTGTCAGGGGGGCAGACAGGGAGTCTAGAAAGGACTGGAACAGCCTCTGGCGGCATTGTCACGTCTGCAGAGGGAGGGAGGACTGGAAATGGACATCGGGTATCAGTGAGGGATCCCCATCATTTTCTATTACTCCTCTGGTCTTTACAGGTTTTTAAATTTCAGAATTACTCTCACAGATGCTTGGCACTACCTCTTTCTTTCATGACTGTCACTGAAACCCAGGTGCCCAGAAAGGCAGAAGGAATTCTGTCTGAAAGCATCTTTGATCTGCCTGTGTTTGCTGGTCATTACACAGCTAGAAGCAATGCTCAATCCTTTGTAAACTAGAACCTACCTTCCTAAAATGACGACTTGGTCAAATAACACGGGAGTCAAAAATGAAAGACCTGGGCTGGAATTCCAGCTCCGTCACCAGGGGAAAATTTCGTGATTCACGCAACATGAAGAGCAAAATGAAAGGCGTAACATCATCTGAATAGTTACCCCCCAAATAGTTGGATAACATTCAAACACTTTTTAAAAAGTATAATTTAAGAATTAAAGGATTCTTCAGTAGGATAAAGCATACCTATTTTGAACCAAAAATCAGCACTGGTAAAGTCAGTTCAAAATTAGAGACGAAAATGAATTCTTGTTATCATCACACTGATAATTAATGAACAAGTTAACTGACAACCTACCAAGTTCCTCAAAAGATTTAGAGAAGTTCCACTTGAGCTTGTTTGGACGTCCTCGTCAGTGCAGTAAGGGAAGAGAAAATAAACTGGGGAAAAAAAGAAACAACACAACATTTGTACAGATAGTGGATTCAAAAAGATCAGTAAAAATTTATGAATTGGGCTTCCCTGGTGGTGCAGTGGTTGAGAGTCCGCCTGCCAATGCAGGGGACGCGGGTTCGTGCCCCGGTCCGGGAAGATCCCACATGCCGCGGAGCGGCTGGGCCCGTGAGCCATGGCCGCTGAGCCTGCGCGTCCGGAGCCTGTGCTCCGCAACGGGAGAGGCCACAACAGTGAGAGGCGCGCGTGCCGAAAAAAAAAAAAAACTTATGAATTAAGTTTAAGGAGGAAGATGAATGCAGACTACATGCATAAGAATGATGGTTTTCCTGAACACTAGCAACAGCTAGAAAATACAATGAAAACATCCATTTATAACAGAAACAAGTGATCTAACATACTTAGGAGTAAACATAATATATGCCTGACCTTTATAAAGAAAATTGCAAACTCTGTGGGATGGGGACAGGGTGAGAGGTATCGTATATTTCAAGATGAGCACACTGGCTATTGTGAAAATGTCTCATCACCTTAGGTTAATTGACAAACATAACCTACCTCAAATCAACCCCAACAGTATTTTTCTGAATGCAACAGATTCTGGAAAAACAAACCGAGGAGGATTTCAAAGGATATTCTAAAAAAGAAAAAAAAGCAAATAACAAGACTAGGCTGTTCATCATTAGAGTGCTTTATAAAATAATAATTTTAAAAATAATTAAAAATGAATGACATTGGGAAACTGGATAGCACTGAAGAATTTTAATTTAGAGCTCCCCCTTATACCAAAATAGACTACAGATGGATTAAAGTACTATCTTTAAAAAAATAGATAAGTTAGCACAAAATGAAATATTTATTTCCTTTACGAAGAAAGACCACCCTCAGCTTTGAAGCAATAGAAGAAACTGGGAAGGAAAAGACTGACTGATGACAGCAAGAACAGAATAAACACTCCTCTACCTTAAAAAATGCAACAAAATGAGAAGATGCTTGATGACAGGTAGTTTGCCCCAACTGCAATACACATAGGATAGCTACGCCACATAAAGAGTTCATTAAAATTTGTATGAGAAAAAATATTACGACTCTGCTTAAATATGTTACCTACTTATCTAATATTAAACTAGCAAAAAACAGCCCCCCTTTCAAATGCACAGTTATAACAAGCCACCATGGTGAGGTTGGGGTCAGGGTATAGGATATGGGTGGGGATGCAAACTTGGTGACCCTCAGAAGTAGTGTAGATGCCACCACTCCTTAAGAGAACAGTGTAGAATGAGTCAAAAATATTTATGTCCTACTGCTCTATGAGTTGGCCTCTGGAAAGAAAACAATTACCCCTTTGAAGATGTTCAATGTGGCATTATTCAATAAAAATTTGGAAGTAACCTATATACCCAGTAATAGGGGAATTATTTAAATCAGGGGAAATCTATAGTATTTCATTTTACGCAGTTATTCAATTATAAAAGCTGTGTGGAAACATGAAAAATGTTCATTATGTATTGTTAAGTGGACCAAAACCCCGCCTGTACACAAAATTACACACATATTATAATTGCAGTGAAGGAAAAGTGTGTGTCTCTATGAACAGGGGCCTGAAGGAGATACAGAAAAATGAAAATAGCTTTGTTAGGGTGGAGATTTTCATGTGCCTTGGTTGTCACTGTTGTTTTAATTTTTAAAAATTGGGGGACCCCTCCAAGTCTTGTGGGAGCCACATCACATGCTCTCTCCCAACCACGGCCCATTCTCTGGCTGGAGTCTGTGCCCCCGGGGACAGCCTGGATGCCCGGTTCCTTAAGTCTGGGCCAGGCTTTGCTTCTGTGAAACAAGAGTGTGTCTATACCCCCTGGATGTGGACAGCCAGGCCAGCAGCTTCCCACTCATGGCAGCTTTGAGGCCTGGGAGACCTGCCACCTCTGCAGCACCAGCCCCCAGGTGGTAGGACCTGGCTGTCCTACCAAATTATGACTGCAGTTCCCAAATTGACCAGCTTGGGCCTGGTGACCGGGGCTACTAGAGCATCTCAGCCATGAGGCCAGAGCCTCCAACTCTAGAGCCAGCACAGGAGCTTCTGGGGCCCAACCTAGACCTTCTGCCCCAAACTCAGCCCCCTCCAAGTCCCAGGCAGGGACAGGTAAGCAGAGCTTGTGCAGGGAGCCAGGAGCCCACGGCCCACAGCCATCAGGGGGAATCAGGCCACCCCCGAGAGCCAAGCTTTCTAGATCCCACCCCTCCCACCCTATGTCTGTAGGCCTGGGAGCTCCAGGCTGGGGTCTGAGACCCCGCCTTGCCCCTTCCACTCCAAGAGCTGCTTAAGCGTGTGTGCACTCATGTGTGGTTGGATTCTTCTTATGTCGTCTCTCCTTCATGCTATGTGCATTTATCGATCGCCTCCTCTGTCCTGGTTTCTGTGGGGCGTGCCCTCTGGGCCTCAACCATTAACTCAGAGCTTGTAGCCCCTGTCACTCCTTCTCCAAGACTCTGTTTATAGGGCCTCAGCTTAGTGTTACGAGTAATAATAAGGATAAAGGAATAACCACCAGCAGGTGGACAGCGCTTTACAGTTTACACAATGCTTCCACACACACTTAGCATCTTCTTTTAGAAGGATCATCCCCGCGCCGAGCTGACCTTAATTCTGAAATGGACTCATCCCTGGTTTCCACAAAAAAGTTTCACCCCACCTATTATGTCATGATTTTTACAGGTTTCCCGAAGATTTGAGAACCTAGGGAGAGGCCACACAGTGTGAGGCATTTTGCTGGAAATTTTGTGGTGGGCATGTCTCTTTGGCCTCCACCCTGCGTGTGATTCAAAGCCCCCTCCTTTCCAAGGAGGGCCTCTCCTGGAAGCGGGTTCTCAGGTCAGCAGCTGGGGTGGTATAGTTTGTTATCCCAGAAGCTAGGGGCTCTCATTTCATTTCTACTGTAATAATCTCTTATTGATTTTAATAAAATTGAAAAATCTCTTTGTGAATGAAAACCCTGGGGTCCCACCCACAAGTGCTGACTTGCTGCATTTCCTCCACACCGCGGACATCATGATGCATGCCTGGGCACTGCCGCGGTCGAGGGCTGATTTCCCCAGCAGAATAAATGTGAACCCTAAAAAGTCGCACATTCAAGGACCTCCCGAGGGCCCTCGGCGGTCCTGGCTGGGAGGGAGGAAAATCTCCCAAGGGGGCAGTCAGAGGCACCAGCCCAGCACAGAGGCAGTCTAGGGGAAGGAGCGGAGGACCAGGCATCACTCTACCCGTGAACTTCATGTCGCACCTTCCTTGTGATCCACTCCTGTCTTAAACGGAACTCCCCTCATCCCCCCCAAATGAGACCACCACCCATAGGGGTGCTCAGCCTGGAAACCAAGCACCATGTCACCCTCGATTCCTGTTCCTGCTCCTCGAAGGACCTGCCGTGCTCTGCACACCCACCTTGACAACCTCGCCCGGACTGTGGCCTCCGCCCAGAATTGAAACCCCCACTGCCCACCCCTGCACACCGTTCCTCTACTCAGTTCACTCACCAGCTCCCTCTGCAAACACTTCAACCCTGGCATTCACTGCTGCCTTCCCTGTGCTCTCGTGGACCCTGTATGTACCTCTCTTTCTATTTTTGAAAGTGACATATCCTATGGACTGAGTGTCCATCACACTCTCAAGCACTTACTACTTAATCTTATAACAACCCTAGGGAGGTAGGCATTATTATGATGCCCTCTTTCACAGATAAGGTCACACGGTGAGGAAGTGGCAGAGCCTCAGCTTGAACCCTGGCAGCCTGGCTTCTGGGTCTGGGTTTGCAACCACTATGCCTCCAAGATAACCATTATCCTACTTATTTCCCTTAGACGTGAGGTCACCAAGGTCTGAGGTCACACGTCCTTCATTCTCGTATCACCAAGGGGCTGGGACACAAAGCTTCAGCAATGTGTGTGGGGTCCGTACCTCGCTTGGTGACATCCTTCCTCAAGGAGATTATTTATGATACCCACAGTTTTTTCATCCCCTTCGATGTCTAGAGGGTCTGGTGGGCTCCAATGAGCCAGGCATGGTGATTGGCCCTTGACCTACAACATTGGGTTTATCTTTGCGACATAGGAAGGGTTTGTTCTGGGAAGCCCAGAGAGGTTAGGTGAACTTGTGAAGTGCCCTGGCAGTTAAACACGGGATGGCCTGACTCCAAAGCCAGGGGTCTTCCCACTGTGCCCCACGGCCTCCCAAACCCATGGTTTACATTGCTCTGCTCAGGGCTTCTTTAAAACTGCAGACTCTGACAGCAAAGCCTTTCCCTGAGACAGCCTCCGGCTCTGGGTAGGTCATCTTAAGGGAAATAAAAAGTTACTTTCATATCCCACTCATGCAGCAGGACATAATATACAGGCTGAATAAAGAAATAGGAGTCCAGGATCCAGCATTATTGTCCCAAGGCCAGCAGACAGGAGGGGGCTGCTGAATTCTCAAAACTGGGATGTGGGTATAGACGGTCTCCAGGTGAGGCATCCTCGTGGGAGTGAATACCTCTTGGTGTGAAGGCTCAGCCCATTCCCCTTCTTGGGATCTGCCCTCCTCCCAGTATCCACAGGTATGGGCCCTGGGCAGTCCTGTCCCCTGTGGCTGCCCCAGAAGCCCAGTCATAGCTGAGGACACTAGGAGTAGACAGCTGACTTAGGCTGGGCCAGTCAGATTCTCTCCCAGGAAAGGGAATTGTGAAGAGACAATGATCAGTTTCAGCTGGACCCCTGAATGGGAAGTAATATAAACCCAGGGCTGCGGCAGAGTCAAGCTGAGAAAGCGAGTGGGGTGGGGGAGAGGGAGAGGGAGAGGAAAAAAGAGGAGAGGAGAGGAGGGGAGAGAGAAACATCAGCAGGGCAGAAGGAAGCAGAGACCATGGCCTCCATGGTTTCAGATGAGAATTCTACTGTCTTTTGAATTTGTGTTCCCCTCCAAGTAATGCGTGATTTCTCTCTGGCCGCTTTCAAGAACTTTTCTTTGCTTTTAGTTTTCAAACTCTTTATTACGATGTATCTTGGTGTGGATTTCCTCACGTTTTTCCTGTTTAGGTTTTGCTCAACTTCTTGAGCCTAAAAGTTTGTGCCTTTTGCCAGATTTGGAAAGTTTTCAGTCAGTATTTCTTCAAATAGTCTTTCAGTCCTACTCTTTCTCTCCTGTCCTTCTGGGACTCTGATAATAAAAATGCAATATCTGGTGTTCTTTTCTTATTGTCTCATAGATTCCTGAGGTTCTGTTTATTTTTCAGTCAGTCTATTTTTTTTTCTCTATTGTTCAGATTGGGTGAATTTTCATCATCCATCCTCAAGTTCACTGGCTGTATCAAGTGTTGAGCCCATCCAGAGAATTTTTTATTTGTTATTGTGTTTTTCAGTTCTATAATTGCCGTTTGGTTCTTTTCTATAACTTTTATTTTTTTTTTTTTGCTTAGACTTTCTATCTTCTCATTTGTTTCAAGAGAACTGGTAATTGTTTGTTGAAGCTGCTTTAAAACTCTTGTCAGGTAATCCCACCTTCTCATTTGTCTCACTGTTAGCGTTAGTTGATTGTCTTTTCTCATTTGAATTGTGATTTTCTTAGTTCTTGGTATGACAGGTGATATTTGATTGTATACTGGGTATTTCATCTATTATGTTAGAAGACATTGGGTCATATTTAATTTTCTAATTTAGCAGGCAGTCACCCTGTTTACTTTCGTGACTTACTTTTGTGACCTGTGATTCTAATGGCAGTTTAATGTTAGGAGCTTTTGTTGTGTTAGTTTGATCTGCTCAGTTTGTCTGCTGTCGCTCTTGATCCCACTGGGTTTTGCTGTTGCTGCTTGAGGGGACAAGAGGGTTTTCCCAAGGTCTGACTGCTGAGTGTGTCTCAGTGGAGAAGGGAGTTTTAGGCCCATGGGGACAAAGTAACTTCCTGGGCCAGATGCTTGCAGTGGTGGGGTCCTCTTTCCAGTGCCCCTTGGCCACCCCAGTGGCTCTGGCTTGGAGAGGGGAGTCTCATGCCCACAGGGTGAAAGAGGCTTCCTGGTCCAGGCCACTTGTTATGGTGGGGACTACTTGGCCAGTGCTGCTGGCTGCCCCAATATCTGTTGGCAGGAGAGCGGAGTCCCTGGCCTAATGGAGAAAGAGAGCACTTGTCCGGCACTTATTGTCAGCAGGGTTCCCCATTGATGCCCTCTGTGGGTGGTGCCAGGGCAACTGTGTTAGTCCTAAACACCATCACCTCTTGTTTATAGCGTCCTAAATGCCCATGCTTCCATTCTAATGGAAGCACTGTACCCTCCCTGGCTCTGTTTGAGTGTGAACTTTGAAAAAAAATAAATCAAACTCCATCACTTTCTTTCTCAAAGACCATCCCATGGCTTCCCAGACTCCATATCATGGACTACGTGACCCTCCATTGTCTGGCCTCAACTCTGACCACACTCTTTCTCCTTTTTAAATCTCAGGCCCACTGACCTCCATGTAATTCCTAGCACACACTTAGAGGCCTTTGTACCTTCTATTCTCTCTCCTGAAACACGCTTACTTAGACCTTCACTTCTTTCAAGTCTCTGATCAAATGTTACCTCCTTAGAGAGCCTTTCCCTGCCCATCTTATTAAAAAGTACATTGTTCATTCCCTTTTCCCTTATTCTGAAGCTTGAGTACCTGGGTTTCACTTTCAGCATATCCACTGGGAAGGAAATGTTCATTTCTCCCCTTCCCTCATTGCGTTATTCATTTCCCCTTATTTCTTTTAGAAACTGAATTCTCTCTCAAATTTAATCTGGCCACATGGCCACTCAGGTAAAGCCTACATTTCTCTGACTCCCTTGCAGCTAGGTGAGCCCGTAAGGCAAAGCTTGGGCTAATGGGCTGTGTGTGGAAGTGATGTGTGCAGCTCTGGTGTATCCACTTGCCCTGGTCTTTTGCATTCTCTTTTTGCATCCCACAAACTGTAATGTGGCCATGAAGCTGAGCTAGCTTTGACCCTATAGAGAGGACTACATCCTATGGTATGGCAGAGAAACGAAGTAGGAAGATCCAGGGTTCCTGAATGATACTTGGAACAGAACTTTCCACCGACTCTGGACTACCCGCCTACCTCTGAGCTGTTATGACAGAAATAGACATCCGTTTTATTTGGGCCACTATATGTTGATGTCTCTTTGTTACAACAGCTCATTTTATACCCTAATACAATAATTTACCATCTGTGAGAACTTGGGCAAGTTATTTAACTTCTCCATGCTCCTGTGTCTTCATTACTAAGTAGAGATAATAATAATACCTACTTTATGGTATTGTTGGGAGAGTTCAATGTATTAATACATGAATGGGGCTTGTAACAAGCTCTTAATCCATGTTGGCTGCTATTATTTATTCATCTTCATAACTCTTATTGCTACCTGGCATTATATAATGTATGTCCTTGCTTACTTGTTTATTGACTATCTCCCTCTCTCCGTTAGAATGTAAGCTCCTTCATGCAGGGGCCAGCCTGACTTTGCCCCCAACTGTAGCCCCAGCTCTAGAACAGTGCCTGGCCCCAAGTAGAAACTCCACAAAGGTTTGTTAAATAAGTGAAAATGAATGCATACATGTATTTATTCTCTCCTTCCTTTCCTTTACTTATTAATTAATTCATTCTACTCATTCCAACTTGAAAGCATGATGCATTTTAGCTGTTCATGTAGCCATCTCATGAGGCTGGAATAAGCATCCATTTCAGCTCAGTCCAGCTGAACTGAGCCATGAGGCTTCTGCCTGATCCTTAAGCACAAACTGCCGGGACCTCTCACGGATGCTTTCTTCCTTCCCTATCCACCCTGACAGCTGTGCACTCACAATTTCCTCCACTGATTTCATCATGAGATAGGAGACGAGCTGCACCCCAAGGCTTCATTGCCCTGCTCCAGCCTCTCCCTGAAGAAACCATCATCTTGCCTCCTCCCAGCCTTCTCCCTTTCTCACTGTCTCCCAAGTGTCCCTGAGACAGGCACCAGAGACTCACTGGGTTCTTGGCAAAGATAAATGAGGCCTCTTCTCCTTGCTGCAACTCAGAAGAGGGGGCATCCCTGGCCTTGCCCTGCCATTGGTGCCGAGGGAGCAGGCAGACACTGAAGGCCAGAGTGAGTTGTTCTGTCAACAAAGGTTCACTGAGCACTCACCAAATGCCACACGTTGTGCTGGGCCAAACAGACCCAGTCACTGCCTCCATGGATCCGGTTGTCTTATGGGGGAGACAGATTTACATCGAATAATCAAATACATAAACATAAGCTACACAAACTAGGGTGAGTGTTATGAGAAAAAGGTCCACGATGCTATGAGAAAAGTTAACATGGGGGTCTGATGTAATCTATGGGGTCGTGGAAGTGACATCTGAACTGAGAAGAGAAAGGGGAAATAGAATATAATTGGGGGACAGGTTGGGTGTGGAAGAGGAGAGAGCATACCAAGTAGAGGGAACAGCATGTGCAAAGGCCCTGTGGTTGGCGAAACAGAAAAGGACTGCATGGTTAGTGCACAGAGAGCAGGCTTGAGACCAGACAAATAGGCAGGGGCTAGATCATTGAAGCCTTGTTGTCCAAAGGAGGATTTTCTTCATCCTAATGATTTTGAGAAGAAGAGGGTGACATGGTCACATTTGTGTCTTGAAGGGGTCTGTCTGACTGCTGTGTGGAGAAAGGATTACAGCAAGTAAGAGTGGAGCTGTAGAGATGAGTTAGCAGGCTAATGCAGAAGCCCTGGCAAGAGATGAAGGCAGCCTAGGCTGGGGAGATGAGGGTGGAGAAAGAGAGCAGTGGGCAGAGAGTTTAGGATGTACAACCGATGAGACCCCATCCATACTCTTGGCGGGATATGGATATGGAGGGTGAAGGACAGTGCAGTGCAAAGAGCAAGGCCCTTTCTGGGCCATTCTGCGGGATAGACAGGAAGTCAAGGTTTGGGAAGAAAAATCATGAGTGCAGTTTTGGATTTGCCAAGTTTGTGGCACTTTTGTGATGTGAGGTAGGCAGGTGGATATGCAAGTCTAGAGGCCAGAGGAAGGGCTGCAGATACACGTGAGGGAAGTACGATCCCAAGGGCGGTGACTGAAGCTGTAACAGGAATATGATCACCTGGGGAGGGAGTGTAGTGTCAGCAGAGAAAAGTGACAGAGCAGAGATGCTAGAGGCAAGGAATGAATGCAGAACATAGAAGAATATTAGAAGAAAATACAGAGAAAAAATTTTAAATATAATCCTGGGGGAGGAAAGCCTTCCAAGTCACAAAACCCAGAACCATAAATGAGACAGTCAGATCTGTATTCTTTAAAAAATGTAAAATCTCTGAACAAAGAAGACACAACAAAGTTAAAAGACAAGCAGTAGACTGAAATGAAATATTTGCAGTATATTCAAAAGACAAAGATAAAGATCTCTAAATTCCATAAAGAGAAGGACAATCTAAGAGCAGAATAAACGAAGGAAGGAACAGACTGGACATTGTGCTCCACGTTCTCAAGAACCAGTTATGAGTAAATCAGCAATGAAGGTGTTTTGTCCATTAATTTGGCAAAAATTAGCTGAAAGTATTGCTAGCACTGTGAGGAGAGAGACACCATATCCTGCTGGCAAAGTACGTTTGGAGGGCAATTTGGTAGAAGCTGTCAAAACTCTAACCAGGAGCGTCTCATTTAGAGTCTACATTAAAAGAAAACTCATGTGTGCATCAAAATGCGTTGAATTATAAAGAAGTTAATTGCAGTAGTTTTTAATAAAGGTTTAAAAATCTGGAAGGAATATACATCCATAAACATATTATATACAATGTGAACTATTTATGGAAAAAAAAGGTACATGTGTTTATGAATGGAGAATGGTGGTCACTAAGGGTTTGACCGTGGTTTCTCTGAGGGAGGCAGTGGGGATGGGGTGTTGAAGGGAGATTTTGCACTTTGTTCTAGAAACTTCTGCATTGTTTGAATCATGCATGACACAAAGGTATTCTTGTATTAGCTGTGTAATGAAAAATTATAAAAATTATAAAAAAAGAGAAATCCCGACTTGGCTTCCATAGATAGAAGGCCAGAGGGAATGGCCAACTGCTGGCAGTCTCGGCCACCTCTGCTGTGTCCCTCTTGGCTAGGGAATGGTCCTTTTGGTGTCCTGGGCTGCTCACCCTCCATTCCCATGTCCCTCGTCCCTGTTTGTCCAGGTGGCCAGCCACAGGGTGCTCCTTTGTGGGGCAGGTGTGGAAGGTGGCAGTCTGCTGGAGAGCCGCCACGGGGCGAAGGCCCTGGCCCCACGGTAAGTGCTCTGACCTCCTGTCTAAAAGCACGTTGACTTCCCCGTTCATCCGCATAAACTGGCAGGATATTTTCGAATAAATCATGAGCGTGGCAGTTAAATTCTCTAAACCACACTGGAAAAAGGTTTATGGTATTTACTGTGGGGACAGGAAGATTGATTCTCACCCAGAAAATCTGCCAGATTCTTGATTTAGGGAGCTGGTGATCAGCACAGGTTAGCTCTGATTTATATTGGCTTGCCTTTCCCACGGGTTCCTCTCCCACTCCAGGGGACACTTTGGGTGGGACAGCTCTGGGACCACTACTGTCCCGCTCGTTCTTTGCAAGATGGCCCACCAGGGTGATGGATACGGGCAGAGCTCACAGCCCCGCAGCTGACCCCCACCATGACCTCAATCCTGATCCGTGCTCTGGTGGCCCCTGCCACCTGCTGGATAAAGCCCAGCTCCTAAGCCTGGAATTGTAGGACCCCCTAGATGGAGCCCGTGCCACCTCCCATCACCCCTGCCCACCATGCATGCCCTGCTTGTGGTTTTCTCACGATGTACCTCGTACAGGACTGTCCCTTTCCTATGGCGAGGGACGAGCATAGTAACCAGAGAACATTCCCGCCCTTGGACAGCTGAGAGTCTGGAGTAGGACACGGACTCATAATCAGTCCTGTGTGTAAGTTCCGTGATGGGGGGCCCGAGAGGGCAAGGAGGAGGCCACAAGGTCCCTGGGTCACCTTATCTCCCCTTCTTGTCCTTGTCACCTTCCTCATCATTCATATATGCTACTTCTATATTTCCTCAGTCTCGGTTTTAGCTGTAATAGCTAACTTTACATGGCTGCTGTGAAGTACCCATGTAAAAGTACTGCATCTGTCCTTGGTGACAATGCAAAGTCACACCTTGATTAATAGTTACCACTGACTGCAAACCCCTACCTGCTGGACCCCTCTGTGTCTGGGAGACCCTGTGATGCTCGCTTGTGTGTCTTAAACACTGTGCCCAGCTGCCCCTCCACTGTCTTGCCTGTGATGGCTCATGGGGCTTTTGGTGTCCACGGGCACCACTGTTTTCTACCAGGGACACCCTCAGCTACTACCTGTGCTCCACTCCAAACACAAACCCAAGCACAGGGCAGCCCTTCACTTAGTTCTCTATAGCCCAGTCTAGAAGAAACTTCAGCTTCAGATAACACATTCCTAAAGGTTCTAGGTTCATAGAAGGGAAGAACATTACAAAGATGAACTTATAACTTCTGTAGAGGGGGCTGCACTCAGATGCCAGAGGCTCAACCCCTCCCTGGGGACCCTACAGACCAGTGACTGTTTCACGTCCAGTGTTCTCCACAGGACAGCGAGCAGCTCAGCTCAGAAAGAGGCTGGGATGCTTCTCTCTCCATCTACTGTCTCCCTTCCTCTTCCCCACTTCCTGCCCTGGGACCAGCTCTTTCCCAGAACAACTGACAGTGGAATATCCACTCGCTTCGAGGGAAGCCCCACTCCACAGGGCATGGGAGCAGCTCAGATTTATTCATCGTAAATAACTTCATTCCAAGGGCACTGACTGTCCCGTCCAGTCTTTCCTCCAGCAAGAGATGAAGCAGGTAACATCAGCATCCTCTCTCTGAAGTCAGGCTTCCTCTCCCACAAAGAACTGCCCAGAAAAGTATCCACGTTTCCCCAGGAACGAGCACCGCTTTGCAGCAGAGTTCATACAGAAGCAAAAAGTATTTATTATAGCTTCTGCCCCTCCCCCCTAATGGGGAGGGGGCAAGGAAGTCTCAGCTGCCAAACAGAACCCTTAAATTCTTAGGTTAAAAGATGTGTATTCAGCTTACTGGCGATTTCATGATTTTCCCCAAGAACAACCAGCGAGTATCTGTGTACCTAAAAGGCACATCACAGTGATTTTCCTAAAATAAGGATCAAGTTTACTGCTTAAAGATGAATGCAAGATTCTTGGGAGCAAATATCAAGATGCTGCAACCTTTCCAACACCAGGGCTCCCCTCCTTCCCAGCTCAATGTGCTAAGTTTTCATGAATCTGAGTATCCAGTGGCAGGAAGCAGACTCCTCCCTCCATTACATCTGAGCCACCTGGAGAATTACAGACTCCAGGGAGGTAGAACCCTGGAATTACCCAGTCTATCCCTGGGAATCAGGAGACCTCCTATGAACAGATCAGATGACCTCTCAGGTCTGGCTGACATGCCTTTCACAATAGGGAACTCCCTCCCTCCCAGGCTGGTCCATCCCTGGCCAGCTCTGGTGGTGGCATTGCCTTCCTCAACTTCTGCAGTTGGCTCAGTTCCAGCCCCTGGGGCTACACAGAAATCAACTGCTCTTCCTGGGATATGACCCCATTGATATGCCCACAGAGCACATATTCTTTGATCTGATCTTCTCCAGGCTGAGGCTGAGTGTCCCGATTTCTATCCCCACCTTCCCACGTGCCAGCCCCCGAAGCCTAGGTCCACGGTTTTCTGTTCTATGAGGTCTTCAGCTCTTTCCCCACTCTGGCCCTCTCCTGGGGACATGGCCCATCTGCTGGCTCGTCCCCATCACCTGCCCAGTGGGGGCAAGGCTGCTGCCCCAGTTCTGGCGAATACACTTGAAATTCAGGCAACCTTATTTCTCATTTGCAATTTCTGGCACTGGTGTTATGGGCTGGCTCCGACAGACCTGAGAAGTGACCGACACAGCTGTAAGCATCACGACACATTTGCACTCATGCCTTTGAGTATCTAAGTACAATTCACCTTGTCTAAATGTCCCCCGCTTTGTCGGGGAGGAAAACTTTTCCCTTTTTCCCTTCTTGCTTCTTTGGCTGGTCTAATGATGAAATTGACCTAAGACAGATGAACAGGAGAAAAAACAAATTTCATTTCATATGTATGGGACCCCCAAAGATATGAGACTCAAAGAGGTGACCAAAGCAGACAGCTTTTATGCCCTTTAGACAAAGAAACAATACATCTGTGAAGAATTGACAAGACAAAGGGGTTTGGGCTTGGGGTAGCTAATTAGTGAAGAAATAACAAGGTTTGTTTAGTAGCCTTCTTAGCCATGAATTCTCCATCTCTGGTGATTAGGATGTCTCTCTACTTCCTGGTACAGGGAAGTTACCTTGCACACAGGAGATTTATTTCCCGCTTCCAGGGGGATAAAGGAAGGTCAGAGTGTCCTTTCTGCACCTGCCGTTTCTTAAGTAACTATAATTCAAAATAGTCAGTATGCCAAATGTGGCATATTGGGGACCATATCGTGTTCCCACTGCCAGTGCTTTTGTGGGGAAGCCACCCAATTTACCAAGGACCAATTTATATGATCGATTTGGCCAATGACCAATTTGCAAACTATTTTTTTAAATTGAGTTTTGCTCCAGCGATTTTGACCTTTTTTCGCATTTGAGTCTGAGTTGCTTGCAGGTGTTGAGGTTGGGAGGGAGCTTCCCCTGGCACACAGTTCTCCTGGGAGCAGAGAGGCATCCTCTCGTGTCTCAGCAGAGGTCTGTCAGTTCAGTCGCCTATGGCCTTCACTCCAGTCAGGCTATGACAACCGGACCTGGCTACAGAGCTGTGAGCAAAGGTCACCGCAGCTACGGTGTCACAGAAACCAGAGGGAGGCAGATGCAGGGGAAGACCTGGGACAGGTGTCTCTTCCTGAGATAGATCTGGGCAAGAGCCAGGAGACAACAAAAAAGGAATAAGAACTTCTAAGGTGAGCCAATAGGAAAAAAGTAAAGATTTTCTGAAACTTAAAAAAAGTAGTTCTTGAACTTCAAACTGTATACATGAATTAGAAAATTGTCTCTTTTGAGAATTATAACCATAATGGCTTACAAGATCAAGTGTAGAAGTATCTCAAAACACAGAGCATCGATACAAAGAGAAATCAGGGAGAGAGAAAGAGGGGGAAATTTGTAACTGGCAAAGAGAGCTTGGGTGCACTGGGATGGGGCGGAGTAATCATTGATCTCTTAATATAGCAACAGAAGAATACAGAGTGTTTTGTGCATGTGATGATTAAGAGTCATCATTAATAGAATGAAAATCAAGAGAGAATTGTTAAAATAATGGAGGAGGGAGATAGGAATAAATATTTACTTGACAAAGCCAGATAAATTAAGGAAAAGGAAAAAGAAAACAGCAAGGTAAACAGTAACCATAATGTAAGAGGGAAGAAATGAGACAAGTGTCAGTTGTTTCCATGAGAGTTCATTGGCTGAGTTCCCTGATTCAAAGGTAGAAATGGCAGATTGTGTCCAGAAACCAAGCTTGGCTTTATATGGCTTAAAGAATCTCACCTGGGCTTCGCTGGTGGCGCAATGGTTGAGAGTCCGCCTGCCGATGCAGGGGACGCCGGTTCATGCCCCGGTCCGGGAAGATCCCCCATGCCACGGAGCGGCTGGGCCCATGAGCCATGGCTGCTGAGCCTGTGTGTCCGGAGCCTGTGCTCTGGAACGGGAGAGGCCACAACAGTGAGAGGCCCGCGTACCGCAAAAAAAAAAAAAAAAAAAAAAAAAAAAAAAAAAAAAAGAAAGAAAGAAAAAAAGAATCTCACCTAAAATAAAGTGATTAAGAAAGGTCAAAAATTAAGTGGTGGGCAAAAAGGCACCAAGAAAATGCCTCACCCCTAACAACAACCAACCACAACAAGAAATGGGGGCAACAGTAATATCGAAGTGGAATTGAAGGTAGAAGATGTTACATGGGATCAAGAGCATGATAAAACAGAAGCAGAATGAATAATAGCAATAAGTATCGTTCATGGAACCCTTGCTGCAGCCCAGTAAGGTAGGTACATCATTATCCCCATTTTACAGATGTACAAACTGAGGCTTAGAGAGTTTAAACAGCTGGCCCAAGGTCTCAAAGTTGGAAGCCATGCTCTTAACCAGAACCCCTCCTTGCCCCTCACTTCACTGGAGCAAGACACGACCTTTTCCCCAGGGCCAGCACCTGATGTGGAGCCAACCCCACTGATATCATGTGGTCTTTGGGTGACCCATTTTAACATTTTTAACAATTTCCAAAATATTGCCAATTGATTTGTTTTCAATGGAACGATTCCATCTCATTCATCACGGCCACTCTGCTGCCTACGTCTTTTATTCTCGGATAAAATCTCTTCTAAACTCGCCCGGGCCCTGCCTTCATAAAGACACGTTAATTAAACCTTGACGGCCAGAATCAATGACTTTTCCTCCACGTGGGACTCATGAGTGCCTCTAGCCCTATTGCTATTTCTGCACATCAAAACAGTGGCAAGGCAGTAGAGGTTCAACGTGGTTCAAATAATCTGGTTCATATGGGTTGGCATCAAGGTAATTATAAAGTAATTCAATTAACTAAAAGTAAAAAGTCATTAAAGTGAAAAAGATTTTGCAGCAGTCTCTCCTCAATAGCTCAGCTTAGCCGAGATGATATATTAGACCAGACTTCTGCTTCTGCTACTAGAGGGTGAGGCAGAAATAAACTCAGCTTTCTCTACTTTCAGTGGCAATTCATACTTCAGATTTCATCCCATCCAATACTTGTGACATATAAGATGTGTTGTCCCACATAAGCCATAGCCATTATGACAGAAGGAAGGGGTGGAGACTCTATAACACCATCTTATTGCAGATTTAAGAAACAACAGCAATGTAAATAATATTTAATGTGTCTACTTGACGTCTAATTATCTTGATACTGAATTACCAGTAAAACCTGAAAGATTATAAATATCCGATGTTGATAAGGAAGTCGTTATCACTCAGCAGTTACTTATAACTTGTACCAATTTCAGTTAATAACATGACAATGAAATTTATTTCCTATGAAAACTTCGGCCCTCTTCTAACAATTAATTGATATCTAATTCAGCAAGGTTACCTTGTTGAATTCCTATTAGGGCGTGTGTAGGAAGATAAAGTTGGAGTAGGGGGAACTCCAATTCCAGGAAACTCCAGCTGCATTTCTGGCTTTCCTGTATCCTGGGGTCCTTTGGGGAGGTATACCTATCCTAAGGTTGGAAGTGCATGATGAATTACTGAATATGAGATAATCACTTGAGGAGCTTCTAAAAATTCTCATGCCCAGGCCACTCCCGCCCTCCCCAAACAAAACAAAACAAAGCAAATCAGACTCTCTGGGAGTGAAACCGCAGGGCTCAGTGTTTTTTTTTGTTTTGTTTTGTTTTTTTAATCTTTATTGGAGTATAATTGCTTCACAATGGTGTGTTAGTTTCTGCTTTATAACAAAGTAAATCAGTTATACATATACATATGTTCCCATATCTCTTCCCTCTTGCATCTCCCTCCCTCCCACCCTCCCCATCCCACCCCTCTAGGTGGTCACAAAGCACAGAGCTGATCTCCCTGTGCTATGCGGCTGCTTCCCACTAGCTATCTGTTTTACGTTTGGTAGTGTATATATGTCCATGCCACTCTCTCACCCCGTCACAGCTCACCCCTCCCCCTCCCCATATCCCCAAGTCCATTCTCTAGTAGGTCTGTGTCTTTATTCCCGTCTTACCCCTAGGTTCTTCATGACATTTTTTTTTCTTAGATTCCATATATATGTGTTAGCATATGGTATTTGTCTTTCTCTTTCTGACTTACTTCACTCTGTATGACAGTCTCTAGGTCCATCCACCTCACTACAAATAACTCAATTTCGTTTCTTTTTATGGCTGAGTAATATTCCATCATATACACATACCGTATCTTCTTTATCCATTCGTCTGTCGATGGACACTTAGGTTGCTTCCATGTCCTGGTGATTGTAAATAGAGCTGCAGTGAACAGTGTGGTACATGACTCTTTTTGAATTATGGTTTTCTCAGGGTATATGCCCAGTAGTGGGATGGGCTCAGTGTTTTTTAAACTCCCAGAGTGATTCCAGTGTGCATCCATCCAGACTAAGAGCCGAGGTGAATCAGACTTGAGGTACAAGGTGGATTGTGGGCATGGGTGATGGGTCCCCTGTCCTGTCCCTTAAAGGCTGCTGGTCAGCCATGAGCTCTAGCCCAGTGTGGCCGCGGGACACCTGGACGAGGCTCCTGCAGTGCAGTTCTGTCCAGTCCTTCCTCACCCCACTGGCTCCACCCAGCTTTTTTTTTTTTTTTTTTTTTTTTTTGCGGTACACGGGCCTCTCACTGCTGTGGCCTCTCCCGTTGTGGAGCACAGGCTCCGGACATGCAGGCACAGCGGTCAGGGCTCACGGGCCCAGCCGCTCCGTGGCATGTGGGATCCTCCCGGACCGGGGCACGAACCCATGTCGCCTGCATTGGTAGGTGGACTCTCAACCGCTGCGCCACCAGGGAAGCCCCTCAGTTTCTTCATCTGTAAAATGGGAATAGTCATCTGCTTACCTCATAGAGTTGTACAGGATGGTAATGAAATAAGGATATGCAAAGCACTTATGCCAGTGCCTGGCTCATTTTTACTAGTCAATAAATGGTACCTATTATTATTCCTGTTAGTGGACATGCCTGGACACGTGCATATATGTTGTGTGCTTATCTGTGCACACAACTTATATTGGTGTGTCTGTGAGTATCTGTGCAGGAGTGGGAAGCGTGAGTCATGTGTCTGTGTGTGTCCAGGAGGGAGTTAGGGGAGGCCGTGGATTCGTGAGTTCAGGCGTGAATCCTCCCTCCTCTAGGCCATCATTACAGCCTTCTCCTCCTCCACAGACTGCATGGGTATTGATTTTTTTGAACAGTTACTAAACTACATTTACTGACTCATTCAGTCTTTATCATATCCAATAGCACAGTGCCTTCTGGAAATCACATCGCCCTGGTTCCTTCATGGCTTCTGTAAATCAAGTTTATTTTACCATTGAAAATGTCAGAAGGACTCGGCCAAAGGAGACTGAGGACTTTCTGGGGTGGCAGGACCCTGAAGCTGGCTGGCTCTCAGGTTGCAGTGAAGGAAGCTAAAGCTTCCCCCTTTCCACGTGGATACACTTTCTGTGAATTCCCTAAAGATGGGAGGGAGTCAGAGCATCACCCGAGAGAACAGATGCCTTGGACCTGTCCGGAGTGGGCCTACGTGGGAGGAGGGAATTAGCAGAGGCCTTTGGGGATCGACTTGGCATCATCAGGATGACTTCCTGGAGCCCTGTCTGTGCTGCTCTGTGCTGGGGGTTTGGGGGGTAAGAGGAGTGTCAGCATCCTTGCCCTCAGAGAGGTCACAGATGAGAGCAGTAGAGGCCCAAGCCTGCCCCCTGGCTCCAGGTATGTCTCTCCAGACCAGGTTTGCACATAATGATGTGAGGACAGGATTCACAGGGTAGATTTTGGGGTCAGACTGCTCTGGGGTTGCCTTGAGTCCCAGACCTGCCACTCAGCAGCTGTGCAGCCTTGGTTAGGTTGCTTAACTTCTCTGGGAGTCTCATCTGCAAAACTGGGATCAGGGCACCTCACACTGGAAGTTGGCCCCCACTTCCAGGGTCTCAGTTATATATGTTTAGTCTGTATTTGAGTCTAGACCTAATCAGGGGACTCAGGCATCTTTATAAGAAGATCATAGTTGTACTAGGCCACATGTCTCAGGTGCCAGGGGGAGTCCCCACTACCCGGAACCATGAGGCATCCCAGTTAGAGGCTGTTGGAAAGGACTTTTAAGAGGATTTGGACAGGGTTCAAGGACGTAGAGCTTTGTTCTGGGTTGGATGCTGTCAGGAAGTGAAGATAATTCTGGGTTTGTTTGGTATCTTTTTTTTTTTGTAGGGGGGGTACGCGGGCCTCTCACTGTTGTGGCCTCTCCCGTTGCGGAGCACAGGCTCCAGACACACAGGCTCAGCGGCCATGGCTCACGGGCCCAGCCGCTCCGCGGCATGTGGGATCTTCCCGGACCGGGGCACGAACCCGTGTCCCTTGCAAATTGAACTCAAGGTGAACGGTATTAAAAGTATCAAGGACAGGCATTTCATGCTGTGATTCCAACATTAGTCCTGAAAGGTATAAAGCAAAATCTGAAATAATTTACAGGGGAAGGTTGACAAAACAACAAGCATAGTGGGTGAATTTAGCACATCTTTCTCAGAAGCTGATAGATTAAAAACCATGTATGCTTATGTATGTATATAAATGTAAATGTAAATGTAAAAAAACAGCGAATACATGTGGAAAAAGGCTATGTATTAGACCACAAAAGAAGTCTCCATAAATTTCAAAAAATCTTCATTATCAACAGATCCTCTATCCAGCATGCAATAAAATTAGTAATCAACAACAAAGAGATGATCTGTGTATATGTTTGGAAACTAAAAACACAATTCTAAGTTATCCAGGGGTTCAAAAGAAATTTACAACAGAAATTAAGAAGTATTTTGAATTGAAAATAAGGAAGACACTACATAATCAAGCTTGTCTGATGTAGTTTAACTGATTCTTAGAGGGATGATTTATACTCTTGAATGCATTTATTAGGAAATTAGAACAGCTGCACATAACTTACAACCCAAGCAATCAACTCAAGAATCTAGAAAGAGAATAAGGGAAACTAGAAAGAAGGAAATAATAAAGGTAATGATAAAAATGAATAAACGATAAAGCAAATAGAACATTCACAAAAATAAAGACATCAACAAACTAAAAGTGAGTTGCTTGAAAAGGTCGATACTTTAACAAACGTCGTCAAGACTGACCCAGAACATAAGAAGGCATAAATGAACAACATTCTGAATGAAAAGAGGAAAAGGTGCACAGATAGATATTTTGAGCTTGGAAGAACACCACAAACCACCATGTATGAGTCGGAGGGAAATACTGGAGGATGCTTCTTTTTTTTGTTTGTTTTTTTGTTTTTTTGTTTTGCAGTACGCAGGCCTCTCACTGTTGTGGCCTCTCCCGTTGCAGAGCACAGGCTCCGGACGTGCAGGCTCAGCGGCCATGGCTCACGGGCCTAGCCGCTTCGCGGCATGTGGGATCTTCCCGGACTGGGGCACGAACTCGTGTCCCCTGCATCGGCTGGCGGACTCTCAACCACTGTGCCACCAGGGAAGCCCTGGAGGATGCTTCTTGATGCCACTTACATTCCCACAGTGCAGGGCACAGAACCTGGGACAGTGCAGGCTCTTAGAGATTGGCAGAGATTGCAGAGATGAATGAAAACCTGGAGAAGAACATGTCATTATGTTAAGACTCATTTTACTAAATTTTGAGAAATGGCATTCGACCAGGCGGCGTTTGTTCTGATGTGATTCATGGAGACTGGGGAAGTTTTGATGGGAGAAGAAGTAGTCAGAAGTCAGAGAGCAAAACATTTCCCAGGGCTGAAGCAGGTGATTGTCAGATGAAGAAGCTGGAGAAGGGAATCCACCGATGAGGATCCAGCATTCGCCAAGGCAAAGAGGTCGGTACGGCGGCTGTTGGCCTCTTACTAGCTGTGCAACTTGGAGCAAGCCTCTTAACCAATCTGAGTCCACATTTCCTCATCTTCAAGCTGAGGAGCATCACTGTGCCTACCTCATAAACTGCAAAGAGGAAATAAGATAAGGGATGTAAAGCTCCTGGTCCAGGGCTTGTCAGAGAGTTAGCACTCAATAAATGCAAGTGGGGGTGGTGAAGACGGTGACAGTTATCAGGATTAATTACAGCAGGACGGCAGCGCACGATGATGGGGTGGAAGAGGAAGGTTGGAAGATGAAGGTGAATGGCAGGGTCGAGTCAGCTTGGGAAGAGCCTTAAATGTCACCCCAAAAAGTGGACTTCATTCTAGTCATGCCAAGGAGACATCAAAGGCCTTTGAGTGGGGACTTGCTGAATAAAATGGGGCATCATCTAGTCAAAGGGAGAGGTGTGCGAGGGTCAACCTTGGGGGAGGGACAATCCCCAGGGAAGAAAACGTTTGTAGGTCCTGATCTCCCACTATGTCATGGGTCTTACTACCACCTGAAATCTTTCCTTTTTCTTTGGCTACATTAAGCCCTTTTTAATTTGCCCTGTTGTATGGCATCAGAGCTCTGTGTGTGTGTGCTTGTGCACATGTGTACATATATGTGTTTAAATACTGGAAGCCACTTCAAGCAGAAGGGTAGTTTTACACAAATTCACTCCATGACCGTGTTTATGAGCATCCATCTGTTTTTTCTAAACAGCAACTTGGGTGGAAGAATATTTATCTAACTGGGCTAATTAGAAGAGCTATCTCCCTGCTTGGATGGAAAGCTCAGATGGGAGCAAATCTGGTATTCTCCAGACACGTACACTGTGGAATTGGCTGGCCTTGCTGCTCAAAAAAGCTTCAAAGGAAGTAGCTGCTGTGTTTAATTTCCCTATCGCTCTACCTCCTGAGCACACTGCCTGCTCAGAGGATGCAGAGAACGCCAGTCTTGATGAGTCTTAATAAAATGGGCTACAGGAAGTCAGTCTCCTGTCGAGTGAGACCTGCCTGCTTCTTTATGTTAAAATAACTTTTTGTTTAAAAAAAAACTAATTCTTAGACAAATACAAGGGCTGGTTGACGCGTCAGTGTCACTGACATCTTTATCCGTATTCCGGACCTCACTGGCCTCCACATTCACACCTGGAGCTGCTCCAAGGAGGTCACCCCCTTCCTCTTCCATCCATGCTTGGTCAGGTAGGGGCTGAGCCAATACAACAGGCATTTATGAAACACATACTACGGTCCAGTTCCTATGCAGAGCATGAATAATCCATTGATGGGTGAGATGTATTCTTAGCCCTCAGGTGTCTGGAGAAGAAGGTGGGTAGACCAGATGTCAGTAGAGTGTGATGAGCACTCTGGCTGGGGGATGCAGGAAGGGCAGTGGGAACTGGTGGGCTGTTGGCCGATCTCGAATGGCCTTGGCTGGGGCACTAGGGTAACTTGGCTCTCCTTCATGTGACTCTTTTTTTTTTTTTTTTTTCTGTACACGGGCCTCTCACTGTTGTGGCCTCTCCCGTTGCGGAGCACAGGCTCCGGACGCGCAGGCTCAGCGGCCATGGCTCACGGACCCAGCCGCTCCGCGGCATGTGGGATCTTCCCGGACCGGGGCACGAACCCGTGTCCCCCGCATCGGCAGGCGGACTCTCAACCACTGCGCCAGCAGGGAAGCCCTTTCATGTGACTCTTATCCTCTGTAGCCAAGTCCAGGCACGCTCTCTCGGTCATGGTGGAGGAGCAAGAGAGAGGACAGCACCGTGCAAGGTCGGCAGAGACCTAGGTTTGGAATAGGCAGGTCGTTCGTGCTGCAGTCTACCGAACACAGCAAATCACAAGGCTTGTCCGGATTCAGTGGGGCAAAGAGACTCACCCCCTGTATGGAGAGGAACTGCAAAAGGCATGGATGCGGGAGGGGTAAGAAACAGGCGGAACGGCAGGATTGTTATCACTGTCACCACCATCACGAACTCTGGCATCATTGTCACCAATGACAATGAAGCACCCTGTCCTCCGTCTCGAACCCTCCGTCCATGTGGCGTTCATCCTACGCCCCACCGAGTTCTTCTTCTCGGGTGGGTGTGAACACATCTCACCAGCTCTACACCCAGAATCGAATGTCAGGGATGAACCATTTCCTTGAGAGAAGAAGGAAAGACGTCCCTTTCGCTTTCTACAGGAAGAAACTGGAATCCAGAGAGGTCAGCTCATCTGGCGAAGGTCACACAGCTGGGCTTGGGGGGAGGACCAGCCCCCTTCCCTACCCCAGTTTTGGGTGACAGATATGTACCTCGACAGCATCAGCAAAAATGGCTGGTTTGTCCTTTGCTTTCTTCCCGTGCACAGAGCCGAAGCCTTACTCACACAGAGTATCTTCCAGGATCGGGGCTGCTCAGCCCCCTTGGATCCGGAGGCTGCCCGCCTCACCCTTAACGCTTAATTAAAATGAAGATGAAGTGCTCTCTGTGACAGGTCACGCTCCATGGCAGTCACTGTGCCAAGGACCCAGCGGGGCCGCCGATGTTGAGAATTCTTCTCCAGCTTCTGCCCCAGCAGCAGTTTCCTCCGGGAGCCTCATTTATAATTCCGTTGGTAATTAAAACAACAAATGTTATCATTAAGAGGCTTCTCATTAAATCACAGATAACTTAAGCTTCAGGTGGGTCCTCACTAAACAGTGTCATCGAGTCACCTTTGGAGGAAATAATAAGCATGTGAAAGGGGAGGTCTCAGCCAGCTCGGAAGATGCCCAGGGCTGCCAGGCGGTGGGTGTGTGCCCGGTGCTGACAGATACATCAGGAAAGGGGCTGCCGAGGACCCTGAGTGAAGGAACACGCGATGCGAGGGTGGAGTGTGTCCCGAAAGGGGCTGCGGTGGAGGAAACAGTCCAGCCGGAAGAGCCCTGGGGTGGCTGGTCTTGCTCCTTATTGGTATTTAGGGACCATGGCTGCAGGGAGTTCCCAAGACCACTGAGTCCCCGAGAACTGGGAAAGGGGGCCGAGCTTGCTGAGCACCCAGGACACTTGGCTCTCATCCTGGCTGGGCCACTCGCGCCTTAAGCAAGCTCCGTCTCTGAGCCACGGTCCCCTCGTTTGGGAAATGGGCAGAGTGACACGGAGCCCTGAGCTACGGGGGCGGGAAATGTTTGTAAATCCTCTCACTTGGTGTCTGGGACCCAGGCACCCGGGCGTGTGAACCGTCTGGGCTGCTGCGATGCGTTTCTGAAAGGCCCCCCATCCAGGAGCTGCCTGAACACAGCTGTGGCTGATGGCTGAGTTCGGGCCCACGTCCCAGCGGGGATCTATCTAGGAGCTGCCTGGGGGGGTCTCTCAGGAGTGTGTGTGTGTGTGTGTGTGTGTGTGTGTGTGTTAGACTCAATCCCGCACAAAGGGGCCATGCCACTGTCTCCAGCCCCACTCCCGCTCACCATGCTGGCCCTGCCCCCAGATGGAGGAGCTCTAGACAGCTCAGGGCAGTAATAACGCATTTTTATCGACAGTGCCTGACCTGGAGACCCTTCACTGCGGTGCCGGTGCCGGAGAGGGTGAGGCCCTGCCAGCCACTGGGACTTGGCCCCCGACCCCTCCCCTCTTCCCAGCCCCTGGCCTCAGGCTGCTCTTGTTCTCTTCCTCAGCCTGTCTCCTCAGCTGTAAACAGAGGGCGATGATGCCCCTGCACAAGTTGCCTTGAGCACTAAAGGATAAAACAGTGAAAGCAAATGCTCCTGCAGCGCTCACTGCATGCAGAGACTTTCCAGAGCCTCGCCTACATCTGTTCATTGAATCCTCATAACAGGGGAGGGTGGGTGGAAGAGTGAAGAGATGGCTGAGTAGGAGCCTGGGGGTGGGGGCTGGGTGGGCTTTGGTCAGGTTAGTGGGGGCCAGACGGCGGCAGGGCCCTGCAGGATGCTGCCGGAGCCTCTGTGTGCCCCAGTGATCGGCACTGACTCCTGGGCCCCAGCACCCTCTTGAGCCTTCCCAGCTGTCTCCGAGGCCCTCCTCAGGGCAGCCCAGGCCTGCATGCCCCAGGCAGGCAGGTGCAGAGGCAGCCAGTACTCCTCCTCCAGGGGGCCTGAGCCAGGCCAGGGTGTCCGTCCCACTAGCTCAGAGCAGCACCAGGTCAGGCCGGAAGGAAACCAAGGGCACAACCTCAAACGCCAGAGCAGGCAAGGGGCAGGGGGAGAATACATCAGAGCCATCCCATCGTGCTTGTTCACTGTACATCCCCAGCCTAGCACTGCACCCAGCAAACAGAAGACACCCCATCAATATTGGATGGATGGATGGATGGATGGACGGAATGATGGGTGGGCCCTAGGGTTACCGTTTCTCGAGTACCTACTACCTGCTGGACTCTGCATGTGTCTCTTACCTGTTTCTTAACAGCACACCTGCAAAGTTGACTTTATTATTCCCATTTTATAGACAGAAAAGTGCAGTTACGTGACTTGCCTAAGTGCACGTTCCCAGAGAGTTACAGCACCGGCATTTGAACCCTGAGACAAGTAACTCCAGGACTGTGTCCTTCCCACTAGGCCACACCGCTCTTGCAAGACCAGAGCTAAGACGGATTCACCAGCCCGGTCTAGTTGAATTCTGGCCTTCCCTGTGTGTCCCCGTGATGCAGCCAACCGGCACCCATATGTCCTCTGTGCCAGGCCCCAAGCTGAGCACCGGGAACACAGAGATGACCATGACATGGTCTCTGCCCTGGAAGAGTCTGTGGTCTGGAGTTGAGAGGTACTGGCCACACAGAGGGGAGTTCTGGGCTTGGGGGGTGTCCAGGAGCCAGGGAAGCCCAAAGGAGGGACAAACCGACTCCCCCTGGCACCTTCCCGAGGCTTTGGTATTTGAACTAGGTTTCGAAGGCAAAGTTAGGAGTCAGACAGGTAAAGGAAAGAGGGGAAGAGTCACTCCAGGTAAAAGGAGATTTGAATAGGGTCCAAATTGGCATTTTGGAGTACAATTCAGAAATAGGTATCAGAAGCCTTAAACTATTCATAATTGATAATATCACTTTAGGGTTTGAATAAGAAAGTAATCTGAGGGCTTCCCTGATGGTGCAGTGGTTGAGAGTCTGCCTGCCGATGCAGGGGACACGGGTTCGTGCCCCGGTCTGGGAAGATCCCACATGCCGCAGAGCGGCTGGGCCCGTGAGCCATGGCCGCTGAGCCTGCGCGTCCGGAGCCTGTGCTCCGCAACAGGAGAGGCCACAGCAGTGACAGGCCCGCGTACCGCAAAAAAAAAAAAAAAAAAAAAAAGAAAGTAATCTGAGATCTAAATAAAGACTTCCACACCAAATCAAAGAAGCATGAAGAAAACTTTAAGTGCAGGTTGTTTGCTGGTGGCAGCGATGGGGTGGGGTGACAGGGACAGGAGATGAGGCAGGAAGGAGAAGTGGAGGCCAAGCTAGGAAGGGCTTTGATTGTCAGGTCAGGAGACGAGGGGCCGTCAGAGGTTTAGAGCTGAGGAATGCTGTTCTCGGCTGTGCAGTAAGGAAGCCCAATCAGCATTAGAAGATAAAGATGGCCAGAGGCGGGGACCGATGCCTACATCCGGAGGATTCCAGCTATTCTTTTGAACCTCAGAATTATAGCAGATTGGAATGAAATGACTCTTGGAGACCGTCGCCAGCCCACTGGTTGCAGAGATGGTAACTCGAGGGCCAGAGAGGAGTAGCAACAGGCTCGAGATCACACAGCAAGTCGTTAGCCGACCAGGACTTGAAGCAGCAGTTAGGGGAGAAGTGGGTATTCTTCCTGTCTGTCTTTTGTGACTCTGGGTGGTAAGCAGAAAACAAGTCGGTGGCATCAGGAATTGTGGAATCCCGGCATGTCCGAGAAGTTTGTGTAAAATGATGCTCGTAATAAATTTTTCCCCTCTGAGGACAATGAAGTACAAAAGGAGGGGGCGAGTGCTTGACAAGGGCTCTGATTAAAGCCAGATACAGCCGTTTTCAACAATAAAGGCTGCTGGCACCACCGAGAAAAGAGCGACACAAAAGGCCACAGCTCCAGGCCAGGCTGGGAGAGAAGCGGGGTCCCAGTGACTGAGTCAGAGGCTGAGCGGGAGGCCGGGAAGCAACCTGTGGTTGCAGGTCTCATATCTCCCGACCCCCACCCTGTCCTTCAAAGGGAAATTCTGCCCATCACCCCCAGGATCCCCCCTCCCACACCGGGCCTGCACCCCTGCTCTCCTCTTGGCAGGGGCTCCCCTGGCATCCTACATACTAGAAAGGGTGATTGTATGGCATAGATTGTGATCAAGGAATTTTTTGCTATATAAAATGTTAAAAAAGCAACCCATTGAATTACCTTGCAGTGGTATATCTTTGATTCTGTTTATTAGACTGGCTTCAGCACTGTGCCATTTAAAAATAAAGAAGTAACCTAAACTTATATAAAGCCAGAATTGCATTTAAAAATTTACAGCCTGAAGCCCAAACACCCTCCTCTAAAACTTTCCTCCAGTCTCCAGTCCCAGCTCCTAAAAGGCCTGGCCCATGTACCACCTCCTCCCTGAAGCCTTCTTGGATTGCACCAGTCTGCACTGCTGTCCCTGGACCAAGCCTGCACAGCCTCTTTAGGCTCTCCCAAAGGATGGATCTTCATTCCCTTCCTCTGTTGGCTGTGTTCCTTGAGCAGACCCCTGCCTACCACCCCTCAGAGATCAGAGCTGAGCAAGAGACAGGATCCCACAGCCCAGACTCCTAGGTGCTCACATCTTCCCTGGAGATGCCACTTGGGATGTGGGTAAGCGGAGGCTCTGGCTGACCCCTTTTTGTATGCGCACAGTCTCTCCTCACGCTCACCCAGCTGCTCACAGCCTGTTTTTTATGGCTTGTGCTTTGTCAGTGCATGTGTTGTGCTACAGAAAGAGTGAGGCTTCCGGGAGGGGAGCCCCCGTGACACCTTCCTCTTACTTCTGCTTCCTTGTCCAAGGCACAGCCGCACACAGGTGCTCAGGAGAGACCAGGCTCTGATTAACCAGAGTGAGGTTTCGGCCCTCTCTTCCACAGGACTCAGTTTCCCCATCTGCCAAATAAAGGGCTGGTCTGCATAACCTTTAAGTTTGCCTGAAGAGTCAGTGGATAGGAGATTTGAATAGGGGTCCAAATTGGTATTTTGGAGTAGAATGCAGAAATAGGAATCAGAAGCCTTAAGATATTCATAATTGATTATATCACTTTAGGGTTTGAACAAGAAAGTAATCTGAGATCTAAACAAAGACTTCCATACAAAGATGAATTCCAGAAGAGCAACTCTTGGGCTTCCCTGCTGGCGCAGTGGTTGAGAGTCCGTCCGCCTGCCGATGCAGGGGACACGGGTTCGTGCCCTGGTCCGGGAAGATCCCGCATGCCACGGAGTGGCTGGGCCCGTGAGCCATGGCCTCTGAGCCTGCGCGTCCGGAGCCTGTGCTCCGCAACGGGAGAGGCTGCAACAGTGAGAGGCCTGCGTACTGCAAAAAAAAAAAGAGCAACTCTTGCTCATTACCAGGGAAAAACTAAAGCTGGCAGTGGTATAGCCAGCGCATGGAATGTTACGTAGCCATAAAATGGTATTTCCAATGAGCACTTCGTGACGGCAGGAAATGAAGATATGATCACGTGAAGTGACAAAAGCAGAAGAGAAGCATCTCGAGCCTGTGATGCCGACTCTGGAAATGTGGAGGGGGAAGATTGGGTGGACTGTGTGTGATGGTTACGAGCCCTTCTTAATTTTTTTCTGTGTTTTCTGTGTCTCCTATTGTAGACATGTGTATCCTACTCCCCTCCCCCCAACACACACGCGCACACGCACACACACACGCAGTTACACAGGAAGAAGGAAACCCATGTGCCGTCCTCCGTCTGAGCTCTGTGATGCAGCCAAGGGGTCTGTGGCTCCCAGAGCGTAGCGTGAGTTGCTAGATGTTTCTGCAAGAGTAGCTTCCTCAGTCTTTCCAAACAGGATGCTGGCTCTCTAAGGTTCCTCGTGGTTATGTGGAAGGCGGCAGCCTGGCTGAGGAACCTTCCTGAATGTTCTCTCCCTGATGTCTCAGGCTGCCGCTTCTCCCAAAACTCCCGCTAGGTTTTTGGAAGCAACGTTTCTCTGTTTCCGGAGAGGACATTCGAGGGTGTTTTCCTCTTGCCCAGACATTAACCCCCTAACCCCACCCCCAGTCGTCCCAGCACAGAAGGCTCACTTTAAGTGCTTAACTGGAACACACCTCCCACAGACTTTGGAAGGAAAACACAGGACTCTGGTTGTGGGCCCTTGTCACTCAGGAAATGACCCTGTTGTTGTTGTTTTTTTCTTTTTTGCTGTAGAGGAATAACAGGAAGGCGCCTCAGAAGAAGGAAAGAGGCAGGACTGTTATGACCAGCCACACCAAGGTCGGCAGAAACTGTAAGACGACCCACTGAGACCCTGGGTGGGGTTGCCCGAGAGCAGGAAAGCCCGAAAGCCCTGGCTGCCTCCTCGCCTCACCTCCTGGTCCAGCCTCCCTTGTGTGGCCTCACCTCCTGACACGCACCTCGTGAGCCTGCGCAGGTGCGTCTTGGCAAATCCCAGGGAGGAGCATGTCTGGCCCCTTCCCTGGGGCAACTCACAGTCTGGTTGGGAGGACTGCGACCTGGGCAAAAAGAACAGTTCCATAGGCTGTGGCCCTGATTTGGAGCACCCTGTGCACCGAGAAGAGGCAGCTGTAGGTGGCTGGGGCCGCAGGGGAGACTTCCTGGAGGAGATGGTGTTTGCACCGACTTGTGAGACTTTGGCAGACGACACTGAGGCCAGAACCCAATCCTGAAAAGAGATCATCAAAACCTGGCAAAACTACCCAAAGCCTCTTCTGGATATGACTTTACTTCAGACACAATATTTTGATCGTTTCCACATAAGATGAATCAGAAACATATGCATTAATTTCCTCTTAAAAATATACACTTGTACTTGGCAAAATGCAGTGCGGGATTTGATGAACGTAAGGCAACCGAAGACTTGTATGGGATCCAAGGCTGGGAGGTCTCAGAAGCCAGAGCATCTTTTGGCCTGTTTCTGGAGGCTGCTTCTCCAACTCACATGCAGGGGCCTCAGCAGCCAAAAGTGGAAGTCCAAAGTCAGGACAGATCTCAATGCAGTCCTTCTACAGAGGGTCTCACACCAGCTGGCCCCATCCTGGAGCTGATTTCTTGAAAGGGTAGGTGAACCTCTGCTCTGCTAAATTTGTTAATGTTTATTCGAAGCAAACCTCCCCTCAAATGGTCGTTACATCCCACACTAAGAAGCACTGCCTATACTTACTGATCTATATATACATGGAGAGGTTTGCCATGATCAAGGTTTGGTTTTTCTTAGCCCCAGATCCGAGATAAATCCAAAATCCCCTTTCACAACTGGAGCATTACCTGACCTCCTGTGGCATGAAAACGGTTCATTGAAGGTGGTGCCCTCAAATCTTGGTCATTAAGGAGCTTCCTTCCCGGTGGGCAGGGTGGTACCGAAGAAAATGGTCGCTCCTGCAAGCATGTGCTTGGATGAGCAATTCTTCAGAACACGAATGCCACTTAGATCTGTTTACAGGGTAGATCTGGGGGTGCAGGTGGGAAGATGTCCCACCAAATCCTTTGCCAACTGCTGTATAACAAACTACCCCCAAAGTAATGGCTTACCACAATAAGCGCTTATGACCTGTCATAGTTTCTGTGGGTCAGGGCTTGGGAGCAGCTTAGCTAGGTGGTCCTGGATCAGGGTCTCACATCTGAAGGCTCAGCTGGAGCTGAAGGTCCCATTTCCAAGGTGACTCACCCCCCGCAGTTGGCAGGTTGATGCTGGCTGTTGGCAGGAAGCTTCTGTTGCTTTTCATGGGGGTCGTGCCACAGAACTGCTTGAGTGTCCTCACAACATGGCAGCTCCCCCCTCCCTTGCCACCACCAGGGTGATGGTAGAGAGGAAGGCGGAAGCAGTGTCTTTTGTGACTTAGGCTTAAGAGGTCACACACCACTACTTCTGCATGTTCTGCTGGTTACACAGACCAGTCCTGATACAACATACATGCACACATACATATATACATGGGGCATGAAGCCAGATGGCCGGGGTTGTTGGAAGCCATTCTGGAGGCTGGAGATTCCGTTTCCAAGGTAGCTCACACCCATCCAGCTGGATGACCCACAGAGGCAGTAAATGACACAGATGTCCTCTTCTGTCCCCATCTGAGTCCCCTGGCATGTTCCACTGGGATCGATCTCCCACCCTGGGGCCAACCCATGACTTATAAAAGTGTCACGTTACAATCATTAGTCCGAGCCTCAGTCACCAAGGGAATGCCTGAATGCTTGGTGTCAGATGTTAATGATGCCTGAGTACTGAGGCGAAAAAAGGCAGAAAAAGGTAATAGGGTAACAGGGGCAAGAGTGACGGCTTAGGAGTGAGGAGACCTGATTCCGTCAGTAAACCAGTGGGCGCTGACGTGGGTCAGAGAGGGGAGGGCAGCCCCAGTCAGCGGCAGTCTAGCGGGTGCTTACGTGGCGGTTCTGGTGTCAGATAACTGGTCGCCTCCTCACTGACTGACTAGATGTGTCTGAGCTCTGTTTGCTCACGTGCAAAGTTGTTGGGAAGTAAGTGTCCAGAAAGCACTGACTTCAGCGCCTCGCACAGCGCAAGTGGCGAATGCGTACCGATCGCTGTCATTGGGGTGTCATTCCCACTCTGCTAGCCTGCCATCCAGTCCTCCTCTGGGCCAGACGCTGTGCCTTGTGTATTTCAGAGATTCTCTTGTTAACTCCCTCATGCACGCTTCAGGGTCCAGTTTCCATTCTCGCCATCACCGCCCACTGCCATGCCATGGCTGAGAGCCATAGCCACAGGACATGATCCGATTTGCAGCTTTCGTAGGGTGGGTGTAAAGGCAGATGGGTTAAAAGGTTTGGGAGGGAGAAGGAGGGGTGAAGTCTTGTCTGGTTGCTTTTATTTTCTCAGTGAATCAGAAAGCAAGGTCGTCAGCTGAGAGAAGGGATTGTCCTCTGTACCTGGCCATGGGTTCTGGGCCCAGATAAGGGGCAGAGGGAGTTCCAGCCTCAGGCTCACAGTCCACCCTGGAAAGGTCTTCCAGGGCATCCCACCTTTGGGAACTGGACTTGTAAAGTGCTTAGAACCATGCCTGATGCACAGTGAGTGCTGTCTGAGGATTAGCTGCGGCCATTGTTGCTATAACTGCTGCTCCTCTGGGCATCCTTCAGCCAGGAGATGGGGAAGTGGTGACGGTGCAGCAGGCAGTGCCCAGCAGTCTGGAGCAATAGCAGTGGGGCCAGCTGGGGAGTTGCTGACCAGACTCCACCCAAGCCACAGCTGGGGAGCCCTGGTCAAAGTGCCCCCCTCTGGCTAATAGTGCCATGGTTCTAGAAGCCGTCAATGCAAACCAAAGCTTGTGGATGGGGAACCCATGCCCAGAAAGAAGAAGGAACTTGCCCACATACCATAAAGAGCCTGGCACAACTGGGCCGAGAACCCAGGGCTCCTGATTCCCCTGGTCTGAGGCTCTTTTTGCCACTCTGCTTTGCCTTTTCTCTGTACGTATATCCAGGTAGTCTTTGTGGGGCTCCCCTGACATTTAGCTTCTTCTTTGGTTGATATCTTAGCTGGGGGCATTTCAGTCTGGGCCCCAGCAGCCTCCACAGAAGTTTAGCTCACACATTCCTTCCATGGACACAAGCACAATCTAAGAGCTGAGCTCCATTCTAAGTGTGGAGTATTCCAAAATGAATGAGGTGCAGCCAGCCCCTGCCTGAGAGAGGTACATGAGACAAACATGCAAAAGATTTACATCCAAGTGAATACCCAGAAATGAGGGCAGTGACAGTTCACAGATGAGGTATGGCAGGACCTCAGGGTGGGGGTAGACACACTGTTTAGACAGAGTCAGGGAAGCCTTGCCCAGGAGCCTTGTTAGATCTGTGGCTTGGCCTTGAACAAGTTGCCTAAGTAACTTGTTCAAGTTGCCTCAGTTTCCCTGGCTGTAAAACAGGGAATAACAACAGGATCATCCTCATGGTGCTATTACAAGGATTAAAAAACACATATAGGGCTTCCCTGGTGGCGCAGTGGTTGAGAGTCCGCCTGCCGATGCAGGGGACACGGGTTCGTGCCCCAGTCTGGGAGGATCCCGCATGCCGTGGAGCAGCTGGGCCCGTGAGCCGTGGCCGCTGAGCCTGCGCATCCGGAGCCTGTGCTTCGCAATGGGAGAGGCCACAACAGTGAGAGGCCCGCGTACCCCCAAAAAACAAAAACAAACAAACAAAAACACATATAAAGTACTCGGCACGGGGCTGGCACAGAGTAAACACTCAACAAATTATGATTGTCCGTGTTCCTGTTCTTCCTATGGAGGCCCTTTAACGCCAACTACTACGGGCTCTTCCATAGGCCAAGGAAGCCTTTGGAAGCGCTGGGACAGGGAGTGGCAGACATATTTGAAGGGAGAGGGAGCCTGGCAGGACTGAAGTCCAAAGCCAGGACCAATGGAGGCAGAATCTGTCTCAGGAGGAGTTGACTCATAATCATAGCTGGCCGGAGAACAGGGTCTCTTGTGGAGTAGTGAGCTCTCCATCACTGAAGGTGTGCAAGTAGATGATGAACAGTCACTTGGTAGGGATGTGAAATGTGAGTGTGTGAATGGGTGTGTTTTGGGGCAGTTTTCTTCCCTGAATCTGGGCTTCGTGGGCCCCTCCATTCCTGAGGGTCTATTATTCTCCTTCTCAGCCCCTGGGGCTGGGCACCAAAGGGCTAGGTTAAGGCTGGGTTTCCAACGTGACCATGGAGTGGGGGGCTGAAAACCCCCCGAGTGAGCCATGGCTCTAGCTAACCAAGGGGCCGGAATTAATTAAAGCACAGATTAGCTGCCAGTCATGGGTATCAGCACCAGACCTTAGAATTGCTTAATAAGAGAGTTTGTTACACTGTTTTGCCTCGAGAAGGCAATATTGATCAGGAATCCCTGGCCTGGAACTAATTGAATATTCACCCCCAGACTGCAGCAGCTGATTACCTATAAGTCCACGTCTTTGGTTTTTATCCGGGAAATTGCAGCTGGGATTGGGGCGCAGTGGAAGAGGGGGAGGGAGCAAGAGGGGGAGGGGAGAGAGGAGGGGGACAGAGAGAGGAAGAAAACGAGAAGGAGAATGAGACAGGAGACAGAAGAAGGGATAGAGGTGCTTTTTTTTTTTTGCCTGAAAAATCAGATGAGACAAGCCAGATAACGCCTTCATCTCGAAACAACTTCTTATCCCTTGGAGAGAAGCTTTCCTGTCCAAGTTTACCAGGACGTGTTTGCAGTGCTGCAATTTTAATGAAGGAAGCTTTCGGTAGGTTAATCTTGGGAATAAACTAATATGAGTTCATTCCTCTCCGCGGCATCTCCCTCCCCAAAGCAGCCGTGAGGTACTGTTAGAAGGGGCTCCTGATGCTGTTTGGGGAATCCTGTGCCTTCTGAGGGAGAGAGGGGGATCCTGGGAACTCTGCTGGAGCCGAGATGGGAGGGCTTGGGGCTTGAGGGCCTCAGGGCTCTGCTGTTCTCGGCTGTCACGAGGTGGCCACAGGCAAGCCCCCGAGCGTCTGGGAGGGCAGTGTTCCTCCTCTGCCGCCCGTGTGTCTTTCTGACTGCAAGCTGATTCTCTCCTCTCCTTCATGCCTCAAACGCAGACAGGGCTGGGCACAGACTGCCCATGCACACACCTCTGGTACCTACGCCCTGATGCCCAAGACTCACAGTTGGGTGAGACAATTAAGAAAGTGATGGCGAACGCACAAGCCAGTGTGACACACGCTGCAGAAGAACTGGGCCGAGTGCTCCGAGGCGAGAACCAGAGCCCCATCCCAGTTGAGTGTGGGCTTTCAGGACTAGCATGAGGTCAGCTGGCAGAGAGGGGTGGATAAGATATCTCTAGGAAAAGGTACAAAGTCGAGGGCACAAGAAACAGTGAGGTGTGTTCCTGAGACATCGAGGATCTTGATGGACGGCAGGTGGACTCCCAGCAGGAGGCACGAGGCTGGGGCCAGATCAGGAAGAGCCTCAGAGTTTAGACTTCGCCCTGAGCACCGTGGGGGCGTCTCCGGAGAGACCACAGCAGGGGGAAACGGGGCAGAGGGGTGTTAGAGGCAGAGCATGGGCTTGGAGGTTGGAGAGGCTGTTGGATGGGGACTCCAGCCCGGGAGACCACAGAGAAGGCACTTACCACACCCCAGGGTGAGCTGCTGAGGATCTGATCCAGGGAAGTGGGGTGGGATGGAGAGAAGAGGGCTGGGATGGAGGAATGAGTGACTGACTGGGTAGGGGATTGAGAGGGAGAGAGGAGTCGGATGATGTTTCCGACTTGGGTAGCCGAGTGGATGGTGGTCCAGGTGAATGACGGGGAGCACGGACTTAGAAGCAAATCTGGGGGGACTTCCCTGGCGGTCCAGTGGTTAAGATACTGCGCTTCCACTGCAGGGGGCACGGGTTCGATCCCTGGTCGGGGAACTAAGATCCGACATGCCTCACGACACAGCCAAAAGAAAAAAAAAAAGCAAGTCTGGGGGTGGACACAGCATGTTCATTCTCAGCTGTGCTGTCTGAGGTCCTGGGAGGTGCCCAGGGCAGCTGGGTTCAGGGCACAGATGCTCAGAGGACAGGCACAGGTGTGCAGGTGGTTAGTTGTTGAAGCCATGTGAGAAAAAGGTATCCACTGGCCCAAGGGGGTGCAGAGAGCAGGAAGAAGCCAGATCAATCTGGAAGGAATAATAACACTTAAGGCAAAGAAAAATCCTCCACTGTTGGAGACAGTACCATCCAAAGCCTAGGAGTGAGCATAATGGGAGGCAACCGAGTATTGTCACACATTCTTGCTTCTGCAGACATAACAGGAGAGGCGAGGCCTGAGTTTTAATAGTAATTTATCTCAGTGTAGGCTTTTAAATCTCCATTTATCATTGTCACTGACAGCACTTGGATTAATCTGTTGCTCAGCATCTTTGTTGTGGCTGCAAATCCCAGAAGGATATAAGGGAATGGATATACATAAAGAACTGAATCTCAATAAATGCAAGCCCGCGCTAATTTTCCAACACATAACCCAGAAACATTCACATTCATTACGATTTTGTCGTTGCCGAGCCTCGAGGGAAAACACGTCCACGGATTGACTTATTTTTTCTGGTGTCGAATTCATCATCAAGGGCATCGTGGAGGGGGAGGGAGCCAGCTGGACTCCTCACCCTCCCCCCAGAGCTCCACATTTTGCTGAGGAATGGCATGCAGTTCCAGAATTTGCTGGAACTTTCTCGAGTGTTTTCCGCAATTCATCAACAGCTTTAAGTTTGGGTCCTGGATGGTTTCCTGCAGAAAGGGAAATGGGGAACTAGAGATGGAAGCAGATTCTGGAATTGAAACTGACTCAGGGCCTGCCTATTCCCCAGGCCTATTTCCTGACTCCTCCACGCTGGGGGGCCTCAGTGGAGGGGTGCAGTATAATGGCTTCTTTTGGAGGTGGGACCCTGATCCGTGGGAGCTTTAATTCTGATGAGGGAGGTGAACTTCACTCCAAAACATGGGAAGAGGGCAATGTACTGAGGGGCTGAGAAGAGCTTTCCGGCCCACCCCTCCCCAGACCCTGCCACAAGCTACTCCAAATTTCCAGATGTGCCACACACTTGCCCACCTCTGAGCCTTTGCTCTAGCAGTTCCCTTGGCCAGGAGCGCCCTTTCCCCGTCAGCCTGTCAGACCCTTCCTCGTTTGCCAAGACTTCGCTAAGCTCCTTTTCTGAGGTGCTCTCTCTCATCCATGCGCCCATAGCCAGTTTTTTGTTTTCCACCTCAGTCCATGGGGTGCCAATTCCCTGAGGGCAGAAACAAGCTGGCCCTGGCAGTCGTGCTGTCAGCATCTTAGAGGTGCCCAGAGGAGGCTGTTATCAGGTGCCCGTCCTGCCCTGCAGCAGAGCTGTGTGTCTGCAGGAGGATGAGGTGCCGTGTTCTTTGCCCTAAAGCACTTGCCCTTAAGAGGCTGTGTCTGCCCAGAGGGACAGCTTTTTCTAATCTGTCCTTTATTCCAACTGACAAAGGCACCCTGCCCTTACCTGCCCTAGTTTGCCTCAGCCAAGAACACTTCCTCACCCCGACCCCAGGGGTGTTTCTGGGTGCAGGCAGCCATCTCCAAGACCAGGGCCTTCCTGCCAAGCCCAGATACAGGCACTTTCATCCAGCTCATTAGAATTCCCTGTCCTGTCCTGCCTGGGGCTCCCCTGGCTTATGTGACTGGCAGGAACAAGGCCCTGTTTAAATTGGCTTGGCCCAGACACAGGGAAGAGTCAGAAAGCTCGCACCACGTGGCTCTCAATTTGCCCCTACCAGCCCCACGTGTGCAGGAGCCCCCGCACCATGCCCCTTAGTCCATCACATCTGTGGATCCAGTTCTAGCCCAAACACTGGCCTGGCCTTGCCTGTGAATCACAGCTTGTGTCTGCTCTGTCTTCCTTGGGGGGTCCCCTTCTGCCAGGAGGTCACCCCTTGCCCCTTTCCAATTGGGGCTGTTGGCCCTTCTGCAGAGGAGCAATCTCTGCTGTTTTCCTTCCAGAATAAAAGGAGCTGTGTTCTGTGTTCAGGTCTGAATTTATAAAGGTGACTGAGTGATGACACAGAGAGGTCAATGCCATATACGAGTATATACGAGTGGAATGAATAAAAAGATGTAGCAGAGCCTCAGATTTCTTGCCTGTAAAATGGGGCCAACAATGGCCCCATCTCAAGATTGTTGGGAGGAATAAATGAGTTGTTAGTTGGAGGACAGTTAGCACAGCTCCTGTCCCCGGATGGGCTGTTGGCAGATGACGTCCTACCCCGTCACCGGCCGTCTTAGAGAACAAAAGCTTTGAGGACCCCGGTCTTGGATATCTGGGCTCAGATGCGTGTGTGGCTCTGCCACTGTGATCGCTTGCCAGCCGCTCAAGCTGCGCCCTCCCCCCTGCCCCCTCCCCAGGGATGACATTCAACAGGTGTGGCTTCTGTTTGCCGACAGCAGTGCAGGGTGTACCGGCAACACTTCGTGCCAGAGGAACACATTGTCTGCTTCTGAAGCCAAGCGTGAGCTGGAGCTTCTGAACACATCCTTACACAGAGGGTGCGCAATAATTAGTATAATTATTAGGAGGTTAATGAAGCTGGGAACAGCACATCAAGTGCACGTTTAAACAGAGCCTTTTTAAAAAGTGGGTGGAGAAGTTTGCCTGCTCCACTTTCTCCTTTTTTTAGAACTGGGATTTCAGGGTTTGAACTCAACATGTAGAAAAATACACTTGCTAGCGTGCCCCTAACCCACCCCAGCCCTCAGTCTCCAGATGGCTGTTAATGGCATCTCCATGTGAGGGCAAACCCAGAGCGGCCTGAGATTTTCTCACCATCCCTATCCGGTCAGTGACCAAGGCTGCTAATTCCACCTCATTAGCTTTCTTTGACTTGATCTCCCTGCCTCACTGCCACGGAGGAAGGTGAGGCACCCACATTCTCCCCTGCTGACAATATTTCCTAATTGCCACTGGCCGTCCCCACCCCACCCCGGGCTTGCTTCTTCCTGGTCACCTTTTTCTTAGCTTGGGTACTCCAGAAGCAGGTCTCAAGATGAAGATTCGTGCCAAAGAGATTTACTTAAGGAGCATTCACAAGAAAAAACAGTGGAGTGCGGAAGTGAGACTGGGAAGGGAAGAGAAAGAAAGGGAAGACCAAGTCCTGCAGATGGTAAGTTGGTTCAGTCTAGCAGAAGACAGTGCAGGTCACTCCTCAGAGTCAGCCCTGTCAGAGAGAGGGAGCTGGGGCATTTATACCCCAACACCCTCCATCAAAGGTTAGGCCATGGTTCCCAAACTGTGCCAAGGCACCCAGGGTGCCTTGGGATATTTTAATTTTGAGGGCAACACAGCTACAGCTGCCAGACACCACACTTGACATAGTTCACAGTTTCAATGTTAGATTGCCCTACATTCTTTTGGATGATGTCATATCTTTGTGAAACTGGCTGTTAGGTGAAACAGGCAGCTGTGATAAAAAGCAAGTACTGTGGGAAAATCAATGTGGGAAAGGAAACAAGGGTGGTGTCCAGTCTGATTCCAAGAACTGAAAAGTTGTGCAGTGCCCAACAGGCATCCTTGTCCCATTAATATGAACTTGTGATTATTGATGAATGAAACAAGAATATTTTTTGTTTGAATTTGTGTACATTGTTATTTTTAAATAGCTACTAAACTGTTAGGATATAAATACTTGTTGTTTGGATCTCACTACTCAATGAATGGAACCGTTAGGTAGTTCTTTTGGCCTTGGAGTAAGTGCTGTGAAAAAATTACTGAGACATCAAGGGCTCCAGGAACTGTGAAAGTTCCAGAACCTCTGGGTTAAGGGGCTACTCCTGGGAGGATGTAAATTTCGAGGCCCTTCTGGCTCTCTGGGCTGCAGGCAAAGGGACCTGGAGCATCCTCAAGGGCAGCCGTCCAGCAAAGACACAGGTGTGGCCTGCTGGGATGCAGGCACTGGAGGAGCCAGTGAGTAATGGTAAAGGGACCTGAGCAGATAAGAGCAGGTCTGGGTTCTGCTACACTGGAGCTTCTCAAACTGTAATGTGCACACGAATCACCTGGGGATCTTGTTAAATGCAGATTCTGGTTCAGGAGTTCCAGGGTGGGGTCTGAGATTCCACATTTTTATCTTGCATTCAGATGAGGCTGCTGTTGCTGCTCTGTGGCTCCCACTTGGAGCAACACGAGCTATACTGATGCTGCCTGCCATCCAAGAGGGATGTGGGGGTCTTGAGGAAGCCCCAGGACTGGAGGGCTCTGAGCCCCATTCAGACTGAGCAATCCAGCCTCAGCCCTGCTTCCAGCCAGGAGGACAGTGGTGGCAAGGCCCCCTCCCCAGAGCCACTGCTCCTCCCAATTGCCCTGTATTCTTCTAGAATTGAAGACCTGGAGCTTTGGAGATATATATATATATATATATATATATATATATATATATATATATATATATATATATATATATATATTATTTGTAGGTGGCAAGTAAGTTTTTAAAATTAATTTTTATTGCAATACAGTTGATCTACAATGTGTTAATTTCAGATGTATAGCAGAGTGATTCAGTTATATATACATATTTATATTTATATATAAATATATGTATTCTTCTTTAGATTCTCTTCCATTATAGATTAATAGAGATACTGAGTATAGTTCCCTGTGCTATACAGTAGATCCATGCTGGTTGTCTGTTTTATATATAGTAGTGTGTATCTGCTAATCCCCAAATCCTAATTTATCCCTCCCTTCCTTTCCCTTTGGTAACCATAAGTTTGGTTTCCACGTCTGCGAATCTATTTCTGTTTTGTAAATAAGTTCATTTGTATCATTTTTTTTAGATTCCAGATATAAGCGATATCATATGATATTTGTCTTTCTTTGTCTGACACTTCACTTAGTATGATATTCTCTAGGTCCATCCACGTTCCTACAAATGGCATGGTTTCATTCTTTTTTATGGCTGAGTAATATTCCATTGTGTATATATACCACATCTTCTTTCTCCATTCATCTGTTAATGCACACTTAGGTTGCTTGGATATTGAGTGACAGGGATAGAGACAAAAAGGCAGATGGAGCCCACTCGTCACATATAGTCAAACACGGAGTCTGGAATACCACCACCAGTACACTGGCCTCTCGGGACCCAGAAAGTTGCGGCCTGGGAAGGCTCTCAGACACACACAGTAACCTACCTCTCGCCCTTTTTACAAATAAGAAATTGGAGGCCCAGAGATGTGCAAATCAGCATCAGGGCTGAGACTGGAACCCAAGACATCAGACCCCACACCCAGGACCCTGGCTATTCCCTATGACTGTCATGTCCATTTGAGGGTACCTTGAGTTCTAGATGTTGGAAGTTAATTGCTCCAGATATTAGCGGTGTTGTCCCCCCAGTAATGTTCCAGATGTTGGAATATTGCATGAAATATTATGGGGGATGTTGCCTCCAAATGTAGAAGGGGCACTGTCCCAGATATCGGGGTACACCCTTACCCAGAAGCTGGGGATGAGTGAACAGTTTCAGTGGCCCCTGCTGGGCAGGGAACAAGTGCTGTTGCTGACCCTGACCCTGGTGTGGGGCACTGCTTCCCACTCCCTGTCTCCCCGGCTGGTCAAGTCCAAGGTCCAGCACCCTCTTCCTCCAGGGCAACTGATTGCACAGCAAGGTGCACCAGGCACTGTGCTCACGTTCCTCCTGAGGGCTGCTAACTCTTTCAGGCTCCTCCCTCTATACCGCCCACACCTGTGGAGGGACAGAGGACAGAAGTGGGGTGACTATGGATTTGGGCATCAGAAGGATCTGGGTTAGATCCTGGCTTCACCTCTCAACTAGCTGTGTAGGTAGATTTTATTATTGTTTCCATTCCTTTATTCTTGCCACTAAAACTATGCATTCACACCCTTTGCAATGAGACCTTGCACTAGTTCCCAGCAGAAGAGGTGAAATACATTTCCCTTTCCCATCGATGTGGGGCTTGGCCATGAGGCTTCGTTTTGCCAACAGGCTGTTAGGTATTTGTATGTCTTGTCCTGGCATGTCATTTTGCTACCATCTGCCATGAAGGGCATGTGTTGTGGGTAACCACAGATCCCAGGAGAATGAGAAGACTCCAGAAACAGACCAACCCACAAGCTGGAGCCAAGCCCAGCAGAGCCACATCTGTCAGGGAGAAGTAAATGCTTGTTGACTGAGTTTTGGGATTATTTGTTATGTAGCATTATTGCCATAATAGCTGACTTATGGGCTATGGGACCTTTGGCTAGTTATGCTGATTTCTGTGGGATGCCGTTTCCTCGTCTATAAAAAAAAAAAGAGCAATAACACTTGCTTTGTGTGATGTTTTACTGGGTTATGACATAGGTAAAGAACATGGCATAGTGCCTGATCCATAGAAGGCTCTGGATAAATGGTGATTTTCAAAAGAGGGAAGGGTCATTCTATAAGAGCTTGGTTCAACAAAAGGGTATTGAGTGCCCACTGCTGATGGCTCAGGGCTGGCATCATGGGGGATGGATTTTTAAATCCTATTTTTCTTACATGATTCATCCAGTCTCAGATAGGTCTTTGGGCAGAAATCCTGGCCAGGTTAGGGTTGGGGCAGAGAGAACTCTGAAACCTCTTCCTCTAGATCTCAAACTTCACACTTAATCATCAAACCTCCATCTTCCCTTCTTGACCATGGGTTGACTTTTCCTTTCTTGAGTTTCTGGGCGACTTTACCAATCTCCTGTGGCTTCAGCAAGAGAGCAGTTGTGACATTTCATCTGCAGGACCCTAGTAACAGTGGCAATTCCACATGTATCATCAGGGGTATGATATTGGAGACCCAACGTGCTCTCCAGACCTCCCAGATGCCCCTCCCCTTTCCTGCTGGGGTGTCCCTTCCCTGGGGGCTGGGGCTCTGCTCCTGAGGTGTCCCACGATGAGCCCTGCGCCTGGGAAATTCAGTTGTTCTGTGCGTGGCTCAGTTCAAGAGTTTCTGCAGAAATGGAGGGGCTGGTACTGTCACTGGCACACCAGGGCCCTTGCTATGGTTGTTCCTGGAATGCTTCCGGGGGCAGAGAGGCAGTTTCGACTGAACTCCTGGCCTCCTGGCAGGTCTGGGGTTGGCTGGCTGATGCCGTGGTGCCACAGGCTGGGACAGGTAGGAGGGGGCTGAGAAGAGTCTGCTCAGGGGTCGGGAGTGAGGTCTGGGTAGCGGCTGATAACGCCCAGGGCTTTGGGCGGTGAGATGCTAAAGGAATGTACGGGGGACTGGGGGACAGGCCTTCTGCGTCACAGAGGATGTGGTTTTCCCCCAAAGGAAAATTTCCTTTCCTGTTCCCTGCTCAGACTATGAAACTCATGTATGCTCATTTTAGGAAATTAAAATAATACAAAAATATGTATAGAAGAATAGGCGGCCAGTAAAATTACCCCAAAATGACCACTGTTAACATTTGGGTGAACATGGTTCCAGGCTGATCTTTATTCGTGTGTGTGTGTGTGTGTGTGTGTGTGTGTGTGTGTGTGTGTTTGTGTAAAACTTTGCTGTCTACAGCCCCAACTGCTTTCTAAGGATGGTGGGTTTTGTTTAGTGAAAGGTCCACTGTGAGTTGACCCTGAGCCTCTTGATGGGTTTGGATACGTGCAAGGGTGGACTAGATCTGAATTTGGGGGGGCAGCAAAGGACTGAACTGCTCCGCTTCCTAAAGTGAGAAGAGCTTGGCACTCCCAGGGCCAATCAAAAGTTAGAGAGAGCAGTACAGCTGAAAATAGAAAAAAAAAGGAGCAAAGCCCAACCCAGCAGGAGGCTGGAGCCCTGAGTCTGGGAGTAGTCAAGGTACTTTTGAAAAACAGGGACACCTAATTACTGAATTTCAGTTGCTTGCTTTGTTGCTATGAAAAGCCTTCGAGGAGCTTCCACAAGCCTTAGGTACAGACACGGTTCTAGTGTGACTGATTGGCCGGGAGAGGGAGGGGCATTAAGGAGGGGGTTGAATCCACATCTGAGCTGTCGTGGTGTGGAACCAAAATTGGGACATGGGACAGTAAGACAACCCCAACCTTGAGCTAATTCAGCAGAAGGATGAGGGTGGGAGGGGGAAGGGAGTGATGGAGAATCTCTGTGTGACCATGTGAACAAAAGTCCTTCAGGAATTCACAGAAATATTGGGATCAGGGCTTCTCTTTGTGGATGGGGGTTCCAGCCAACCTTCTCTAGATATGAAGCTGTAGGCTGGCCCTAGATATCTGGGATATATATTTATGTTTACAGGTTTTATTTAAATGGGATTATTTTTGCACCTGCTGTTTTATATCTTTTTTCAAACTCAGTCCTGTGTCTTATGCATCACGCCTTGCCAATAAGTATGTATCTAACTCACTCTTTTTAATGTCTAGATGGCAAATTATTGGAGAGAAACTGGCAGTGTATGTAGCCACTCTCATTGATCAGCATTTAGGTGATTTCCAATACTTCTGTGATAACATTCCTCAATTTTCATCTTTACACATACGTTGCGGTGGCTGCTTTAAAAAATGGTCTCAGTTTAGAATACCAAAAACCAAATATCACATTGTTGAGGTTTTTTTTTTCAGTCTACTGAGAATCAGTTATTTGAAGGCATTACTAACACGCCCAGATGATCTCTGCAGGTTGCAGAAGGTGGTGGTGATGTTAGAAAAAATGACCTGGTTCATTAAGCTGGTGATGGTATAACATACTTTTAGACAAAACCGCTTAGCTTGGGAGAGTCAAAGGGATGCAGAACCAACTCTTCTTCCCCTGATTTTTTTTTTTTTTTTTTTTGCGGTACGCGGGCCTCTCACTGCTGTGGCCTCTCCCGTTGTGGAGCACAGGCTCCGGAAGCACAGGCTCAGCGGCCATGGCTCACGGGCCCAGCCGCTCCTCGGCATGTGGGATCTTTCCGGACCGGGGCACAAACCCGTGTCCCCTGCATCGGCAGGCGGACTCTCAACCACTGCACCACCAGGGAAGCCCCTTCCCCTGATTTTGACATTGGAATTGGGCCCGTCTGGGTCTTCAGCACACTCTCACTTCACAACTCTGACCTGTGGCTACCTCTGGGAAGAGGACAAAGTCTACTGGGGGAAATAGCTTCTGTTTCCCTGAGAAACTTATCAATTCAGGCAAGAAATCACCATTTGGTTTCCATTGCCAATTGCAGGGAATATCAGAGCTGGAAGGCTCCTTAAAGAGTATTTGGTCTGTCTTCATTTTACAGATGGGAAAATTGAGGCCCATGATCATGCAATTTGGAAGAAGATAATAAAAGCTAAAGTTATTCTTAGAATTTTATATATATCTTAAGTCTAAAATCTAACAACAACCCTGGGAGGTAGGCATTTTTCCAGTTGCAAAAACAGGGGGAGAGGAGAAAGGGGACTTGAACCCTGGCAGTCTGGAGGGAGAGTCTGCCCGTGAAATCACTGTAGGATGGCTGTCCCCTGGAACTGAGCGGGGAGGGAAGCCAGGGTCTCTGACCCCAGTTTTCTGCTTTGTCCTGTCATTAGGCAGTTCTCGGGCAGTAACAACACATGGAGGGCCTCGGGGGGGCACCCACCTCTCTGTCTAGGTGTCCGTCTGTCACAGCTATGAGCCTGGGGGGACATTCTAGGTGGACTGCACAAATGAATAATTCAATAAAAGTGAATAATTTCCATGGCAACCTTGCCAGCACGTGACCTGCTCCTATGCTTCCAAGGGCCCGGTTCACCCTAATAAAGAGACACGTTTGTCAGACTACACAGGGTGAGCTGGGATAACACTTTCTTTTAAGGGAGGTGAAATGAAACTAGGTCGGCTTCTGGCAGCAGGGCCAGGGCTTGTAGGAGCCTTGTTTAAACATACTGTCGGCAGGTCGGGGGTTGGTGGAAGGCCCAGCGTGCCTGCCTGCCCTGCTGGGAGGAGGACTGGTCTTTCTGGCTGGGGAGGGTGTAAATATCAGTTCCGGAGAACTCCTGAATCTGGGACAAAGAAAATGCAAATCCCTATGTTCCTCTGCAATTTACAAAAGACACCCAGGCAAGAGGGTGCAGAGACCTTTCAATATCCCTTCGTGAGGAGAAGAGGAAACAGAGGCCAGAAAATTGCCTCGTAGAACTTTGCCTAAGGTGACTTCGCTGGTGAGAAAGCTTGGACTCAGACCCAAGCAAAGTGGCCTTTCTACTGTGACCCTGATGCTGTTGATACGCTGACCCACCAAGCACATGACATGGAAGCTGAACTCCCGAGGTGAAGGGGCTGATCCGCGCTATTCACGTTCTCGGTCAGTTTTCCTCTTTAAACCAGTCATTTACGTTTATGGGCTGGATTAGGTTGGGAGACCATTGGGGTCATGTCTGGGCTTGGAACTCGGTCTGATAGGGGATGGAACTCGGTCTGGGGTGAAGGCACATTGGGGGCAGAGTTGAGGGTTTAGCCTGGGATGAGTGTTGGGCTAAGTCTGAAGCAAGACTGAGACTCAAGGTGAAGATCAAGGCCAGGGTCAGGGTTGGGCCTGAGGCTGGTGGGGTGAAGGCTCATCCTGTCCTGAAAGATTTAGAATCTTGTCTAGGTAGAACTTGCTGAAAGTACCCAGAGATCCTCGCTGTGGAGGAGTGAGATGCAGGCTGAAGGTCTGAAGATAGATAGAAGGTCCCAAGACAGATAGAATCAGGGATAAAGGAGACAGGGCAGGGTGGGAAAGAGGGCACACCAGAGGGCACACCAGAGGGGGTGTGGCCCTGCCAACACCTGGATTTTGGCCCGTGAAACTGACTTCAGACTTTCAGCTTCCAGGACTGTAGAACAAATGTGAGTTATCTTAAGCCACCAAGTTTGTGGGAGTTTGTTACAGCAGCCAAACAATCCCTCACTGTGCTGTCATCCCGGTCCTCAAAAACGTCCTCACACGTAAGCCCCTTCTTAGGAACCCCGGGCAAGACATCATCCGATTAGGAATCAGGCCCCAGCTTTATGTACACACACAGCCCCGCTCTCTCAGGCTCACAGTTCATAGATACTGTTTCGCACCTGCCCCATCCCCTCAACAAGGCAGTCATAGCTGACTCAAGAGTCTGCTACGGGACAGGAATCGAGCCACTGAGAGCCAGGGCAGTGGGAGCAGCAACCTCAGGGGGATGCTTGGGGCATAGTCAGGACCTGGTGCAGCTATACCCCTGCACCCGTGAATGTGTGAGTGCCTGTGCTCCTGAGTGGAGGCCTGGTCGTGGGTGTCTGGGTGGGTATGTGAATGACTGGTCATTCTAGGACGTACCTGGGAAGCATGGACACCTAGTGCCCACTATATGCTGTCATGCAAGTTAGTATTTGTCTGCAATGTAAATGTCATCCTCTTAATTGTAGCTCCCTTATGCAGTACACAACCTGAACAACTGTACAGGGTGGACCTGATGGCAAATCATCTTACTCCTCGAAGCCTCTATTTCTCCTGTAAAATGGGAATCATCCAAGCACCTCTCTCAGAGCACCTCCCTTACCTGAGGATTTGATAATTCATGTGGGTTCTGGAATAAATACTTAATAAATGGTAACGGTGCCTGTTGTTGCTGTTACTATTATTTCCATAAAGGTGGCACAGGCACCTTCACGGAGCCCAGCTTTTCAACATTATTGCCCAGTTACTTAGCTCTTAGTATCCAAAGCTGCTAGTTGGACATTATAACCCTAAGTTTTCCTTCCCCTCCAAGATGAAGCTGCAAGCCTGGAACTTTACTGGGGAGACCACAACTTGTAATCAACCCTGGGGACCAGGGCGGGGGTAGCGGGCAGCAGGCAGGCTTTGGGGAGCAGGGTTAGAAGTCCAGGCAAATAACAGCAGAATTAGGTAAGCGGCATGAGTTTACTGCCTTTTCAACAGACGAGAGAAGAGGCTTGCCCGAGGTCACTGTCGACTGAAAAAACAAAACAAACTGCACAATGTGAGAGCTGTGAGTTTCAGTTTTATTTGGGGACTTACTGAGGACTATAGCCCAGGAGACAGCCTCTCAGATAGCTCCGAGGAACTGCTTCCCAGTGGGGAGGGCAGTATATTTGTGATTTTGGTGAAGGGGCTACTTGCAACCAAGCACACGTCTCGGTAGAAAGTTGCTGCTACTCACGAGGGGAACCGGTGTCTGAGGTCATGGTTGTAGTGCTTTTCCAAGTATGGGAAGATGCAAGAATGCAGGTTTGTAAAAATGTCTCCTGAAAACATCTAACTCTCTGAAGGCCTGTTCTGCCAGTTTCCCCAGAGCACAGAGGACCTCATTCCTGGTTTCCGCCTTGTACTTCTTTCAGGGTGTGTGAAAGGTCAGCGACTGCATGGCTAGTGACTTCATTCTCGTAGAACCAGAACCAGACGGCGAACGGCATTTTCTGAGCCGTCATCACACAGCTGGCAAAGTGCAGAGCCACTGTTCACACTCAGACCTCTTGACTCCTGAGCCCTTTCCTGCACATCTTCTGTAGGTTTTTTTTTTTGCAGTACGCGGGCCTCTCACTGTTGTGGCCTCTCCTGTTGTGGAACACAGGCTCCGGATGTGCAGGCTCAGCGGCCATGGCTCACGGGCCCAGCCGCTCCGCGGCATGTGGGATCTTCCCGGACCGGGGCACAAACCCGTGTCCCCTACATCGGCAGGCGGACTCTCAACCACTGCACCACCAGGGAAGCTCCGTAGGTTTTTATGCAGAAGAGGAGGTCTTTCGGTTTTCTGAGACCCAACTTCCGATGTGGGGGATGTCTCCACACCATTAGCACTCCACTGGTGTCCGAGAATTCAACTCAATTCAGACACTACGTACCTGGAGATGGAATCAGATCCCACAGGTTAAGGGCTCCTGAGGTTAAGAGCTAATTCCTGCAAGTCTGCTGGCCCCCATCCCCACCCCCCCACCCCCAGCTTCTGACGCGCAAGTCCAGGCTGTTACCTGTGCTTCTGACGGACTGGCTATAAATCTGAGGCTCCCATGACCTACTCCTTGGGTTTGACTGATTTGCTAGAGCAGTTCACAGAACTCAGAAACATTTTGCTCACTAGATCACCAGTTTATGATAAAAGGCTATAACTCAGGAACAGCCAGACGGAAGAGAGGCACAGGGCAAGGTATGGGGAACAGGCACCACTCTTTCCAGATCGCCACATGTTCACCAATCCAGAAGCTCTAAAATTTTTACGGAGGCTCCATTACAGGGACATGATTGATTAAATCATTGGCCATTGGTGACTGATTCAACCTCCAGCCTCTCTCCCCTCCCAGGAGGTCAAGAGGTGAGACTCTAAATAGATGGTTGGCTCCCTTGGCTTAGGTGAGTTCCAAAAGCCACTCATTAACATGACAAAAGAAACCTATATCACTCTCCTCACTTAGGAAATTCCAAGGGTTCTGGAGCTGTGAGCCAGGAACTGTGGCTGAAGACCAAATATAAATGAGAAATTCACTTTAGACATCGAAGTAACCAAATACATATTTCTTTTTTTTCCCATTAATTAATTAATTAGTTTTTATTTTTGGCTGCGTTGGGTCCTCGTTGCTGCCTGCAGGCTTTCTCTCTAGTTGCGGCGAGCGGGGGCTACTCTTCATTGCAGTGCGCAGGCTTCTCATTGCGGTGCCTTCCCTTGTTGCGGAGCACGGGCTCTAGGCGCGCAGCCTTCAGTAGTTGTGGCGCATGGGCTTTGTTGCTCCGCGGCATGTGAGATCTTCCCGGACCAGGGCTCGAACCCGTGTCCCCTGCATTGGCAGGCGGATTCTTAACCACTGCGCCACCAGGGAAGTCCCCAAATATATGTTTGTTATAAATCACAATTTATAAGGGAAAAGCAGGTGGGGAAAGATTCTGGGAGGCGGCTCCATGGAGGGTCTCCCACTTCAGCTCTTTGGACAACAGCAATGGGAGAATAAAATGAAGTGACAATCAGCGGGCACAGTCTCTCTTTTCCCAATTCAGCTACATCTGCTAGCAGCAAATATCATCATTTCAGGCCGTGGGAGAACTGCTGCTTTGGGGAACCTTTGTCACATCAATGTACATCTCTCACAGTTTCGTTCTGCCCTGGAAAGACATTGTTTTAAATTACATTACACACCCAGCTCCCACCCCCATCCTGGGCATGCAAATTTTATTTGACAGCGGGCACCAAATGCTCTGATTTGATTTGGGGCCTTTGCAGCCATTAAGCTTAGAGGCTTTCCTCTTTTATCCCTTTATGGGTCAGCTTCCAGACTGGGATAATATTAATAGTGAAAATAGTAATAACTGATATTGACCAAATGCCAACTCCGTGCCCAGCACGCTGCTAATCTCTTTATATCTAATATTTCATTTCACGCCTATAATCACTATGTGAGGCTGATATTATTATTATTCCCATTTTATAGGTGTGGAAATAGAAGCTCAGAAAAGTTCAGTGATAGAGCCAGGGCTCCAGGGTGGTCTCTCCAACACCAAATGTCCATTTGTTTAATATGCTGCCTCTCTTGCCCTGGGGATTGAGGGCCTCAGAGCCCTTCACTGAGGGTCACCTGCCTGACAGACCCACAGACCAGACCTGTATCCGAAACCCAGACCTGTATCCGAAACCTAGCTGCAAGCAGTGGGTGCCCATCAAGAAGCCCAAGTCGAAAGGCAGTGGTTCTCCAGCAGGGATGATTTTGTCTCCCAAATTTGGTAAGAGGGAGACAATTTTGTTTTTTATGTCTTGGGTTTGGAGGGGGGTGGTGCTATGGCATCTGGTGGGTAGAGGCCAGGGAAGGTGCTCAGGTCCTACAGTGCACAGGGCAGCCCTCACAGCAAGGAATCATAGATTCCAAAATGTCAGTAGTGTTGCAGTTGGGAAGGCTTGCAGGGGTGGTGCAGGGATGGAGACAGAGTGTGTGATTAGGAGAACAGGGGCAACCAAATATTCTGCAGACACACAGTCATAACAGGTGCTTTCCTCGTGCTCACTGGGTTCCAGGCAGGACTCTGAGTACTTTTCATAGCCCCGCTCACCCACTCCCTTCACTCTCAGAACAACTCTGGGAGGAACGTGTTATTTTTAGCATCCCCATTTGTCTCTTTCAGCTTCTGGTGTCTCTAGGTGTTCCTTGGCTTGTGGCTGCATCGCTCCAATCTCTGCCTTTGTCTTCCATGGACTTGTCCTTTGTGTGTCTGTGTCTCCTCTTCTGTCTCTTATAAGGACACTTGTCATTGGATTTAGGGATAATCCAGGATGATCTCATGTTGAGATTCTTAATTTAACTACATCTGCCAAGACCCTTCCCTCCCCCAAGTAAGGTAACATTCACAGGTTCTGGAGGTTAGGACATAAACACATCTTTTGGGGGCCACTAGTCAGCTCACTACCGGTCTGATGCCTACATCATTGAAATGGATTGTAAATGTAAAAGCACCAAGCCCTGGAGATAGTTGGTAAATCTTAGAGGACTCTAGGAGGCGTGGGGCTTGGTGTGTGGTCGGGACTTGGTAATTATCTGCGGAAGAAATTGCACGAATGGCACCGTTACACCCTGTCCTAAGGGAGCGGCAGGAGTCCTCCTAGTTTATTCAGTGCTTTGCACGCTGATTATTTGATTCTGTGCGTGGTCTCTCGCATCAGGCTGAGGGTCTGAGGTTAGAAGTACGGTTTCTTCATCTTTGCCGTAGCCCTGCCTCCTTCCTTCTGCCTACTCATGTCCGCCTCAGCCCTGTCCCCCACCCACCCTGTGAGTGGTTCCAAGACCCCAAAGGAGGCACACAGACTCCCCAGACCCCAGAGTCGCCCTGAATTTGGGGAGGCAGGTTTGCAGACCCGCCTTTCAATGCCATCTTTGGGAGTGATGGTTTTTGGTGCTGTTTGCCCACCAGTCCACGCTTCCGGGCACGTGGTGGGGTCACACTTCTGGGCTTCCTTTGGTTGGATGCAGCTGTGTGACTAGTTCCAACCAATGAGTTTGAATGGGTGTGATGTGTCTCAGTTTGGGGATGGGACATTTAAAGGCTGGTGCAAAACCCGCGAGGGGTCCTTTTCATACATGCAAAGCTCCAGAAAGTGCTTACCCATCAGCTTAAGTCTCGAGGAGGAGAGGGTATGAAGCACAATGTCTAGATGGTCCTGACGTACAGGACGTGCAGGTGAGATATGTACCTTGGTGGCCTAGGCCATTGAGATTCCCAGGTTGTTTGTAGCTGCAGCATGACCTGGCCTCTCCCCAGAGTGACACCCTGAGGAAGGGAGAGAGTGTGGGCTGGAAGGTGCCCAGGAATCAGTGCAGGGGAAGCGCTGACCATGTTAGGGACCCTGAATGACATGTGGTTCTTAGAGGACACACTGCGCTCTGTGCCCCTGCTGGCCCTTTGCTGGTGTGTGATGGGTTCATAGCCCGTGGGCCCAATGAAAACCTGTCCTTTGGATCAAGGCGAGACTCAGGGGCCTTCAGGGAGGGAGTGATGCAAACTGCCACTAAGGAACGCTTCCAAGCCCAAGGAGTCGTGGACTTGATTTTGATTCTTTGGGTTTCAAAAATAATCTCTCCAAATGCAGTGTGCTGCTATACTGGGTTTGATCATGAAACAGAAAAAGGGCATTCATGGAGACCCTGGAGAGATCCAAATAAATGTCTGTAGTTTAAATCAGGAGGCAAATCTCCTTGGAACATATTCAGGCTGGCCATGCTGGCCCGACGGTGGGGGCTCCATCTCTCCTGGCCCAAGTGCCTGATGGACCCAGAAAGACAGGGGTGAAGCCTGACTTCCAGACCCAGTCAGCCAAGAGGAAGCAGCCCTCTTCCGATGGGATGTGTGGCATTAAACAATGAGGGCATCATCTCCTAGTCACATTACCTCACCCCAGGGGGTGTTTCCTGCCCATTATCACATGGTGTGGTTGACTGGATCTCCATTTGTCACAGCAAACATCAGGCATGTGGTAATGGTCCCATAAAACATGCCCTGTTGGGTCTTAATGTCTATTTAATGACACCTGCTATGCTGCTATGAAGGCTCCCATAACTGAGCTCGCAATGGGAGATGAGGGGCTATTAGATTTTGGAGAAGGAGAGTTCTCTGAATGACAGGCTGCCTCTGCCCGGGAGGCTGATGCCCTGCTAGGATAGGTGTGGGTGGTTGATGTGAAATCACAGGGTTTAAGCAGGAGGAATTTTAGGAGATGAGCTGGTCCAAAGCTCTCCTTGTTCTAATGGGAAGGCGAGGAAACTGAGGCCCGGAGAGAGGAGGGCAGAAATGATTCCAATGGGGACGAATGGAATATCAAGTTTGATTTATTTTCAAGCTTTTCCCAACCGTTGATTTATGTTCAGGATGAATCCCAATCACTCCATTTCCTATTTGGGGAGGGCAAGAAAAACGGAAGCTATGGGAGCAGGAAATACCAAGGGAGGGGAATTTATTTCTCACCTTCCCAAGAGTTGGAAATCTCTCACCCCCTTCCTTCCCTCCCTTCTTTTCTCCCTCTCTCTCCCCTCCCTTCTCTCTCTCTCTCTCTCTCTTTCTCCCTCCCTCTGTTCCTCTTTCTACATCTCCTGGCCTCAACGCTTATCCTCAGGTAGGGAGAGGCACAGGGGGTCCTCGAGAAAAGAAGGTTTGAACAGGAATGTAGAGAGAGATTTCACTTCCCCTCTATGTCAAAATCTTATCCTGGGAATGGTGGCAGTTCACCGAATACTTAAAATCCATTCATTCATTCATTCGCCATAAATTGGGCTCAGAGCTGAGATGCTTATTATGCTAGATAGTGTTTTCCAAAGACAGCTGCTCCTATAGCTTCCATCCCACTCATTCTTCTATAATGAAACCTCATCAAGAGGTGTAGTCTAAGTCCCCTCTTTGAATCTCTGCTGGCCTGTGACTCACTTGTAACCAGTATGATGTGGTTGGACATGAACATTGAATGATTTGTGAGGTCATATACAGCTTACTCCTGGTCTCTTGGGGCACTTGCTCTGGGGGAGGCCAGCCACCTTAGGACGTCAGACTAGAGAGGCTACACACAGACCCTCCAGTCAACAGCACCATCTGAGCACCCAGCGAACAGCCAGCATGAACTGCCAGCCACAGGAGGGGGCCATGTTGGACTTTCCAGCCCAGTCAAGCCTTCAGATACATGACTGTGACCCAGCTGCTATGTGACTGCAAACTGCCTGAGAGACTCCAAGCAAGAACTGCCCAGTTGAGCCCTTCTGGAATTTTTGACCCACAAAACTGTGGGCAAAATAAAACGATTGTTGTGAGCCTCTAGGTTTGGGAATAATTCATTATGCAATGGTCAGTGGAAAACTTTCAAGGATGGATAAAACTCAGCGCTTGTGCTTGACAGCTTCACAACTTCATTAGAGATTGAGGACTCTGTAATCACTGCCCAAACTATGACATGATGGGTGCTTTAACACAGGAGCACACATTGGAGTTTGCCAGACAGTCAGGGAGGAAGGCCATTCAGTGAGGAAGGGATGGCATGTGGAAAGGCAAGGAGGCATCACAGGAGGCCAAACAGGCGCTGTCTTGATGCCAGGACGGGTAGCTGCAGCACGCCCTCTGAGGTGTAGAGCAGTGTACAAGGGGCTACTCGGAACCACTGGTTAAATATAGTGCATCTTCCTAGAATATGAATTAAGCCCATTAGGAAGTAAGTTAAAACATTTTCATATTAAAACCAACAAGAATATATTACAAACTAAAAATGCAAAAGCTACATGATTTTTTTAAGGATTGAATTAGAAAAGTTCAAATAAATTTCGTACCTTTTCAGGTCTCGCTGAAGCCTCCAGGGAGGTTACAGGCTGCTTAGGGGCCCTTTGATGGAAATTTTGAGAAGCTCCGTGTAGGAGAGGGGTTGCTCTCAAGAGGTTTTCATCTGGGGGTGTGATATAGCCAGACCCATTTAGAAAGATTTCTCTGGAAACAACTGGGGAAGATGGTCTGGGCAAGATCGAAAGCAGGGGTCCTACTGAGAGCCTGCTGGAATGTCCAAAGTAGAGGCTTTGTGGAGTAGGAGGACAGTGGGAATGAGAAGAGGGGTCCACTTGAAAAGATCTTTCAGACTTAGAGTTGACAGCACTCCTACCCAGCCTTTCAGGTCTGGCTTGGATGTCTCTTTCTCCAAGAATTTTCCATCGGGTCTGGATTAGAAGCCCCCCTAAGTGGTCTGACAGCTCCCTGTGTTCTCACCACGCCACCATCACACGGTGTGGTCATAACATTAACAAAACTAATGGCATTTATTGAGTGCTTCCCACATGCCAGGCGTTTTACTTGTTTGCAGTTAGGAATTTGTTCACCTGTGTAGAACAGAACCCCTTCACACACACACACACACACACACACACACACACACACACACACACACACACAAAGAGTGACTTCAGCAAGCAAGTGGCCTAAGCAAGAACTATTCCTCCTATGACGAGTCTGGAAGTAAGTGGAATAGAGTTTATGCAGGTGTCCAAGGATATCATTTGGAAATCAAGTTCCTTCCCGTTTTCTGCTCCACCATCCCAAGCACGTAGTTTCATCCTCAGAGTCTCAAAGTGGTTGGATATTCCATATATGTGTTTCTGACAAGAAGATGAATGAAAAGTGTGTCTCTCAGGAAACTTTGTCCTTTTATTCAGGAAGGAATGCCCTTGCCAAGACTTCTGTCTACTTCTCACTGGCTAGAACTGAGGCACATGCTACCATAGCTGCAAGGGAGGCTGGCAAGTTGAGTATTTTGGCAGGATGCCTTGTCATTCCAACAAAATCAGGGTTCTCTTAGTAAAAACAAGAAGGGGATCATGAATATTGGGAAGGCAACTGGCTGTGTCTGCCATACCATGTACTAATTTTTTTAATTCTCACAATAATCCCATGATGTACTTTTTGTAATTTTATTATTTTTATTTATTATTTTTGTAATTTTATGGATGAAGAAGTTGAGGGACTTGGAAGTTAGGTGAATTTTTTTTAAGATTACATAGTTAGTAGGAGGAGCTGGAAATGGTAAACTCCTATGAGACTGTAAGTGACCCGAGGACAGGACCATGTATTTATTCTTTTACTTGTGTTACTTTATCCCCATCACCTGACAGAGTATTAATTGGTTTGATGACTGATTGGGTGCTTTATTGACAACCTAATAAAAGTCTGTACTCATTTCATAGCTGGCTTCCCTGTCTTCCATCTCATGACAATGGAAAGAGAGATCAGAAAGAAACTCCATCCTGACATGCTTTCCTCTTGGCCAAGGTCAGCTCAGATTTGGTACAAGGACTAACGTCTGCCGACTGCCAGCCCATGCTTGGCTGAGCACACCAGGACTTAACAAGGTCTGAATTGTTTTGAGGAGTGTTTTTAACAAGTTGTAAATGTATTTCACCAAGTCCCATTGCTGTATATAATTGATGGAGCTGATGGAAAGCAATCATGATCCTGTGAATCATTTGTGTCTGTCTACAAGTACATTTCATTCCCCATCTTCCAGAACAGATGTGCAAAGCAAACTTTAAAGGAAATGTATTTGGTATTGACATATGGTCAGACTATCTTGCATTCCATTTCCTCACTGGCTCATGTGATATGTGAAAAACAAAAAGGCAAACTCATAATTACTATAGATTTTATTTTTTTAAATACCCACAGATAATTGCTTTTAAGTATAAACAAGGGCATTTGCAACAATGATTACTTTATCTCCACTTGGTTTGTTTTTGGTTAAGAAATATGGCCAACACCTTGGGATGTAATTATTTGCTTTCATGTCTGTCTCTCTCACTTAAAGAAATGGAATGCATCTCATTCCAATTTATAACCTCCCCTTACTTGCCCCCCATTGCCCTTTCTAAGGCTTAGCACAAGTCTCCATTTATTGAGTGTATGAATAAAATGAATAAAGGAATAAACCTTCTGGAAGAAAAACTGAAAACCCTGAGGGGAAGATTTTATTGCTTGTAGTGTTTGAGGTTGTCTAACAGTCTATATGGAAGTTGGACTTAAGGAGTGAGAGCAGAGGACTTGAACTAGTGAGGTTGTATCAGTCAGCTAATGGCATAGTAATGCTGCATAACAAACCACCCCAAAACTCAGTGGTTTAAAACAGTAAGTATTTATTTTCACAATCTTGGATCTGCAGATTGATTATAGTATGGCTGATCTAGGGTGGGCTCAGCTCCAGGCTACAGGGTAGACTCGGGTCTTTTTCACATGTGATTCTTCTGGGGCCCAGTCAGAAGTGGCAGCATCTATCTGGCACATAATCTTCTCAGGTGTATCACTGGAGTACAAAAAAGCAAGTTCAATTACACAAGAACATTTCAGGCCTCTGATTGTGTCACATTACTAACATCTTATTGACAAGTCATATGGTTCACCCCAAGGTCAAGGAGTGAGGAAGAACATGAGGCCATGGAAAGGGCAAGCAAGTAAAATTTATTACAAAGCAGTGAACAGTTAGAACCAAAAATTCAGTCTAGGGCTTCCCTGGTGGCGCAGTGGTTGAGAGTCCGCCTGCCGATGCAGGGGACACGGGTTCGTGCCCCGGTCCGGGAAGATCCCACATGCTGCGGAGCAGCTGGGCCTGTGAGCCATGGCCATTGAGCCTGCGCGTCCGGAGCCTGTGCTCTGCAACGGGAGAGGCCACAACAGTGAGAGGCCCACATACCACAAAAAAAAAAAAAAAAAAAATTCAGTCTACCACAATGGAAGCTATAGGAGTAAAGAGAAGAGAACGGATAAATGAGGTGATAGGCAGAAAGAATAAATAGAAGTTGGGAGCAGATGGGATGTAAGTGGGGAGAGCAGGGGGAAAGTCTATGATCCATCTAGGTTACTGAGTCAAGATTTTAGTACCATGAAAGGGTAAGAACCACTACAGTAGGCTGGGCATTCCCTAGCTCGGGACACTTCCTAAGGCATCTCAAAGATCTTCCAATGTAAAAATGTCATAGTGGCACATAACTTATTCTGTAAAATTGTAATTTCCTAAGAGTTATTAGGTCTGTTGATGAGAGTAGAGACCAAAAAGCAAAGTGGAGGTAAGATGGTGGTCAGGTAAATAGCCCACCCTGTATCAGCTGTGTGACTCCTTCCCCACACCAGCCAGCTCACTCCTCACGCCCCTGCCACCTGGCTTCTGCTCCCCAGGCCCCACTTTTCTCATGTGACTCTCACCAGCTCATCAATGATTTTCTCCATGCTAAGTCCAACGGACACCTGCCAGCTCTCCTTTTAATTCTCTACACCATGTGACACTGTCAACAATTCCCTTCCTGAAATTCCCATTCCCTGGGATTCTGCTTTGTGATTCTCATTTGCATTGCTCTCCTATCTCCCTGAACATTTTCTTCTCACTGTCTTTTCCTGGCTCTTTCAAATTTTCAAGGAGGGAAATTTGGGCAACAGAGATAGAGAAAAGAAGTAGTTGGCAGTAAATAGTCCCAAAATTTTTGCCTTGGAAACAACTAGAGCCTGATGCTAACAATGCCTGCTGTGATGTGGAATTGGATGGATGGTGGGCTCATCTGGGGCCTCCTGTCTCATTTGAACAGTGACCCCCACCCACACCTCCCACCGCCTCCAATAATAATTCAGGCACGAGCTCAGCCAGTATTGGCCACATCAACATTTCTGACCCCTTCTGAGTTTCTGAGGGGAGGTTTTGTAGCTAAATCATCTGGGTCTCCCGCATAGCCCTAGCGCAGGGTCTGGCACGTAGCGGGTGTGTTCTACTGATTGTGTCACGTTAATACCTATCACATATGCAGAGGGGAAGGGCACAGCCATGAGTTAAAAAGTTAAAAATCTGCTTCTCCCACTTCACGACAACCTTCAACCTATCTTTCCACTCCATCTCTCCTCCCGTCACCTGTCTGTGCTCCACTGAAATTGCTCCCGTGTTTGTCCGAATGGCCATTCACCTCCCCACCCTCTCCCACCCCTTCAGCATTCAGCTCAAACGCCGCTTCTTCCATGAAGCCTTTGCTGATTTTCCAGCCGGAAGCACCCGCTTTGCCTCTGAACTCCAGTAGCCCTCTCTCTGCATCTCTTCTGGAGCATTTTTTGACTGTCCACCGTGTGTCATGTTACTTCTGTCTGCTGCTTATGTATTTCCTTACCTGATTGCCCATTCCTTGTCATGGGGAATTTGGTCCAAGTTTTGCTTTTCCCCAGTATTTAGCTAATGATTCGAAAAGAGTGGGTCCTCAGTAAATCTTTCGGTAATAAACAAATGGGGGTGGGGGTGGCAATCTGGGGAGAAATCTGATATGTTCTTGAAAACTCCTCTCTCAAGCTTGTAGTTTTGGAAGGGAGAAGAGTAAAATCAGTTTTTATTGAATCTGTCTCCTGTTTGCAGAATTATTTTGTGGTCTCATTCACTGGGCCAATTATCTTTATGAAGATGAATTACGACAGGCGAGAACCCACTTGCCTGGATTACTGTGTGCTAACTGTGTAATTAGCGGCCGACGCCTAGGAGGGGAGTTTGTTGGATATTTCCATCAGAAAAAAGAAAAAAAAACACATTATGATCCATAAAAAACAATGAGCAATGAAAATTTCATTTTTATTGGTCATTTAAAAACATTCATTGATAATTCTCCCCCTGTTTAATAGGCATATGTTTGCTTCCTTCAAAATATATCCATAAAATTGTTGCAAAAAAAACACACCACTCTTACATAATCGTTCAGCCTTCTCCCATCATGAAACCTGAATGAAAGATTTTCAAAGATGGAAAGTGTAGAGTTCAGCAAGGGCATTAAACAAGTGATACAAGTTACCCTGAATTAACAGGTCTTTCCTGAGAATCTGGCTTGGGCCAGGCCCCGGATGAACTACTGCATTGTCCTCAAGCCAAGAGACTTTTCACACCTGAGAGGGTTTATCCTCTGTTTTGCCTTTGAATTAGAACTAGAAGAGTCCTTGTCACTAGTATCCCTTCCTTTCCATAGATAATCAAGAGGGGACTCCAGGTCCTTTCAGGGTAACTGGACTCCAGGGCCAGGCCAAAGGTAGACCCTAAACAGGTGATAATAAATGTTAACTATATGAGCGAATGACCCTAGGCTGGCTAGCTGGCTGGATGAATGAATGTTAGATGGATGGATGGATGGATGGAATCCACTGAATTGGATGGGACTTCCCATATTTCATTCCTTGTGATTCTTGCAGAAACTATATATATATCTCACTGCCGTTGGTTCCCAGCTCTTATGGAAAGAGAACCAGAATCTTGAGCTCCCAGGGAACTAGTTACAGCCTCTGGATCCATCTCAGGTTCAGAAAGGAAAATGCTTTCATGTGTTTCCAAAACCACCTTAGGAAATTGTTTCAGTCTTCCTTAGTAGAAATGCAGTCCTCTGTATGAAATGTGTTTTCTTTTCCTTCTTGTTCCTTATGGCTGTGCAGCTTTGTTTTCCGGCCCCTGTCAGATCCTTGGCCTCTAGGTTCACTTTCCTATCATGTTCAAGGCCAGAAAATCGCCATGGATGAAAATGGAGATTGAAAATCCAATTGGCGGCCTCTCAGAGGGAGGAAGCTCAGAGACCTTCCGGACATACTGGTTTCTCTCCAGAAACAAGATCCACCAACTGACTCATGCTGTGAAGTACTGGAAGCCTGACCAGCCTTCTCAGCATGTGTGTTTGTGTGTGTGTGTGTGTGTGTATGTGTGAGTGAAAGTCTGTGTGCTCCCATGTCTCCAGAATTCTTCCTGTCGGGGGGAAGGTGGGAGAAGGGAGGATGGAGAATGCTCTAGGGCTTGCCCCTCTCCTGAGCATCAGGCAGGGCTGGGTGGCCGCCAGCAGGCCGGTGGGCCACACCCCAGTCTGTGTGTTTGCTCCTGGCTGAACCCCAGGTGAATGTGTCTCCTCCCTGAGCTAAGCTTATCTGCCATGTGCCCACCCAGCACCCAAGGTGTCTCTGAGACCAAGGCACAGGGTATCCTTCCCACATTCCTGCACCATGACCGCCATTTTGCTGGCACCTGTGGTTCCCCACAAGCAAAGCTCCAGCTGCAGCCTGGTGTCTGCTCTGCCCTGGCGGCTCTCCATCTGCCCTTCCTTTTGTTTCCTACATCCCATTTGGCTTTCTTGGGCTCTGCAAACACTTTCTGCCTGTACCACTTTCTGACACTATGTAGCAGTCTTCGAACCACTGTTCGGAGGATCATGGGAGGGGCTGTGAATGAGCCAGAGTCACCCACCCCTCCTGTCCTGGGTGCAGCTCTAAGTTCCTGTCCTCCTGGGGATCATCACAGCATTGTCCTCTACCCCAAAAGATGAGACATCCTTCTCTATATCCCTTAGGAATATGTCTGGAATGACACCCACTGGTGTGGCTTCTATAATAAGTGTGTTGATGGAATTTTCCCGAGTGGCAGGGGGGCCACCATTGGATGATGGAGGAAAATGCTTATGATCATTGCTTAGATGCTAGGAAATGCCTTGCTTTAGTCAGTGGAGTGGATAATTTTTCTATATTTGTGTGATTTTTCCCCTCATTACTCATTTGCTCATTGATGTGTTTGATTATTCATTCAACAAACATTTCACAAACACCTCATGAAGCCAATGGGTCAGAGAAGTTAGCTCGGGAACTGGGCCCCCTAGGTTCAAATGCCAGCTCCCTCATTTCCACACAGTTTTTTCAAACCCCCAATTCCTTATGCTAAATACGAGTAAATATAGTATCGGCATCATGAGGTGGTTCTGAGGGATTCAGTAAGATCACGTTTTAAATCCTCCATAAATGTTAGCTACTATTACTGTCATTGATGTTGTCATTGTCACTATTACTTTTAGCCAAATGTCGAGTGGGATGCTGGGGAAACAGAGATAAATAGCATGGCCCCTGCCCCTCAAAAGCTCACAGCCCAGCTGCAAAGGCTGATATGAAAAGTGCCCGTGAGGGTCAGTGGCAGAATGATTGAAGGGGACTGTGGGGACTGCAGAGGAGAGACCTGTGAACTCTGCCTGGGGATGCAGAGAAGGCCACTCGGAGGATGCAAGTCCATTCAAGTGGGCCTCGAAGGGTATTTAAGATGCTAACAGTCAAAGAGGTGAACGAATGACATTCCAGGCAAATGGAAGACCATGAACATGGACAAAGGACAGCTAACCATCTAGGGTAGCTGAGCATCAAATGAAGATGACAGGGCTTCCCTGGTGGTGCAGTGGTTGAGAGTCCACCTGCCGATGCAGGGGACACGGGTTCGTGCCCCGGTCTGGGAGGATCCCACATGCCGTGGAGTGGCTGGGCCCGTGAGCCATGGCCGCTGAGCCTGCGCGTCCGGAGCCTGTGCTCCGCAATGGGAGAGGCCACAACAGTGAGAGGCCCGCGTACAGAAGAAAAAAAAAAAAATGAAGATGACAATGGGGAAGAGGATGGTCATGTGGCCAGGTTACAGAAAGCCTTGAATGCCAAGCCAAGGCAGGGGTGGGGGGCATTTGGGTTTTATTCTATTGGCCATGGGAAGTGATTCCAGCATCTTAAGCAAACAAACAATGGGATCTGATCTTTGCCAAGGGTACAACTTGCCATTATAAAAATAAATACGTTCACCTGAGACTCTGAGAAAACTGGCAGGAATAAGCAGCCAGATTTTCAGTGCCTTGCCTGTGTGAGTTAGCTTCCTGCCACAGGCAAGGGGGCCAAGAAGAATGATGTCACGGAGGCTGTGGGATGCCTCGTGTTCAGAGCCGGCAGCCAAATGACGCCTACCAGGCACCGTGAGGCAGGGGAGGTAAACAGGAAGGCATTTAGCACGACACCTAGCTTCCTCCAATCCCTGCGGCCCCAGTGGGCTCCTGGCAATCTGGGGAAATTATAGATGGGACACTGAGGGACAAAGCACATTAGAGCCAGATGGACCTGAGTCTGAACCCTCATTCTGCCACTTAACTAGCTGTGTGACCGTGGGGACCAATTGCTTAACTTTGCCAAGGCTCAGTTTCCTCATCTGTAAAATGGGAATCATGGTGACCGTTTCACAAGGTCGTGGTAAGGACTCAGTGGGAGAATGTACGGGAAGTTTTAAGCACAACGCCAAGTATGCAGTAAGTGCTCATCAAATGGTAGATGTTCAAAGGGGCTTTGGGAACTTTGAAAAGACTCAGCACACAGGCCTTCCCCACTTCCCACCACCCCTTCCTCTGTCACGTCTTCTTGCAGTTACCCTCTGCCCAGGCTGCAAACTGCCCCAGGACTGGCTGGAGAGGAACATGAGTGGGAAAGCCCAGCTCTCTGCCTTGGAGGGTTTATGGTCAGAGAAAACAAAAGCATATCATGCATTTTTTCGCCACTTTTCTCTTAAGAGGGTAAAATACACATCGTACATCTTTTTTCCCCCCAGGACCTTACAAATTTTAGCTGTAAATGGTAAAACACATCAATGAATTTCCCCATGAATATTTATTGAAATTTCACTTTTAATACAAAGCCATTTGAAAAGTGAAACTCCAAGGAAAACACATTTTGTGCAGCCATTGATCTTAAAATATTTACTATGAATATGCTCATCCGAGAAATATTACACACTGCTTTTTATTATTTGTTCTGGATGAAGTTGCAGGGATTTAGCCTAGTTGGTTTTTACAAGCTGACCCTCTGGACAGCATTCAGCTAGCTTGCTTTCTAGTCCTTGATTCGCTGGGTTCTAGCAACTGTACCATAGGTGTCCCTGGGATTCACAAACGGCTAGTCAACGGGGACTAGAGACACACCTGGAGCAGGTAAGCTCTGAAAACAGATAATTAGAGAAGCATGGACACTTGAGCTGGGAGGAGCTTAGAGGTCATCTTGTCCAATGCCCTCACCTATACATAATGGGCCCTTAAAGATTGGATGCCATTTCTCAACCCATCCACTGGACTGGCAAACACGAGGAAGAATGATAATCCCCAAAGTCCATGAAGACGCAGGGGAATAAGCATTTTATACATTGCTGATGGGAATACGAATTCTTACAGACTTTTTTGAGAGCAGGCCACCAGTATTGATTAAAATTATAAGTACACACACCCTTTGAACTAGCAATTTAACTTTTGGGAATCTGTCCTATAGATCTAAAAGCACTCGTATAGAAATGCATATGTAGAGTGATGCTTTTTTCAGCATAGTTTGTAGTGGCCCTAACTAGAAATTGCCTGGATATCCATCAAAAGGGCAATGTGTGAGTAAAGTGTTCTCTGATTCCGTAGACTGGTGGTCTCTAAGTATTTTTGATTGCTCATTTAATGACAGCATGCACCTCCCAAATATGGATATTTATTTGCATGTATGAATATCTTAAGTGTAGGATAAACAAATACAAAATAGAGATTTTAAAAAGGTGAGATAAAAATAAAGAGAGATAAAACTTTGAATAGTTTTTCCTTGTGCCAGTGGGGTGTATGCACCCTGTTTTGGAGATCCTTGCTAGAGAATATTATGCTACTTTCCTAAAAGAGTGAAACTGAATTTTGGGGGCCATCATTTGATCTTGCAAAAATGTGATTATACAATGCAGATTGTTCTTCCTTTTTATCTTCCACTAAATGATGCACTATATTCATGGATATAGATATATGGATATAGGCATAGAGACACACACACACATGCTTTTACATATTCATAGGAATATAGAGAAGAGTGTGAATGGATTACACCAGGCTGTCACTATTGGGACTATATTGGGGGCAGGACAGGAAGGTTTGAAAAGAAAGGAAATTGGTGGGGGGGAAGATATAAAAAAGACTATAGCAGGGGCTTCCCTGGTGGCGCAGTGGTTGAGAGTCCGCCTGCCGATGCAGGGGACGCGGGTTCATGCCCCGGTCCGGGAAGATCCCACATGCCGTGGAGCGGCTGGGCCCATGAGCCATGGCCGCTGAGCCTGCGCGTCCGGAGCCTGTGCTCCACAATGGGAAAGGCCACAACAGTGAGAGGCCCGCGTACCGCAAAAAAAAAAAAAAAAAAAGACTATAGCAAAATGGGGAAATGTTCGTAATATAATGCTAAATAAAAAGGAAAGTAAAAGTCTACATTTGTTCCCATAGGTAAAAAATTAAATTAGCATATGATAAGGGACTAGAAAACTATATGGACAAGTGAGGGTAGTGATTGGATTAGGTGCATAGCTTTTGTCTTGTGTTTTGGTTTTCATTTAACCTCAATATTAACAGCTACCGTCTCGTCTCCCTCTGGGGTATTTACTCCTAGGTTCTCCTTCTCCCAGGACAATGACATCACCCATTGTCCTCTCTGCAGAGACCTTGTGCATGCCAGTGCCCATGCTCCATGGACCCCACGCTCCCGTGGTTTCATTTCACACACCTGGCAGACAGGCTTGTGTCTCTCAGGCCCAAGTCCAAGTGACCAAAATAGAGAATCGGATCACCCCAGCTCAGGTTAGAGAGTCCCAATGAACTCTGGCTGGGAATACAAGGTCGTGAGGTTAAACCCAGATGTCACCTCCACCGCCATGTTTGAGTGATCGAGAAGGGGATGGAATCTCCCACAGATGGATGGAAGTGGCCCAGACAGTTCTGTAGCCCAAATTCTGCAGATCCCAGGTCTGGTGAGCTTTCCCTCCTCAGAGTTGTCTTATTCTCCACATCCGAGGACTAGCTCAGTGATTTATGGGGTTAGGACATGCAAGAGGTATCAAACAGGGTATTTCTGTGGGAAAATGGCAGAGTAATTCACAGAAACAGAATGTGGGTGTTTAAAGGAGTGAGAATAGATGAGCGTGTCTCTGGATTATTTCCATCTGTTGTTCTTCTGCAATCAAAAATCTGCATAAAACATTTCACTTATGGAACCCACTGTCCAGTGCAGCTGTCAGATCTGAGGGTTTGCTGGCATCCTTTGCATCAAACATCCTCTTCCTGGCCCCATGACTTGGCCTGACCCTGAGCAGCAAAACAACCTCAGCCCAGTGATGAGAAAGACAGAGAAGGTTTGGGCAGAGGGTCCTTGGACGGGGCAGCCATGGTTGGATAAGCCCTGCTTGGTGCTCTGAGGGGCAGGAGACGAAGTCAGGTCCAGGATGCTTCCTCAGTCAGAACTCAGTGGTGTCCGAGATGGTCCCACTGTCCTTGGCTACTGGGCCGTTGGAAGGGAAAATTGAATTATAATCCTAACATGCTTGGTACATCTGAAAATGTGTCATAGTAATTAAATGCTAATAAGGTGAGGGAGAATAAATGGTTAGTTTCCTTAAAGATTACACTCCACCACCCAAGGTCAGGTGGAAATTATAAGTAATGTAGTGGTGTAGTCAGATCACTCCGGCTGAATAAAAGTCACGATGAAGGCAAGGAGTCATTCAGTTTTCTATATTTGAACATCTCATTAGTGTCTGTGTCATTCAAAGACATATTGGGTGGCAGAAAGGTGACATTTAAGGCCTTTCATGGAAAGCCAAGCCCTTAATTATCTGATGGAGGTTAATGTGGCCATGGAACAGGGGAAGCCTGGGCAGAACAGGGAGTAATGGATTATGCTAAGAGCTGGTTTCATGGGTGAGCCCAAGGAGTGGACCATCCCATTAGGATGTCTGGCCAGAGTTTTCCTGACATGTTGGTTCCCTGCCAGGCTGAATGTGGGGACCAGGACAGTCTTCCTTGGTATCAAGAAGTGATGCCTGTGGTTTTAAGGGAGGAGACGGCAGGAAACGAGCCCTCACCATTAACAGTGATGTAGGCAGGAGCCCCGCCAGCCTGTGGGTCTGGGGAAGCATTGCTGAGGATGCTGAGGGCTGTGATGTGGCTCTGTGCTGGGGAGACACCAAGCAGAAGCAGCAGCGGGGCGGACTGTGAAGGGACTGACTCAACGGTAGAAGGTCCTCCACTGGAGCTGGCGGGCAGCTACAAAACGGCTCCCACATGGTTTCACCTTTTGGTATTCATGCCCCTATATACTCCCCTCCCCTGGATGTAGGCTGAACCTACTGACTTGCTTCTAACAAATACAATACAGTAAAAGTGATGGGATGTGATTTCCAAGATCAGGTTACAAAAACTGTGACTTTCATCTTTTTTTTTTTTTTTTTGCGGTACGTGGGCCTCTCGCTGTTGTGGCCTCTCCCGTTGCGGAGCACAGGCTCCGGACGCGCAGCCTCAGTGGCTACGGCTCACGGGCCCAGCCGCTCCGCGGCATGTGGGATCTTCCCGGACCGGGGCACGAACCTGCATCCCCTGCATAGGCAGGCGGACTCTCAACCACTGCGCCACCAGGGAAGCCCTGTGACTTCTATCTTGTTCACACTCTCTTTAGGTCTTCTCACATTCTCACTCTGATGAATCAAGCCTTACGGAGAAGCTCACATGGCAAGGAACCAAGTGTGGCCTCTGGCCAACAGCCAGCGAGAAACTGAGGTCCTCGGTCCGACAGCCCGTGGGAAACTGAATTCTGCCAATGACGACATGAAGGAGCTTGGAACTGAGTCCTCTCCCAGCTGAACCCTCAGATGAGACTGCAGCCCAGCCAACTTCTTGGTTGCAGCCTCATGAGAGTCCTTGAGCGGGAGGACCCCGTTAAGCTGTGCCTGGATTCCTGACCCAGAGGAACTCTTAGTTGATGAATGTTTCTTTAAAGTTGTGGCTCTAAGCTATGCCTAAATTTGGTGGTAATTTGTCACATGCGGATAGATAATGGATACAGTGAGCTTTAGACTCTATAAGGCTGCTGGGTCAAGGAGCTCCAGGCTGCCTAGGAGGCAGACTCTCCTTGCTGTGTCTCTGCATTTCTCACCCTTGCGCCATCTCAGAGAGAGAAAGGCTCTACCTCACCTAACTTGGGAAGTGGGGCTGGGAGAGAAACCTTCATTTCCTGCCTGAGCCAGGGCATGGGAGTCGGTCCAGGGAGGATATCCCCTCCATCCTTCCCTCTCTTGCCACCCATCCAGACACACTCTTCCTCTTCTATTGCTCTCAGGAGAAAAAGGCAGGGTGAGGGGGTGTTCTGTGTGCTACACATTGGAGCCTCCAATAGAAAGGAGGTTTTTATTTAGAAGAAAGACGTTTTGCTAGAGGTTTAATGATTACCTTTAAGGAATGAGCTGCAGATCTGGAGGAGGTAGAGAAGCTACCTGTCCCAAGGCAAACAAGAATGGCGTCCATCGGCAGTGGAGGCTCCCATGGGGAGCAAAGGTGGGGATGACGCCATTAGACCATTTACCTGAACATCCAGGGAAGAGCTTTTGACAAGAATCCTGCCAGTTTGTCTCCTGTTCTTCTCTATGAGTCAGGTGCAGATGGTTGACTGAGGACTTATGTAACAGTTCAAAACAACTCTCCAGTGGAATTTGGGGGCTACCATATTTCTTCCCCTTTTTTTTACCTGTGGCACTGAATGCTTATAGATCAATCCAGTCCCCAGGCGTCTCAACAAACAGGGGATGGAAAAATTCAACAAGTGTCTCAGCAACATCTCCTCAGCTCACAAATAGGAAGAACAGGGTATTATTTTCCAGGAAGATGTTGTTTTCCTGGAAACTTTACAAACCAGGCGATCTAAGATTTCCATGCATCCTCCTTCCTTCCACTAATGTTTCCTGTGCCTCTTGGGTATCAGGTCCTGGGCTAAGGGCTGAGGTTCCAAAGATAGATACTGTTCCTGTCTTCACTGGTTTAAAAGCCAGTGAAAAAATACATAAATATAGCCTTTCAAGTGAATGAAAAAATGTTGGTGAATTGATTATCAAATTCAAAAAAAGAAGAATGGAAGGAATAAACAAAAATTATTTGATAGTGAGAGGATTTTATTTTTCCTCTTTTCCATTTTGGAGGAGACCTGACAAAGACTGACTTCTCAGGTATCCAGGCTCTTGTCTCGTTGTAGTGGTCAGGATGGCTGGCATGTGATTCAAAGGGGCAGCTGTTTGTCAGCAACTGCAGCGCACACCTGCACAAACACATATACATAAACGCACAGACTGCTGGGCTCAGGTCCACCAAAGATGCTTATCTATTAATATCTTGGAGGAGCAGGGCCTTTCTGTTGCCTCAGGTGCTGGTAACTTAGGATGAAAACTCTGGGTTCCTATCTTGTGCCAATTACGGTGCCTCTCTTTAACCCCAGTCCTTTGGAAAGTGCTGTTCCCTCTGAGCAGATTTTCAAGGACTGGGGATGCCTGATAAATGGCCCTTAATATTGAACTCAGGTGCTCACCAAAAAGTACCTTGGCAAAGAATTAGCAGTGAAACAAAAGGAGTCGCTTCCAAATGAGCTGAATGTGCACACTTGCCTCATTTTCAACACCTTGTGGAAGAGTTATAGGGATGCAGTATAGGGGCAGTCACGTGGTTTGGGGGGAAGGAGCCCACATTCCGGCCCTCGTTCCCCCACCCATTCTCACAGCCTAACCTCGTAGGAAACCCGTTCCCGTTCCTAGTCTCATTTTTCTTATCTGTAAAATAAAGGATTTGAACTTCGGGCAACTCAGTCTCAGAAACTAAAGTTTTCTTCCCCACAAGTGGAAATAATGTCCACCTCACCGAGGCACATGTTGGGTGATATCTGTGACATTTTCTGACCTGTAAGAACACTATTTACTGTTCTTGATCATCGCTGGCTACGTCATCAAGCCATGGATCCGTCTCAACCTGAAAAGAATATTGCAGGTACCGAAGACGCCTTGGGAAGTTCATTCATTCAGCTCATGCTTATGCATCCAGCATCAACTGGAATTGTTTTCATATGTTTTTTTAAAAAAAACCCCAAACTGGAATTGTTTTCATTTTTGTTGTCAAGATTCTTCATTTTATAGAAGCAATTATGTTTGTTATTTGGGTAGATATGCTCGTATTTCCCATGGCAGGGACCCAGATTTCTGCAATGCTTTTGCATAGTAGAAGTTCTCAGGAGGGCCCCAAATCTATCTTCAGTCACAAAAGGGAGCACTGGGGACAAATATACTCACATCGATTTCCTGGGACTCTTGACTCCGTCTACATATTTTCTGGACCTCTGTCCTGCACACTGTGTTATGGTCAGATTTTCCAAGGAGAGTTTGAAGATAAGGGCCACATATAACTCCCTTTGTCCCTCCAATTGTTAGCACACAGTAGGGTTAAAGAGGTTAAAACAGAGGAGGGGACCTCTCAGTGGCATCATCCCACCTCTCCGCCGATGGCAGCGATTCTGCTTTGCCCCAAGCTTGCGTGTCCAGCTCAGCAAAACCAAAGCGGTAGGGCTAAGCATACCTACCCACCTTTGAAGGCAGTTTACTGCCCATCAGCTGTTACCTGAAAATGTCCCTCAAAGGGAGTCTCACACTCGATCCAAGTAACTTGTCAAAGCATTCCTTCCAACACAACATAATATTCTCCATGAAAGGAGTTATGGTAAATAGAACAGGACCACGGTTTTATAATCATCACAGATTACTATCCCAGCCCTCTCATCTGTCAAATGGAGATAATCGCATAGCATTGGTTAGGGATTAAAGGAGACAACTTCTAGTGTGGGCTGGGCAATCAAGAGGAATGATTTTCTCAGGATATGCAGGTGACCTCATAATGTACTGACTTAAAAATGCTACTTGTGGGCCTCCCTGGTGGCGCAGTGGTTGAGAGTCCGCCTGCCGATGCAGGGGATACGGGTTCGTGCCCCGGTCTGGGAGGATCCCATATGCCGCGGAGCGGCTGGGCCCGTGAGCCGTGGCCGCTGGGCCTGCGCATCCGGAGCCTGTGCTCTGCAACGGGAGAGGCCACAACAGTGAGAGGCCCACATACCGCAAAAAGAAAAAAAAAAAAAAAAAAATGCTACTTGTCCTGGCTGACAGAGCACAGCTTCCTACTGAAGATTTCACACCCACCCCCCATTCCCATAAAAAGCAACTTCCTAATCTGACAGCTCATTCTTGTCCCAGCCTCAGTCTTTATCTACTTCAGCCATAGAGACAGAGAATATCAGAGCCCCAGGGCCTCTCAACCCAAGCCCTTTGTACACAGCTCTGGGTTGTAAGTCACAGAAACCAGACTCAACCCAACTTAAACAATAAAGGGACTATATTGGCTCATGTAACAAAACCATCCACAGACAGGGCCAATCACAGGCAAAGCTAGATCCTGCACTTAACAGTGTCACCAAGGACCTGGTTTCCTTCCCTCCTGACTCTCCCTTCAGTTATCAGCTTCATGCTGGGAGTGGTTCCTGCCCCAGGATCGCAAGACAGCTGCCATCAAGACCCAGGATTACCTACTTCCTCGTTCACATCCAGCAGAGTGTATAAAAGCATTCCCAGAAACAGTCTTGAAATTCCATCTGGTTCCATTGCCTTAGCTCATATGACCATAACTGAACAAATCACTGTAGCCAGAGAGATGGGGTGTGGTGTGGGCTTAGTCTAGGTCATGCGTCCCACCCCAGAAGTGATGGTAGAGACAGCTCCAGCAGATCATAACCCACCCCTGCCAACAGACATCCGGGTCTGCTGGGAAAGGAAGTGGGGGAATGAACATTGGACATGCAACCAACAACCTTGTTCAGGCCAACTCAGCAAATACTGAGTGGTCATCAACGTGGGTTCAGACCAATCAATCTCTCCCTAAACGCTAATGAACTACTTCGGAGGCATCACATTTTAAACACCTCCAACAAATTTCCAGCCCAAAGAAATCAAACTTCAGCCCCAAGAATTCTTGCAACCACAAAGATCAATCCCAGCACTTCCATCTCCCCTCTTGGGACCCCCTAAGAACCAAGTAGCTCCTGCTACTTTTAAGGGGAAAAAAATGCATTCTGGTATGCAAACATTATTGCATATTCATGCACTCAAAATCTAATTTTAACTGTAAGAGACTTCGTTATAGGATTCTCACATAAGTAAGCAGCTTTCTTCCCAGGGTTTGGAAGCCTGTCTATTCTTCTCTCTCATTTACACATCACTGGGATTATCAGAATGAGTTTTAGTTTTTTAAAATTATATATTTTGGTTTTTCCAAATTGATCCACAACGGGAGGTGAAATCCATGAGAATTACATGTTTTAACACAGGTTTGTGTAACTCCACAGCCTTACTATTAAAGTTGGAATCCGTAGACAGTCAGGGTTTCCCTGTTCTGGTCTGATTGGTTCCTGATGCATTTGTCACGCTTCTAAATACAGAGCCTCTTTTACTCTGTGGCTGGTTGGGACAGTGTCCTCTTTATGGAGAAGCTAAGAGCTATAGATGAGACCTAACGTGGAGAGAGACAAGTGGACTTTCCCAAAAGGACAAATTCCCTTCCTGTGTTTCTCAGGAGCTGGGTGACGGCTGCTGAGAACCATCCACACACAGGGCCTTAGCACCTCCTCACCCAGCGTCTGGGAGCACGTGCCAGGGGTCAGGTGCCTTGCTGGGTGGACTGACTCAACACGACCTGGATGCACCCGGATCCCATCATTCCACTCATCTGTGTGCCTGGCTAAGGTGCAAAGGAAACTACAAGGCTGTTTGAGCATGTGGCCCTCCACCTGGAAGGAGAGGAGGTTTCTGGGTACCTGGCAGCAGGGAACTGACTCACGCATCTACCAGGAAGAATGAGCCGGTGCCGCTGTTCTCCTGACCCCCTGGGGTGATGGGGGAAGCCCAGGAGGCCAGGCCCTGGCTGCAGTCCTGGTCGGTCCTTCAGCTACTCCACTGCCCCTCACAGACTCCTTGGCATAGGAGTCTTCTCCCTGGAGGTCGTCTGGGTGGCCAGGACAGTGAGGGCCAGAGCCAGGAAGCCAGTCTCCGGAGGAGGCCAGCTTCCCTATTCTCCATCACTCAGTGCTACGGTCTCCTATGAGACTTTAGGTTTGCTCTGGGATGCAGGTATCCCCTGGCCTCCCTTCCAAGGCAGTGTGGAAGCTCCTGGTGGGTTTCAATTACACCTACAACTCAGGAGAACTGACCTCATTGGGGCCGTCACAGACTTGGCCACAGAGCCATGCTGTATCAGTAATTGTTTATGAAGACCCTGGTGTTTCCAGCTTTGAGCTGAGCCGAGTGATGCTTTAGGAGGATCTAAAACAGCGTCGGCATCAGTGTGGGTTTGGGGGAGCCTCGGGAAGAACTTGGAGGCCACCAGGAACAGACACTCAAGGCCATTCACTGGCAAAACCAAAGGCGTGGGAGGCTTCCCCCTGAGGAAGGACAGGTCCGCCAGGCCTCCGGGCCCTACCTTCCCCACTGGGAGTGGCCCTCAGCTCCCACTGCCAGCCAGCGAGCAGAGGGTCTGACATACCCATGCCCGGCTTTCCCAAACCCCTCACCCCCTTTTCTCCTGCTGATGCAGAGGTCAGACCAGCAGGCCCAGCGCAGGCCTGGAGAAGCTGCAGTGGGGCTCAGGGGCTGCCCAAGTTCAGGCCCGTCCACATTCCTCCCTCGCAGGGGTCAGTGTGCAGCCGAGCTCTCTGCAGCCTGCCTTGGGTCTCAGCGGTCCTGGGCTGTGCTCCTGGGCTCAACCCCACCCTCCAGACCCGAGCACCCTGCTCTGCGCAGCCTCATTTCTGAGCCCAAGACATGTAGCAAAGGGTGACCCAAGAAGGTAATTAGCGGGCTTCCCTGGTGGCGCAGTGGTTGAGAGTCCGCCTGCCGATGCAGGGGACATGGGTTTGAGCCCCGGTCTGGGAAGATCCCACATGCCGCGGAGCGGCTGGGCCCGTGAGCCGTGGCCGCTGGGCCTGCGCATCCGGAGCCTGTGCTCCGCAACCGGAGAGGCCACAATAGTGAGAGGCCCGCGTACCGCAAAAAAAACAAAAACAAAAAAGAAGGTAATTAGCATCAGCACCTCTGCCCCTCCCAGGCTGAGCACTAAGTGGCTGCAAGGAGGGTCCCTTTCTGTGTCCCCTCCTCTGTCCTCACCCACCCACTCCCATCCTCCTGCTGCACAGACTCAGACAGACACACGGCCCACACCCACTCACCTCTTCTGCAAAACATACAAGGGTTTTCCAAGCCTCTGAGCCTTTGTACATGCTGTTCCCTCTGCCTCAATTACCCTTCCCCTCTGCGTGGCTGGAATAATTCCTACAGGTTCCTCAAGACCAGTTCAAAGCCACTGTGATGCATTCCCTGACCCCCTGGGAGCCCGCACAGCACACACACTCCTCTGTCACTGGGTTTCTCACTCCCATGTGTGACAACCCCTCCCCAATCCCCACTAGACAGTGAGGGGAGGGGACCTTATGAATCCACCTTCTCAGGAGGCCCGTAGGCTTGTACACAGCAGCAGGCGTCAGCGCCCGGGAGTTCCCTTCCCCTTCTTGGATGAACGAGTGGGAAAGATGTCAGCCTCGCAGAAAACAGAGACAGAGGGTGTGACAAAGAGGCCCAGTGACAGGAAGTGGTAGGTGAATAAGAGAGAGACAGAGAGGGCTGGGCCCGTGGGGGTCAGAGAGAAGCTGCAGCCTTGTCGACAGGCCATGCCACCCCCCTTCCTCATGAACCCAGGGGCGACCCCGTGGTGAGCAGGGGCCCGTCAAGATGGGGGGACAGCCAGCCCCAGTGGCACCCAAGACTCATCCCTCCCGGATCTAACCATGCCCACTCCAAGCCCCCTTCTGCTGGCATTGCTGGCGTGCAGGGTCCCCAGGTCTCGGGCTCCCCTGGAGGCCCAGCCCCTTCCCTGCCCTGCTGTCCCCTCGCCCCCACACCCTGCTTCTGGGACATGGCCCGAGTCCCCAGCGTTATGGGGACAGTCGGAGAAAGAAGCCAGGCAAGGAGGCGCCCACTCCAGGGAGTGCTGATATTGGACGGGGGGTCGGGGGTGCACAGAACTTGTGGCCGGTCCTGAGGTGCGGGGTTTGTGTGGGCAGCTCCGCTCCACCCGTGGTGCCACCAGCACCCCCCCAGCGAAGGGAGAGGCAGGGCCGCAGAGCTGGCGGGGCCCGGTCATCGCACCACACACACTGTGGGACACAGGCGCGCGGTCAGGGCTGCCCGGCCCGGCGGGCACAGGCTGTGAGCCCATCTCCAGGCTGGGCTCCCAGGTCCTCAGAGCACTAAGCTCGCCCAGCCCAGTATCCCCCAGTCAAAGCCCCTGAGCAGCAAGCCTGCGCTGGGCTGGAAACAGGAAGCCCGGGGCCTCCGAGAGCCCCGGGTGCACGTGTGTGTTAGTGTGTGGGAGAGACGGACAGGCAGCCCCTAGGAACGCACAACCTGGCGTCTGCATGCCTGCATCAACGTTCGTGTCTGCAAGTCTGGGAGTGTCTGGCACAGCCGGGGTGGTGGCTTAGGCGCGTTAGGGCACCGTGAGCAGCGAGTGGCAGGTCTAAGCGGGTCTGGCTAGGAGTGCGTGTCCCCTTGCGTCCATCCTGTGACATCGGGTCCGCCTGGCCGGGGCTCACGTCCAGTCTCCCCGTGCAGGAGGCAGGCAGCCCCGGGTGGGGGGGGACCTCCCTGCAGGTGGCATCGGCGCCCGAGCATCCCAGGGGGGCACCCGAGCGCTTGAGCACGTGCGTAGCCCCGCGGGGGCGGCCGGCTCCCAGCAGGGTGGGCAGAGCGGGCCGGGGCCTATCATCTGGGCACGTACTCCCGGGGCAGCCCGGCCCAGTTGTGGTCACGCAGGGCCCGGTCCACCGTCCGGATGTAGCCGTTGATCAGGTCCTTCATCGCGGGGGTGAAGGGCTCGAGGTCGTGTGGGCGCCGGCCGCGCCGCCGGAAGCTGCCTTCCTTGTTGTTCTCCACGCAGAGCAGGCGTTCCTCGCTCACGGACACGTTGAGGAAGGCCACCATCTCCCGCAGCGTGGGCACCAGGCTGCGCCGCAGCTGTTCGTAGTGCACCACCAGCAGCCGCTTGCCGTACTTGAGCCAGTCCAGCACGTGCGAGGACCACCATGACGCATAGCTGTTAACAAAGTCCGGCCACTCTGGGTGGGAGAGAAGGGGCGCTGTGTCAGGGCCCGGCCCCGGTGGGGCTGCTGGCCTCCTGGGGGCCAGGATGCTCCATCGTCCGCCACCCAGGGCCGACCTACCCGATCTCCCACGGAGGAAGGCCCTCTTGGTGACCTCGTGTAGGGGAGGCTTACTATCAGGCTGGGATCTGAAGAGCTGCAAGCCCGCCTGGGAGCTGTGACCTCAGGTCCACCTTCCCCCAGCAGTTTCCTTGGAAACACACCAAGTTAAGATGAACGGGGACTGTGCGTTCCAAGAACTGGTTCTCTCTCTGGTGGACCTTGCCCTCTGGGACTGGCCCTGCATGGTGAGAGCCCAGGGTCTCGGGCCTATGGGACATAGTGGAGTTAAAGACGACCAAGGCAGGGCCTCTCTGTCGAGATGACCCTCGGTTCACCTTGATGTTGCCCTGGCAGCTCTGCACATCCAGTCTGGGTCATGGGGGCTGAGCAGTGTGTGTGTGGCAGCTTCTGTGCCTCCTAGTCAGATGAAGACGCTGTGCAGGCCGGATTTCCTGTCCCAGGGCCTCCTACACAGCTACGTGAATGGGGTGCCTAATCGAAGCTTCTTGTGTCTTGTGGGTGTGATCGCTGGTTTAACCAGTGACGTACAATGAGGCCACAGACGGGGCCGCTGCAATCTCTGGCAGGTGAGCTGCTCCATGAGGTTTTTTTTCAGCAGATTTAGAAATGTGGTGGGTCTTTTTTTTAAGTGGGGAGAAGGGTGCAAATGTCAAGAATCACCCCAACAAAAATAGCTTCCATAATTGGGCTATTAAGACACCTCAAATGCTGTGGGAAGCATCTGCTTTCTCTAATCTTCACAACGACCCTAGGAGATAGGACCACCCTTGTTTTTAAGGTGAGAAAACCGAGGCTCAGAAGACAAGGTCTGCAGCTTGCCTGGGATCACTGGGCTGGTAAGAGACCCAGGAGGGATCAGAGCTCAGCCTGCCTGCGTCCTCAAGGGGAGTCAGCAGGAGGGCAGGGATGGCTGACGGGGGCTGCTCTAGAGGGAGGGTGATAGGAAGAGGGGGGGACACCCACCAGCCTCAGCTGATCCGGAGTCACACAGGGACGGAAGCACGAGCCTGCCCAGCCTCAGGCCCCGTGTCTCATCATGCCACCCACTCTGCTGGACACAGCTGTATTTCTGATGGCCTCATTTTATATCACTCACTATCCTGACTCGTGTCTCTTTAATTCATTGCCCAAAGGCTAGAGACTGTTCGTGCCTTGAGGGCAGAGACTATGACCCCTGTAGCCTGGGCTCCTGGCGCCTTGCCCAGTGCCTGGCACATAGTAGGACTGCAGCAAGCATGTATCAGCAGACTGACCCCACGAATAAAGTTGCAACCGTTCCCCCACCCCGCCGGCCCCTTCTGCTCACCTTTGCTCTTCCAGTTGCGGTCGGCTGCGTAGCCCAGGTGCCCGGCGCATTTCCTGTTGAACTCGGCCACCAGGGACCTGTACGGGTTCCGGATCAGCAGGATGGCCGAGTCGAACATCTCAATCTCCCTCCTGCCACTCTCGTGGGTCTTCACGCAGATGGTGCGCCGGCTCCTCCAGTGGTCCTTCTCGCCCTTGAACCCTGCCCAGGAGAAAGGCATCGTGGAGCCCCTGCTGCCACGGCAGCAGACAGGTCTGAACGCTAACCTGCACCCCTGAGGGAGAACCGACATTAGGGGCACAGCAGAAGGCACTGGGATGGCCTGTGGATGGATGGTAGGGCCTGACCCTGCCCAAGAGACAGTGAGAGCAGGAGGCATCTAAGTGGGGAAAGGTGGCGTCTGTAAGAGAAAGAAGATAAGGCACCTCCTGTAGATCCCAGAAGTCAGGAGGCAGAGCCCGACCATGCCCTCTCTCTAGACACTGTAGATGCATCCATTTGGGCATCTGCATGGCTGTGTCACGTGAGCATTGCAAATAACCCTGTGAGTTGACCACAGCGGCAGGCATAGTCAGATGAAGACACTGAGGCTCAGAGTGGGTACGTGACCTGCTCAAGATCACACAGCACCACAGCATCAGAGCCAGGGCTCTCTCCACGTGGCTTTGTGTGTCCCTGCGAGGCTTCTGTCTTCTACTCACCTCCCCACAGAAGGGGCAGGATCCCCATCATCATGCTCAAGGGCAGTCAGCAGCTGTAGCCCCACCCTCTGACCTTATGCCACAGTCCTGTAACTGGGCTCCAGTCTCGTATCTGTGGAGACTCTACCCATCCCTACACAGAGTCACGCATTTATCAACAAATGTCATTGTGTGCCTGTTCTGCGTTGGACTTTACACTGGGGATAAAGGGGTAAAACTCAGACCCTGTCTTTAAGCTTACAGTCTAGTGGGGGGATAGCCCAAGTGTAATACAGAGCATAGGGGCTTATGGGAACAAAGAGTAAGGGGGACTAGTTTGGGAGTGTAGTGGGATGTCACAGAAGGTTTCCTGGAAAGATGTCCCCTGAACCTGGTCTCCTGGCCACATCTCAACATAGCCCATGCCATCCAGCTCTGGCGACAAGCTCCAAAATTGCCCACGAGCTTGCCTCGGGCTCTTGGAAACATAAATGAGTCCCATCCCCCCACTCCCCTTCATGAACGGTTGGGAAGTATTTGTATCTACAGCAAGTCTTTGATGCGTGGAAAATGCAAGTGTCCTTTGAGTCTGTAAGTCTGGGGTCACCAGCTAAAACTCAACACATGTTTCAAATTCATCTCTGCCGTGGGCCAAACACCAAAAGTCTTTGATTCATTCTGTCAAACAGCTGGGAAGTTCCAGGAAAGAAGGAGTCAAACCATGAGCTAAGTAAACATGAGATCTGGTCTCTGACACCCTGAGGCCCAGGGTGCCTTTTGTACTGCCTTGGCCTGTTTCAACAGGCACCACTTTTCCTTATAACTCAGACCATGCTCACCCATGACGGTTTGGCATTTTGGCATTGGAGCTTCCTTGCGAATTTCACGTGTGTGCACGTGTGTGTGTGTGTGTGTGTGTGTGTGTCTGCTCTGACAGTGCTCTGAGGCCAGTGGCTACATCTAAGCAGTCTCGTAAGGCTCAAAGATGCATCGGGGCGGGCTTCCCTGGTGGCGCAGTGGTTGGGAGTCCGCCTGCCGATGCAGGGGACACGGGTTCGTGCCCCGGTCCGGGAGGATCCCACATGCCACGGAGTGGCTGGGCCTGTGAGCCATGGCCGCTGAGCCTGCGCGTCCGGAGCCTGTGCTCCGCAACGGGAGAGGCCACAGCAGGGAGAAGCCACAGCAGTGAGAGGCCCGCATACCGCAAAAAAAAAAAAAAAAAAAAAAAGATGCATCGGGGATCTCTAAAGCCATTCTGAGGCAGTGTCGACCCAATCCTTATTATGCCCAGCTATCAAGCCATTGGGCCACTTAGCCATTTGTAGACTGAGACAGCCAGCTGTTTGAATAAGGTAAAGGCCTTCTTTCTAGGTGAATACGGGGGGTAGCTGCAGCCTGTACACATTAGGTGGTTCCCAGGGGACTAGGCCAGAGTGGGCAGGACCATGTGCTTCATCTGGCCACTTCACCTGTAGCTGCCATAACACTCAAGCCTCCCAGGGGTGATGAAACTGGGTTATATGGACACCCTTGGCTTTTTCCCAACCAGACCAAGATTGCTGTGGGTGATTCTAGAACCCGCTGCCCACCTCAGGAAGTTTGTGTTTTCTCTAGGATGTTACTCATAGTATCCTCTTTTCCTCAACCAAACTCTAAGAATCCCAGAGAAACTGTTGTAACACTTGACAACAGAGAAATATATTTCACCAAATATAGATCCCACTTGGCTTATCTGAGGTTCTTAGTCTTAAACAGTGCACAAATTTGAGCCATTTTAAAGTTCATTTACTTGATATAATGAGGCCTCTTATTCTACAAGAGAAATATTAGAAATCATTAAACTCTTGAAGACTTTTGGACCTCGTTTTTAAAAATCGTATTTTGATAAGCTACACTTGCCTCAAAAAAAAAGAAAAAAGAAATGAACACATGAAGTCAGTTTCCCCTAATTATTGAGGGTTCTAAAAATTAAGGAAAATTCAAGAAATGTTTACAGAGAGGGAATCTAAGCTACTGGGCTTTCCCTTTGAATCCAGAACAGATCTTGTGAATTTTCTCTCAAAGTGTGGTCCTAGGGCTGGCTGTGTGAGCACCACCTAGGAGCTCGTTAGAAATGCCAATTCCTAGGCCCCATCTCAGATCGACTAAATCACACTCTCTTGGTGGAGGGGGGGCGTGCAAACCAGGAAGCTATGTTGAATTCATAAGCCCTCAAGGTGACGCTTCTGTGCGTTCAAGTTTGAGAAGCACAGCTCTAGTGCTCCGAGGAGGAGCTGGGCTGGAGAAGCTGCAGTCTGGGTGCTGGGAACTGCCTTCTTCCCTGCCCTGCAGCCTTCACTAACCTTTGTTGTAGAGAGTTCCATCAAAGTAGTAGCTCCCTGTGTAGAAGCCGGTGGCGTGCTCGATGAGGTGCCGCGCCCATGTGTTCCCGGCTCCCGGGAAGCTCGACAGAGCCACGAACACTTTGGATTTGGTGGGCAGGAACCTCCGGTCCGTGCACCGGGTATCTGAAAGTCCAGAAGTCGTCTCAGGGTTACCCACCTCCACTGCGACTCCCAGACTCTCTCTCAGACTTCCCTAGATAGGAAATGCCAACCCAAGACTCCCACTGGGAGATGAATGGGAAAACTGAGGTCCAAAAAGGGGAAGGGATTTGCCACCTGGACCTTGGCTGCATGGGTCCGCGGTTGGCCAGAGAAAGCCCCAGTGTAAGAGTGTAAGAGCCTGGTGGGAATCAGCGTCCTGCAGACTCCCAAGGTCAGCTGGGGCAGACCTGCTTCTCACACAAGGAAGATGCTGGAGCCTGGGCACACAGCCTGGGTGACTTACTGGTCCCCAGGTCCTGGACTGGCTCAGGGAGGCCCCCGTGGCCACTGGGCTGCCATGTCACCCAGCCCCACCACCCTGCCACTGCTATCCCTCCAGACCCTGCCTCTCTGCTCGTCCTTAAACCACCTTCATCCCCAGAGAGACTCAGATAAAGGTCAGGTGCTCTTCAAACCGAGCCCCGCATCCTGTGTCCTGCCTCCAGGGATGGTGGAGGCCTCCTGTTCCTGTTATCCCAAGATAGGACCACCCACCAAGACACCTTCCCCGCTCCAGGACCGCATACTCAGTCCAAACCCCCAGACCAAGTGCCACAACCAGTGGTAGACACAGGAGGAGGGCCCTGCATGCCTGTCCACCTCCGGGGCAGAACTCACCCTGCACGGGCGTCTGGTAGACCTCACAGTACTCCGCTAGTCTTTGGGCCTCAGACTCCTGGCCACACAGCGAGCTGTCCACAGCATCCCGCAGGTTGAACTGAGGGGTGGGGTAAGCACAGTAGCACTCCCAGCCCCTGAGGATGGCCAAGGGGAACTCCTGCCAGGGAAGGAGAGAAAGAGAAGCATCTTGGGTGAATGTAGGGGCCATGCCCCCGCTGCTCAGGGACCAGGGTGAGCACGGGGGATGTCCTGCCAGCTGCATGGGATCTACAGGGGTGTCTGTCCATCCTTCCAGCGCTGGGCTCTGGGCCCAAGCCCAGGGGAGACAAAGCTCAATGAGACGGGACCTCTGCCCTCTAGCAGCTCACCGCTGGCCGGTGACGAGTCCACTGTTTTTTGTTTGTTTGGTTGGTTTTGTTTTTTATGATAATTACAGTCTTTATTTATGTAACTGGTCACATAGTCATAGCTGGTATTTATAACTACCTTCTTCTGTTACCCATTCTTTATATGTGTGTGTGTGTGTGTGTGTGTGTGTGTGTGTGTATAAATTTTTTTTTTTTTTTTGCCACACCACACGGCATGCAGAACTTCCCCGACCAGGGATCGAACCCGTGCCCCCTGCAGTGGAGTCTTAATCACTGGACCACCAGGAAGTCCAGAAAAGTCCACTGTTAATAGCACCAGTGCTATTACAGAGGGGTGACTCCACTGGGGGGACTGGACCTGGATTTTGGAGACATCTAGGGGGTCGTCAGGAGTGCCAGGGAGGGAACAGCATTCCAGGTGGGGAAACCACATGTGTCTGGGTTAGAATGGGACAGAAAGGCCCACCCAGGGCAGCTCAGCATTCAACATCTTTAACCAACAGACTGTGAGCCCCCAGTGAGGTCTGGAATTCCCGCCAGCCCTCCCTGGAAAGAGATAGACCTAACCCCTGCTTCTGCAGTCCTGCTGCAGGGTGGGGTGCTGGGCTGGTGACAGATTCCCACACAGCATCTCTCCAGGACAGGAGGGGTGGGCAAGGTCAGGCCTTGACCGCTCCGAGGTGCTCGGGCTGATGGGGGCTTCCTTAAATCGGAGGGGCCCTGCCAGGGTTAGAAGGCCAAGCCAATTCCTGGCAGTTTTTTACATATGTTTTCTTGGTTCCCTCTGGGGAGAAGGCTGCACCCACCGCACAGCAGCGAGAGCTGGGGCACTGGCATTGGGAAGGCCTGAATGTGAATTCAGGTTCACAGCCTGGGTAACCTTGAACCTTTCTGCATTTCACCATTGAACAAAGGGAATAAAACCCACCTTGCACATCGGCTGTGAAAACTAGATGAGAAAGGTCCAAAGTGCCCAGCGCTAGGCCCAGAACACAGTAGGTGCTTTCTTCACAGAGGAGCGGGCCATCCTCAGCCTCCTTTCCCTGGTGGGCAATTCCTCCACTCACCTCTCCCACATATTTTACTTGAGCACCTGCTATGTACCAGGCACCAGGTAGGACACTCAGCCCCATTCCCACTCTGCCTCTCCGTGCATCTTGCAAACAGGAGATGCGAGGCCCCCTGGAGCACAGAGAGAGGAGAGGAGTCAGTGGGGTGTGTGCTTGGGGGCGAGGGAAGCAGTGGGCAGAGAAAACTTCTCGCCGCTAAGGGAAACGCTGAAACAAACCTTTTTATTTTTTGCCCACAGCAAAAAAAAAAAAAAAAAAAAAAAAAAATTCTCATAAATAAATAAATAAAGGAAAATCAATAGCGTCTTCTGAGCGTGGCTTGGCAGAGCCCAGGATCTCGGCACTCAGAAAAGACAGTGGATGGTGTCCCAGCCAGGGGAGGGTGATGCAGAGCCTGGGGCTGGGTGGTCCCTTAGGAGGTAGGAGGGGAGGCTGCCCCCAGTGGAGGGCTGTTCTCCTAAGCGTAGGTGGGATACTCTCCCAGAGGCTTCACAGCCCCCACGAAGGCCTCTCCCCACCCCCCTCCTTCATCAAGGCTCAGGGGCAGCTTTGCCTCTGCCAGCCCTGCGTCCCTCTCTCAGGGCTGAGCTGCCATGTGGGGACAGGAGAGGATGCTTTCACTATTCTTACACTACACACCCCTACACACACACACACACACACACACAATCTGCTTCCAGAGCTCAGTGCTCACCTTGGCATTAGAAATGCCCTTAAACATTTTATGGGACCATAAGCAAATCACCTCCCCTTTTGGAACCTTAGTTTCTCCATCTGTAAAATGGACACATTCCTTGAGTTGTCCTGCCTGGAAGAGTCGAAGGATCTCATTTCTCTCCCTCTGATCCACCGTGAGGGCCAGTGAGACTAGGACATTTACCCCCATGCCTTTCCTGGAAGAGGCTTGAGTTGCAAATTTCTCCCAGGACAGGGGGCTAGTGGTAGGCAGTCATTCTGGGTGTCCATGGGCTCATTTCCAGAGGCACCAGGGAGGAAGCACCCGGTAGGAGAAAAAGCACCAGGTTTACAATCCAACAGACCTGGACTCGAATCCCAGGGCCACAGTTGAATATCTGTATGACCTTGGACCAATCACCACCTGCCCCCCAAGTCTTGGTTGTCTCATCTGTCATCTGGGGGCAATAATATTCACACCATAGAGTGCTGGGAGAATGAAGGGAGGATGATGCATGAGAAGGACCCAGAACATAGTAAGGGCTCCCTTACTCTTAACTCTTAAGACCTTTGGGCCTCCCTGGTGGCGCAGTGGTTGAGAGTCCGCCTGCCGATGCAGGGGATACGGGTTCGTGCCCCGGTCTGGGAGGATCCCATATGCCGCGGAGCGGCTGGGCCCGTGAGCCATGGCCGCTGAGCCTGCGCTCCGCAACGGGAGAGGCCACAACAGTGAGAGGCCCGCATACCGCAAAAAAAAAAAAAAGAAAAAAAAAAAAAAAAAAAAAAAAAACTCTTAAGACCTTTAATTGTACTAGATGCAGGCCCCAGACCACCATCTTGACACGCAGAGTACCTGAGAGTTTGGTTCCTAAAATTCCTCTTTTTGGCTCCCCCTCCAAGGCCCCAAAAGCTCAGGATCAAGCAAAGGTTGGAAGTCCCTCCCCCAAGCAGTACCTGTGGTCCTTAATCTCGATCAGACACATAAAGAAAAGAATCGCTGGGACTTCCCTGGTGGCGCAGTGGTTAAGAATCTGCCTGCCAATGCAGGGGACACGGGTATGATCCCTGGTACGGGAAGATCCCACATGCCGCGGAGCAACTAAGCCCATGCGCCACAACTACTGAAGTCCACGCGCCTAGAGCCTGTGCTCCACAACAAGAGAAGCCACTGCAATGAGGAGCCCTTGCACCACAGCGAAGAGTAGCCCCCACTCGCCGCAACTAGAGAAAGCCCGCGTGCAGCAACGAAGACCCAATGCAGCCACAAAATAAATTTTAAACATATATTAAAAAAAAGAAAAGAATTGCTTTGCGGGCTCAGTGGCCACAATGGGGCCTTAACCCTGGAACCAGGACCCACTCAGCCACAGCTGCCGTCAATGTCGGAGCTGTGGTGATGTCCAGCACAGGCTGCTGGGGCCGCTGGGCCTGGAGTGAGTGGACAAAAGGCTGGACAAACCCCATCAGTACCTCTGGCTAGACTCCACCCACCCTGGGGCCCCCATGTCATTTCTCAACAGAAAGCAAATCTGTGTCCTGACCCTCAATCAGAATGTCGTTGGCTTTCTGGAAGCAAGTTCTCCTGCTGATGTGAGTTAGTGAAAAGCCATCAGAAGAACTGCAACCTCTGGCCTCTCCCACTGCTATCCATCCTCTCCCGAAAAGCCCTCATCCCGTCTCGTCCCAGATCAATACCTTCATTGCAGTGAGCAGCAGGAACAAGCAGCCTGGGTACCACGGCGGCGGCAGCAGAGAGCACGCAGCTGTCTGCATCTGTGTCTCCCACACTTCTACCCACGATGGCTGTTATGGGCTGAATTGTGTCCCCTAAAATTCGTATGTTGATGCCTTAATCCCCAGCACTTCAGAATATGTATTTGGAGACAGGGCCTTTAAAGAGGCAATTAAGTTAAACTGGGGCCATTAGGATGGGCCCCCATCGAATCTGACTGGTGTCGTTCTGAGAAGAGATTAGGACCCAGACACACAGAGGTGGAGGAGGAGGCCATTGGCAAGCCAGAGAGACAGGCCTCAGAAGAAACCAACCATGCCAACACTTTGATCTTAGATTTCTAGCCTCCATAACTGAGAGAAAATAAATTTCTACTGTTTAAGCCACCCAGCAGTCTGTGGGAATTTGTTATGACAGGCCGAGCAAACTAACACTAGCTTTCTTACCAGTCCTTGGCCACTGCAGTCTCGCTCCCACCTCAGGGCCTTTGCACTTGCTGTGCCCTCTGCCTGGAATGTCCTTTCCCAGATACCCTCGCGGCTTTCTCTTTTTAAATTAATTTATTTTATTTATTTATTTTTGGCTGCATTGGGTCTTCGTTGCTGCACGTGGGCTTTCTCTAGTTGCGGCGAGTGGGGGCTACTCTTCGTTGAGGAGTGTGGGCTTCTCATTGCAGTGTCTTCTCTTGTTGCGGAGCACGGGCTCTAGGCGCACGGGCTCCGTAGTTGTGGCTCGTGGGCTCTAGAGCACAGGCTCAGTAGTTGTGGTGCACGGGCTTAGTTGCTCCACAGCATGTGGGATCTTCCCGGACCAGGGCTCGAACCCGTGTCCCCTGCATTGGCAGGCGGATTCTTAACCACTGCGCCACCAGGGAAGCCCCCCAGATACCCTCATGGTTTTCTCCCTCACCTTCTGCAAGACCTCTTCTGTGAGGGCTTCCCTGGACACCCCATTTCGAGTTGCAACAACCCTCCTGCTATCACCGATACACCCAATCCCTTGCTGTGTTTTCTACTTTTGTTTCAGCGGTATAACTTACCTCGATGGAACACTCTGACCCTGAATGTACCACCCAGTCTGTTTTGATGAATGCCTATCAGGATACACACCAGTTTCCTCAGCCCTTTCCCAGTCATACCCCCCTCCCCCAAAGCAACCCCTAGTCTGACTTCCATCATCACAGATGAGTTTTGTCTATTCTAGAATGGCCTATAAATAGAATCACTCAGCACATATTTTTGTGAGTCTGGTTTCTTTCAGAAAAATATTTGTTAAGGCCACCCATGTTGTTTTATCTGGCAGTGGATTGTTGCTTTTTATCGCTGAGTATCATTCCGTGTGTGGACATAACAATTTGTGGACTCCTTCACTTGATGGATCCCTGGGCTGTTTTCAGTTTCTACCTATTACGAATAATGCTGCTATGAGCATTCTTGGGCAAGACTTTCAGTGGGTACACATCTTCGTTTCCAATGGGTAAATATGTAAGGTTCCTGCTTCATTTTTCTCCACGGTGCTTGTCACCATTCAACATACTATATATTTTACCTGGTTTACTGTCTGCCTTTACCCACAAGAATATAAGCTGTGATTTTTGTGCGTCTGGTGTGCTTTGTTGCATTCTCAGTACCTAGAACAAAGTCTAGAACATTCTGGATGCTTAATGAATGTTGGATGGATGAACCAACGAATGAATGAATGAATGTCCTTTCCAGATCCCAACTCTCCCCAGAGTTGTTGGCAATAGACTTGGACATGAGCCTTCTGTTGGTCACTTGTGCCCGGCCATGAGTAAAGAGAAGAAAGCCTGCTCCATCTAAGCAAACCCTCCCTGTCAACAGGAACCCCAGGGGACTCTGCCATCTTGAGATTCCTGTTCAGACAAGAACATTTCACCAACAGAGTGGAAAAAAAAAAAAATCTGCTCAGGGCAGGCTGGGTCTGTCTCCCTCCCCGGCGGTAATGGCTGATGTTGATGCCTCACGATCCTGTATCCCAGGGCTGGGGCCAGGCTGCCCCCACCAGTGACCCGAACCTTTTTGCTTCCTTGAGTGGATTAAACTGTCAAGTTCCCGGGTGTTTGCAGAGCAACGGGAGAGCTGCAGACAGTAATGTGGTTTTATTTACAACATAACCTCTTCAGCAACATCATTGGATTCTGAAAACACAGACCAATTTTCAGCCCCTTGGGGATTTCTAAGACGTGATTTCCATAAAAATTAAATATTGATGAATCTTATCTCTCTGCCAACCTTGCTGCTCCCCGGTACCTCCACGTCAAGCTGCAGGGAGAGAGAGAGAGAGAGAACAAGAGCAAGAGTGAAAGCACAGAGAGAGAGAAGAGGAGAAAATGAACCAAGACAAGGCAGAGAAACAGGAACACAGATGTGATACTGCTTCGAATAGATGAGGAGCTCCGAGGGCAGGGTGGGTGCACACGCTGATCCCAGTACTTTCTCTACAGCCTGAGCCTGGGTGTCCAGGATGGGGGCTCAGGCGGGGACTGGGTCTGCAGTATGTCTGGGCATTCAGCCTGGAGCCGGGTCATGCTACAGCCAGGGCTGGGCTCTCCGGGCGGTGGGGATCCACGCGCCAAGGCTTGGCCATGGCCAAGGGGTCAAGGAGCAGACATTCCGACAGGCAAGGAGTGAGACCTCAAGAAGGACCCCCACTGGGGTCTCCTCTTCTCCATCCTCACTCGTCCTTGGGCACCGTTCTCAGGATCTCCAGGATTACACAGAGTTACCAAAACTTCAGAGATGAGAACTTCTGGTTTCAGAAGGCGAAGCTGAGGCTTGGAGGCCGGCGGCAAGCAGCCCACAACCTCAGACCATCAGGGGGTATGGGAGCAGAAGCCAGCCTTCTGGACTCCCAGTCCAGGGCTTTGCCACACACCACACTCAGCCCCTGGGAGGCAAAAACGTGAATGCGGTGGGTTTGCGACGAAATTCAGGAACCGGCATGGAGGTTGCCTCTGACAAGTCTCTTGCCCCCAGAGGCAGAACTGGGGAACATTCAAGACACAGAAAGGAGAGGAGAGGCCCACGAAGGGGGATGTGGGGCTGGGGATGAAAGGACCGACTCTTGCTTTCCGGCAAATGTCAGTTTGAATGCAAACCCGTCCGCTGATCCTGTAACTGAGAGCATGTTTCCCTCTGATCTGACTGCAGGTGTGGAGCTGTGTGGTTTGGAGGGGCAGCTACAGGAGGTGGACCCAGTTTGAAGCCTGTCGTCAGGAATCCCAGGCTTTGAATCTCATTTGTGTGACTGTCGACAAGCTCCCGGGCAGCTGTGAGCCTTGGTTTTATCATCTGTAAAAGGGGCATAGCTTAATGATTAAGGGCTCTGGTGTGAGTTTAAATTTAGACGGCTTGAGTCTTGATGTCTCCAGCTGTCAGGGGGATTTTAGGATGCCATGAAATACGCTCATCTCTTGGTATCTGCAGGGGATGGGTTCCAGGACCTGGCACAGATACCCAAATCCGTGGATCCTCAAGTCTGTGGTTCCGTGTTCGTGGATTCAACCAATGGCTGATGATGTATACTGTGGTACGAATTTATTGAAAAAGATCCACACATAAGTGGACAAGTGCAGTTCAAACCTGTGTTCTTCAAGGAACAACTATACTCTTAAGGGGCCTTTCAGAGAGCAGACCCTCAGCAAGTTGGCTGGTCCGAGTCCGGAGGAGGCCAAAGGCATGGGGGGCGGCATTAGGCCATCTCTCTGTATTTGCTCTTCTCCACCGGAAGAGCTAACTCATCAGCCCTCTTCCACGTGTCCAGCCTCAAAGGTGCTGCCTCAGGACTACTTGGAGCTCAATGTCAGAGTGTCTCCAGAGGCCCCTAGGGGATGTCCCCTTGGGCGATGGCTCTCGGCAGACTGGAGCCCCAGACAGCAGACAGAGGTAGTAATTCACAAAACCCAGACCCACGCAGGATGGACTGCATCTATCAGGATCCAAGGGGACGTGGCCAGAGCCACTGCCCAGCAGAGAACAAGCCGGCTCCGCGTTAATGCGTGCCTTTCCATTCCACAGGCAGCAGGGTTAGCGCCTCCTTTAAACGGACAAAGGAAAAACCTCAGAAGAAATGTCGATGGGAAAACATCCAGGTGCTAACAATTCTGTATGAAGAACTTATACACCCCAAAGAGGCTAAAAGAGGGCAGGCAGGAAGGATAACACCTCTCTCCCTGCGATGCCTTTCTCAGTAGGACCACGAGCAGTTGCTGGGAGAACAAACCTCAGATCACGAGGTGTAACAGCCGGAGCTTCACACGTTAGTAACCTATTGGCAGATGGTGCCAGATTTCACCCGTCAGTCTCACCGCAGGAATGGCACAGCCTATCTACTCGAACACCAATACGGGGCTTCAAAATTCACGACCCCACATCCGAATGGGTAGCGATGCAAACATCTAAGATCATTTTCACCTTCTGTTCAAATGAAGGAGGTGATAACATCTAGAGGCCTGAGAATGAACAGGTATTCTTCCATCACCAACACGATCGCAGAAAATTAGACAAGATCATTTTACTGTGTTTAAAAACACATTACATAGGTCAAGTCGCCCTTGCTGGCAGAGAGTCAGATCATTAAGATGCTGATGTGGCCCCAAATGCTCTTTCCCTGTCAAACTACACTCTGGGAGCTCCCCAAATCCGTTGTAACTAACTAGCAAAAAAACAGTAGAGATTTTGATTGGGAGCCGCAAATAAATCTCAGATGGTGCTCGAAATTGGGGCATGGCACAAAGAAGGCCCCCCCTCTTTTCCTGCTTGCATGCCCCACCTCTGGCATCTGCCGCTCCCAGCCCCCCTGCCCAGCCAGCCCTAATTAAGCCTGTAGTCCCCACCCTCAGGTTTCGCTCTGCTCCATTTAACAGTCTGCTGTGAGCATTTTCCATCATAAAAGTCATTGGAAACATTTTCAATGGCTGTATTATAGTCCACTGTATGGCCGTGGCATAATGTAACCATTCCCACGTCGTGGGACACCTGAGCTTGTCTTGCAGCCAAATTAGGACGAGATGAAGCTGCCACTGGGACGTCTCTGCAGCCTCGGTGCCACCAGCCTTTCTGGAGAGGAAGTGCTTGGCACGTCGGTCAGGAAAGTACAGCCAGAAATCTCCAAATTCACCTCTCTCTTTCACCCTCAACGTCCAGGAGAGGAGAGAGAAGACGCTTCCTGCAAAGAGATCCCTGGCCTCTGCAGGCCCGGGTCAGCTGAACTGCCAGCTGATCCTGTATCCACCAGACCTCAGCGCTGGAGGCGGAATTTGCTTCTTCATCCTCCCTAAATAGCTGTAAAAGACAATCCATCACCAGGATTCAGATGCGTGGGGAACGTGAACCGGGCCTGCGTATGGCTGAGCCAACACATTCCAGGTGGCTGTCTGGGACAGTGGTTCCCCTGCAGGGGACCCCTGGTTATGTCTGGAGACAGTCTGGGTTGTCACAGCTAAGTGGGGAGTACTATTGGTATGTAGTGGGTAGAGGCCAGGGATGCTGCTAAATATCCTACAACGTACAGACAGATCCTCAAACAATTATCCAACTCGAAACGTCAACAGTTGCAAGGATGAGCAACCCTGCCCTAGAGTGAGATCAGGGTCCCAGCCTAGCTCCCACTGGGAACCTGAGAGCTGATGGGGACCATCCAGAAGGCTTGAGTCCAAGTCATACCAACAACCGCAGAGCAGGATGAGGGAGAAGGGAGGAACAGACATTCTGGGAAGCAAAGGTCACTCTGTCAGGCAGATGGTGGTTTTACTTACAAGTATGACATCTGGGGCATCATCCCTGCCCTACGTGGAATTCCTAATTCCAGAGCCAGGTCACAGGTGGACTCCAGTCACAGTTTTGCCAAGGCATCTCCGGGGGTGGCCCTGAGGACTTCTGTCTCCCAGAGGGATCCACCGAGAACACCCCTCACCCCAGAGCATCCTACCCACAGCTATGAAGCCCCACACCAGTCACACCGCCCCCTCCCTGCCACACCATCAGTAGCTCCCTCTTAGCCACCGAAAAACATCTGGACTTGGAGGCGGGCATCCAAGGCCTGTTGTAGTTTGTCCCCGTCCTACCTTTCACATGGCACCGTGGAGCCCTGCACTCTGGGCGGGCTGGCTGCCTTCCCACTACCTCACCCCTGCCCAGCCATTGCCTAGTTTTATGACGCACTTCTCACGCCCCTCCCCTGCCCGCTGATGCCACCCCACATCCTCCAGCTCTAACCCTTCCAAAAAGTTGCAGCCTCCTACTGAAGCCTCCCTCCACGCCTCCTTCATCCTCATCAGGCACTGACCTTCCTCTGCTGTATGTCAGAATCACCCAGTTCCTGTCTTAGCCCTGCTTCAGGGGTGAGCTCTATCTCATGGGGCAGCTGGCATCCCCCCCATAAGTGTCAGTGTATGTGTTTGGCCCCCGTCCCACAAGTATGTCCTGCCAAGACCTGCTTTCAACTTGAAAGCTGGAAATAGTGACTCTGATCCTCACAGCTGCAACATTCTGTGGATCGAAACAATGGGACTCAAGGAAACAGCCACTGTCCCTGCCCCATCTGACAATACAGGGGAGGCCAGGATATGAGCCAAGCTGTCAGCACAGATTCTGACGCCTGTAGGGCAAAGGCCATTTCTGAGAACCCTGGACACCCTTTCATCCTTGTTCTGACCTCAACAATTCACAGCATCACACTGCCCAGAGCCAAGCAAGTAACTTGTCCTTGAAATGCATCTCGAGGGGAGACGTACAAAATGCAAAGGTGCAAAACGGCGTAAGCTATCAACAACCCTCAGGTATCTTTTGGCACACGTTGCAATGTGAGATTGCAGCGACCTGGATTTCTGTCAGTAAATATGAAGAATGGCTGGAAACAGGAGTTGAAGAGTTTAAAATCTTCAAGTTCTGTGTCTGTAACCACAAGGCAGAATTCTCTGGGCCCTTGTGGGCTGCCCCAGGGGAGGCATCCCCAGAATGCCGGGCCGTCTACCTGGGATGCTGCTTTGAAGTCATCCTCTCCAAAAGAAAAGGCACAAGGATGCCTTGCTTCCCTCTCATGCAGAGCCGGTGGGGCGTAAAATTAACACAACCTTTGCCGAGGGCAGCACGGCAAAGTTTACCCACAGGACAAGGCCAGCCAGCCTCTGACCTGGTACCTCCTAAGAATTTTATCTGGCAGGTCCACCACCGACACAAAACGACCTACCTACAAGGATAGTCATCACAGCCTTGTTTGTAAAAGCAAAAGACTGGAAACAACCTAAATGCTTAACAGCGGGGTGTTGGTTAGATAAGTTATAGGACGTCCATGTAATTGAATAAAAGAGTGGGAAAGCGCTTTCTGTGCCAATGTGGACCAGTCTCTAAGAGAGAGTGGGGGATTGTGTGTGTGTGGCTCGTTACCATCTGTGGGGTTTGTAAAGGCATCATGACTCTGTAAAGGAACAACCACTTGAATATTCATAGAATCTCTCTGAGAGTGGCTGGCCGAGGTCAGGCCCATCAGCTGCGTCCAAGGAAGGATGCTGAGTGGACGACACACAGGGGTGAGACTTTCCCCTCGACTCCCTTTGGTGTCTTTTTACTGTGTTCCACGTGAGCACGTTCTCTATTGAAAATCATTTAAAACATCAGAGAGGCACAGCCATGACGCTGCCGCTCCCTTTCCTCTTGTTCCGTTTCCTGTCTCCTGTCTCCTCTGGCTAACTCGCCTGTCCCCTTCCCCCGCCGATGTCACACCGAGGGGCAGCAGCGTGAAAGGCACGGGGCGTGGTGTCGAGAGTGGGATGTAAAGCCTGTCGCTCTGTGCCTGCGTATGAGAGCTCTCACTCCTGCAAACCTGCACTGGCTCCGCAGCAAGCAGGGGTCAGACCATCCCCGCTCACGGAGCGCTGAGACGATCAGGGCCGACCACGAGTGGGAAGGCTGCAACCCAGCGCCCGGCACACAGGAAGATGCCTCTATGTCTGCTGACCGGGAGGCTGGCCTTCAGCAGGCCCAGACCAGCTGAGTTCCTCTGATTCCAGTGGGCAGCCCTCCGGGGAGCCGCTCTGAACGGCAGGTGTGAAGGAAGCCCAGAGAGGGCGGCGTGCTTCCCCGCCGGGCGAGCAGGTGTCCCTGCCATCTCTACTGGTTCTGCTCCCACCAGGGGGAGAGGGGAGGAAGGGGTCCCCAGGCCAGATGTCTGTGAATCAACAGTCTTTTCAGCTCCCAGAATTGTGTCTCGTGAGCCCCGATGCCTAAGACATCCTTGGCAGTGGCTTTGGAAATGCCGGAGATGTCAGAGAGCCACTTCAAAGGCCGCGACTGTGCAAGAGGGAAGCGAGTAGGAAAAAGGCTTTGTCTCCCCCCACCTCCAAGGGAAGCATCTCAACAGGGCTGAGAGCACAGCAGCTCCCTGTGGGTCGGGGCCCCATGGAGGGAGTGCTTCTTCGTGTCCAACTACATGTGCTTTCGCTGAGGCCCATGCCCTATACCCTTCTAACAACCAGCAGGCTATGGAGCTAGGCGGAGTTCAAATCCTGGATCTCTCCCTTCCTGGCTGTGTGACCGTGGGCAGAATGCCCGAGCTCTTTGTTTCCTCACCTGCAAAATGCAGTTAATAGGAGCACCTATGGGGGCTTCCCTGGTGGCGCAGTGGTTGAGAGTCCGCCTGTCGATGCAGAGGACACGGGTTCGTGCCCCGGTCCGGGAAGATCCCACATGCCGCGGAGCGGCTGGGCCCGTGAGCCGTGGCCGCTGAGCCTGAGCGTCCGGAGCCTGTGCTCCACAACGGGAGAGGCCACAGCAGTGAGAGGCCCGCGTACCGCAAAAACAAAAAACAAAAAAAAAAAAAAAAAAAAATAGGAGCACCTATGGTTGTCAAGAGGATTACATGGGTTAACACATGTAAAGTTGGAACAGAACCTGGAATAAATGATCAATACCTGTTAGCTTCTGTTGATAAATAGCATCATTGTTGCCAAGGCCCTCCTCTCTGCTAGTCCTACTCTGTTACACTGCCACGTATCACAGTCCCATCGAGGCTACTGAACCCCAGCACATCGGAGCAGCCCCAAATCCCAGCCTACTGCCCCCCAGGGCTATTTCTAGGGCCACAGCATCCAGCCCAATCTGGAGACCACAGGTCTCCAGCCCCAGCTCTCAGAGCTCTTTGGGCGGCCCGCCGGTCCCGCCAGCCTCGCTTCACACCCCGTCCCCGGTCCTGCTTTGTGCAAGCCCCATGTGGCCTTGATCAACATTTCCCACCCTGGAGCTGGCACGCAATGCAAGGACAGTGGCCTTTGGTGCCCAGCCTGGCCCCTGCACAGAGCCACACTCCAGTCCTCAGCCCAGGCTGAACCAAAGGTACATGAGTGTCTACAGCCCCCGAAGTCAGATTCATGGCCCAACGCTGTCAGCGCAAATAACAGAAAATCTGCACTCCCCAAGTCCCAAGCCAGCATCTTCCTGCTTCCAAACCAAGTCAATTTAACATCTGACACGTGTGCCAAGAGCTCACGTCGGGAAAGGCATGATTCTTTCAGCTTTACAACCTTCTCTGACAATTCCCCACCCAGCCCCGATCACCTCGTTAGCGGGCTTCCTGCTGGCATCCTCGGCGACTCTGCTGCATCATCGCCCGCCGCCCTCCCGGACCTCCCTCCTCGGCTCCCACCCAGGCTCCGAGGACGGACAGCCGCAGCCCCGCACGGGCGCCTGCCCCTCCCTGAGACCACCACTCAGGCTGGATGGTTAAAGGACAGGGCTGTGAGATCATAACTGTTCTTACTTTCTGGGAACAAAATCCTGAACACGTCTCCACGGTCACGTTGGCCTGTACCAGGGAGTCGGGGAAGGCGTGTGTGATGTTCTCCAGCAGTCGGAAGCAGCCCCGGTACGTGACGGTCCTTCCTGCAGGGAAGGAAATGGGGTTCCGGTGAGAAATGGTGCCCAGCGGTCTTGGTGCCTGTCACAGAGGAAAATGGTGGCTTCAGATGCCAAAACAGGTGGAAGTACACTCGGGAAAGGCAGATTTCCAATCAGAGAGGGCAAACTGCCCATAGAGGCTGTGGTCAAGCCAAGCTCCTGAGAGAAACCAGGCACCAGAACCTTCGTTAGCCTTGGTCGCCGGGGTCACCGACAAGGGACCATTTGGCTGAAGCTTCTGAACTCACGTCTTGCTTCTCCTGCCAGCCCTCGGGGGACAGTGTGCATCCTCTCCTCCTCCTTCCCTCTCTCCCTTCCTCCCTCCCTTCCTTCCTTCCTTCCTTCCTTCCACAAATCGGGACTGTGCATCCATTGTGTGCTAGATTCTGCACCAGGTGACCCAAGAGATTGATACTCAGGAAGACTCTGTCCTACCCACACACGCACGAAAAGAAAAGTCAATTTGGAAACCTGAAATCCTGCCACACTCCCCCTTGCTGGGCCGTCGAGTCACACCACTACTTTGCTTTCTCTCTGATCTTGAACTCCTGCCAAATTCTAGGAATACTCCTCAAGCCCGTGGTACACAGGCTGCCAAGTTGTTCTACAGACCTTCTGGTGGAGAAGTTCAGCTCCCTAGCTGGCTTCCTTGGTGTGGGGACAAACCTTCTGGAATGTTCCGGCACCAACTGTTCCTATTTCCTCCAGACTCCTCAGAGTTTCTCTGGATGGCGTCCTGATTCTCATCCCATGCTCCTTTGAACACAACATCTCCTGGGGCTCAGCATCTCTCCCGGTTCTCTCCACCTGCCACACCTCTTGGAGAGAGTAGAAACCCTCTAGCCAGCCGGCACCATGGCGGGAGGCCCTCTCCATGCAAAACGACAAAGCAGGACCAAACTCTGGGTCTGGAGGCCCATCCTATCGACCATGGCACCAGTGGTCTGGGCGTCAGGGCACGGACCTTTCAGGGCACAGATGAAGGAAAGCAGCCTGGTGCTGGGAAAACAGTCCAGGCGGAGCATCCTAACGGCCTGGGATCGAGCCCCGGCACCGCCAGGGACTCAGTCCGCCATCTGGGCGTGTCATGGACTCAGAGACTCTCCATTTTCTCACCTAAGTAACACCTGGCAGCTAGAGTTGTTCTGAGGAATGACATGCACCCACCCATCTCCCAGAGCCACTTTCCTGCCCTGGATTTTGGTGCAAGGGCCTGGGGTGATGACTTGTGCAGGACCCACAGAACTCCGTCCTGTCCGGTAGCATGACTGGGCCCCCAAAGGACAAAATATCTAGACGGACTGGGCTGTGGTCCTCGGTCAGCTGCACTGGGGTGGGACAGTCTCCAGGGAGACAGGCTTCGGGCCACATGGCAAGGGAGGGTGAGCAAGACAGGCAGGGCGAGTGGGGTGATCAGTGTCCCGGTGAGTACCTCCCTGTGGCCTGGGAGGAGGCTGCATCTGGGTCACCCCAATGCTCCCCACACCCAGCCCTGACCCTGACACACAGCAGGTGCCCAAAATGTGCTGACAGCATAAGGAATTGGACACGACAGGGCAGGTGAGGGCGCGGCATAAGCTGTAACAGGTCAGTGCTACAAGATGCGGCTAGAAGCATCAGCTGCCTCTAGACTTCACCGCTGGGACTGTCGGGGAAGAGGCTGTCACCCAGGGCAGTCCATTCCACACCCTTCTCCCCTGCTCCTCAGGTGACAGCTCCAGGGGCACTTCGGGCAGAGGGTACCTCCAGGATGGAGCCACTGATGACTTGCTCTGCACCTCCCTCTGATCCCAACCCGGGGGGCACCTTCATGGGTCTTACTCCTGTGAGAGCTCCTTGCCAGTGAGAAGCTGAAATTTCAGATGGCCGGTCACCTGGTCACCTCTTGACAGAGGTCCTGTCGGTTCATGCCCTTGAAAAGGGAGCAGGCAGGCAAAGGTCAGCCATGCAGGCTCCACAGCCTGCCAGAAGGGGTGGCTGTTCAACCATTTCAACATTAACTATGACAACAAGTCTAGCCAACTTGAGATCTGAGGCTGGCTTGAATGACTGGAACATCTGACCCTTAACCAGTGGGCAACCTAGAGCCAAATACTGATCTCTAAGAGTCAGTGGCTGAGCAGGCAGGACGAGCTGCCAGGGCAGCCCAGAGCCCACATACAGACCTGATCCTCCTGGTGGGCAGGGCTGAGGAGTCAGGGGGGGCTAATGTTGTTTGGACCCAGGAAAATCAAAGGTCCAAGAAGCCCTCCTGGAGCAGTTTGGTCCTCGGGAAGCCCATGTGGATGCCCAGATGACAGGGCAGGACTTGATACATCCATGTACCATGGCAAACTGCTGAACCACGACAGGGCCTGGCACAGAGTAGGTGTCAATGAGTATCTGTTGAATTAATGGCTCATTAGTGAATCTGTAGAGTGTATTGTCAGGGTCTCCACCCCTGTCCCCATCCCCCCATCTGGAGCCCTGGCTCCCAGACAATCCTGTCTGAATATAGGAAGCACCAGAATAGCCTAGCTGGACGGGTCTGAGCACTGAGCCACTCGCCCCATCACTCTGACCCCATAGATGGTAGCCAGTGTTGGCTTTGAAGCTCACCCATGCGTCTCTGAGCTGGGCTTCTGGACTGCTTAGCAAACTCCTTCATCACTAGGAAAGCTCTCCCAGAAACCCCTCTGCAGTCTTCGCTTCTGACCTGACACCTTTCTCTGAGCTCTGTCCAGTTCTTGAACTAATCCATCAGCTCTGCTGGAGCCCTGGTCCATGGCCAGAGGTGGCTGAGTTCATGAGCTGATGTTCCTGGATGCTGGGCTGTGCCTCCATCATCTGCAGTCTCACACTTGCCAGTGGTGGGGGGAGGTCTCCCACGCTCTGACTTCTTCCCAGCCTGGCCCCTCCCAGTCAGGAAGAGGATGGCTCCCCAAATGTGCAAATGTACACAGCCATATTATTTTATCAAAGGGCCTTTTATAATGACATCAAGTGGATCTGCAGCTCATCTTGCAATGAGGACAAATCTGAGTTTCACAAACATCTAGCTGGGCCCCCTCAGTTGTCCTCGCTGTTTGATAGCACTTTCAGGTGAAATTCTGGGAGGTTCAGTCTTGCTGTTTGATGCATCAGCTTACTCTCCCTCGTGGTTGATAATTTCCTCCTGAGTTCTATAATTTTGAATTGTAAACTCATCTTCAGTGAGAATTTATCTACAGGAACTCTTTACACCTGGGTTGGTGGCACAGCTCCCAAGAGAGAATTTTGCATTTGCCTCTGTTGGTACCTCCAGATGGCCCAGAGCCAAATTTCATGTTGGAGCTTTCAGGACCAGGCAGACAGCAGAAATCTGAACCTCAAAACTCATACAAATGCAGGCCTGCAATTATAAACTCTTAGGTTATAAATTCTTAGGAAATTTGTTTTTTTCACCCAAAGCTCAGGTCAAAACAGACAAGTTTTTCTATTTCTGGTGTTTTTTTTTAATCTAAAATTTCAATGATTTATACTTCAGTGAAATTGGATCCAACTATATACAGAAGTTTCAATCCAACTCCCTACCCTGAGAGGCTCAAAGCCTCCTTTTCTGTTCTCTGTGGACATGAAAACCTAAGCCGTGTGATCACCAAGATCAGCAACGTCCCCTGGCAGAGACCCAGAGCTGCACAGCATCCTCGATTACCTTCATCTCACCACTGTGATTCCTGGTTCCCACTTCTTTCCTGGAGCCAGGGATTTCCTTACTTTCTTGTTAGTTCAGCTGTGCATTTAAAACAATTTTACCCAGCATTTCTAGGTGTTTCATAGCTAGGAAACATTCAGACTACCTGGTCTGCCCCATTGCTAGAAATCAAAGTCTGCCTCTGCACTTTACAAACTAGACTGGAACCCAGAGAGGGGAAGCAAACTGCCTGAGGCCACACAGCATGTCTGAGACACACCTAGACCTAGGCCCTGGGCCTCCTGATCAGTTTCTCTCTCCCATAGAGGATGAGGAAAGATGTGCCTCGGTCATGAACTCGAGCCAACTTAGGCTCACCCCACACCCCTGCCGCGAGCCTGTCTGGGGAAGGTGGTGAGGAAGGCAGAGCACGGGTTCGGTCCCACGTGGTTTGGATGAGGGGCTGCAGATGCGGGGGTGGTGGCAGAGCAGGGGACAGACGGAGCTCAGGGACAGACTGGCACACTCACGCTTCCTGGAGCCGGGCTGCAGCTGCTCCACGCGGTACACGGAGAGACGGCCCACACCCCCGCACACGGAGCTCTTCTCCCCTTTGCACTCATGGTTACACTCCTCTGGCCCCATGCTCATTGCTGGGAGCCGGTTTCCACAGTAGCATTCGGCCCCGGCCTCCAAGCCAGCATAGACGTAGGACCTGCAGGCAGAGCGGGGCCTGGGGTGAGTCCCGACCTTGGCCCAGGGCACTGAGGTCTGGTTCCAGGAATGAAAGCTGGGTCTGGGGCCAGGCTGAGTCCTGGCATTGCAGGAAGTGAACCCCGGGTCTCCTGACACTGAGCCCGGAGCTCTTTCCATAACCCCCTGCCGTCCCGTCAGTAAACTCTTTGTTGCGGACAACTGGGATCTGATCGGTCGAGCTCTGCTTATACTATGACAGCCAACTGGAAGCCGATGCATCACCTCAGGGACACCACTTCCACTTTCTGGACTTTATTTCCAGTGGAGTTGATGGTCAGGGTCCCACACTTACCGCTCAGCACACGCATTCTGGCAGTGGGAGACGGTCATCTTTCTCAAGTCAAAAAACACAGCCCCCTTCAGAGTTCTCTCCTGGCCGTCGTCACTGAAGCATCCCATGTATGTGCCTGCAGGCGGGGAAGAACAGCAGAGACTCAGAGGCCCCGGAGAGAGGGAAGATTACCTGGCTCCACCCTTGGCATTGCCCTTCCTGGCTAAGGCTCTTCTCAGAGAAGCTCAGGGGATGAGGCGGTGGTCCAACCCTCCCTGAAGGGCCTCTGGACACTTCCACATTGTCCTCTTCCTCCCCCTTTTCGTAGTTAATGGCCCACTGTCCCTCCAGACACCCTGCCAGGAGCCTGGCATCAGCCAGAATACAACTTTCTTCCACTGACCCTCACCCACTGAGTCTGGCTGGTTTAATTTCTTCCCCTGGACCCCTCTCCTCTCCATCCCTACCCTTCCTAGGCTGGAAAAGGCCTCTCTGCCTCCAAAAATGTCTCAATAGGCAGGTTCTGTCACCTCCTCGTGATCCAGAGGGAAGAAATGAGTTATGGAAAGTCTGATCTTAGCTAACATAAAGATCTTACAAACAGGGAGAGTTATTTCAAGAAGAAAATCTGCCACCCCAGGAGGCAGTAAGCCCCCATCACTGCAGGTGTGTAAGCAGCATCTGTTAACATGTAAGAGAGCTGTCCTGTGTGGGAATCATTAGGACCAAGGGACAGCTGAGGCCTCCCCAGTGAGGGCATCTCTGGCACATCCCTGCAAAGGACACTAGGGGACAAGACTCCA